>NW_008751718.1:466868-544876 GCF_000715545.1 Opisthorchis viverrini | reverse complement strand
TTCAGACCAGGAATTATGCCAAGGAAATATCACAACTTCACTAACATTTCTGGTAGTGCTCCGCTCTAACAAAAGATTTCGCACCGCATCCCTGGCTGAGAGATCCGTCAGTGGCTTCCAGCCCCACTTATTTGAGTCCATCACAGAAGCCTACCGCGCCAGAAACTCGACTGTAATAGTCTACCTGGACACACAAAACGCTAGTTGCTGACCCTTTCACGTAGAACTTAGTTCCGTTGGCAGCACTGAGCATCCATCACAGTGGTTCACCCCCAATCTAACAAATCAAATTTGTTACAAACAGCCGTCTCCACAATCGATAATCAGCGGAACCATTCTAGTAAGATTGCTTAGCCTCGTCCTCTTCCTACTCTATTTCAGCGACGTCTTTGACTCTGTATCCTATGATAAACCCTTCACCCTACAACTTCCCTTTCAGAAATAGAAGTATGTCAGTGCAATGATGGCACGACTACCCTGTCTGAAAGAGCACCTGCAGCTATTATCTCCGTGGTTTTTTGGACCCAGCCTCCCCGTTGCGTTTTCAGTAGTTTTTATACACTGGTCAAATACTTATTTGAAGCGCTTTCTCAATGGCTGCAGTCACCTCTTCTCTGATTCTTCCCTATTTGATTGGGCTTTCTTGACGCCTAAGCTTACAAGTGCCATTCCCATGCCAGTCTCCTGCTTCCAGACACTCGCCCCGTATCCCATAATAAACAACAGTTCTACAGTCATCATCACCTCATATTCAACAATCTTAACACTCCCGCGCAAACGACGAGCTACTTTTTCGAAAAGCAAGCCCCAACGCTCGTGCAAACAGGCTCCACTTTGATCTCCAGTATCCGGTTAGCGCCTCACTTTCACGTGCACCTAATAGGTTAATATGATTCCACTACTCCTGTCTTCCTCTGAGCACCTTTTAGACCTCGGGCAGCCATCATCAATACCCTCGTTTTTGTCAAAACAGCGCTTTTTAGCCAGAAAGCCTAAATTTTCAGTCTCATCACTTTTCAAAGTCGGTCGGCAGAATGCGTCGAATCACCACAGAACGTTCAGTAGTATAACAAATATCTTTCTTATTTTCCCACTCAGCAGCCCTTTTCTCTCAGTTTTACTTAAAATCTCAGGTTCACACAGAATTGGCTAATCTCAGAGCCTGAGTTCATAAGATGAATGAACTGTTTCTCTAACGAAGCATACGGCCAATTGCTTCAATTGGCTCCCGACGCACCATGTGATCCGACGTATCTTGAAAACCGTCGATTTTCATTGACGCGTTTGCCAGTTAGATTTGTCAGCGCTTATTCACCAGGTTATTGTTTCTAGCGTCCTTCTCACTACCAGGTCATCCCCGTTGTTTGTCACTCGGGATGTTTCATATATGGCTGAGGCTAGGTTAAACCTAGGCTAATCTATCGACGGGCTAACGCAGCTGACGGACGCCATGAGATCTCTTCTTGCTCTCCCTATGATGGCCGCAACTCTGGATTTTTGCCCTCGTTGTCAACCTGTTGAATTTTCTCTGGACAAAACTTTTCCCTTTGCCTGTATTCCAAACTATAGAAATAGCTCCCACCCGTTTCGTCCTCTAATGTAGGCTTTCAAAGCACCCCTTATTTTCATATTTCATCTGAGGGAGCAGAGCGTTTCTCCGGGCCATAGCTCACAGTAGACACCTTCTTTGAAAGAGACCCTTAGCCCTTCAAAGTTGCGCCCTTGCCGCAAGTGCCCTATTGCCTGGTCCCAGCATGAACGCTTACCAGCTTGAATCTTCTAGCACTAACCCGAGCCTCTACACTTGTTTCTTGTTTTTCCAAGCCAGGTCCTATCCCAGGACATCTTTTTCAGCCCTATTTATTATATGGTGCTTTGCTTTACCTAGGTTTAATTAACATTATTCCAAGCGAAGCCATAACTCCTCACGCTTCAGAAAAGTTGAGAACCTGCTGATCACGCAGTGCGCGCACAACAAATTACTGGTCTGAAGATGCGCGATAAAAGAACAGAACATTCGCTCACACACATGGCAGGGCTTTACGCCTCTGTTTAAAGTGGAGGTTCACACCAACGCTCCGCCTTCCTTTCGTCATACTACATAGTTTCTGAAAGTCTCCATTCTACTTCCATGCCCCAAAGGTAGCTGCCATTTCATTGTACGTTCACGATTTGCCTCTCCGTATGGCTGTTTCCTGTTTGTTTGTTCTAGCCGACTGAGCTGCTTTGCTGGGCCGGCTTTCCACCTGTCCGGATAAAATATCTGTTAGCTATAGTCCCTTAGTAGTGCACAAGCCGCAACTATTACTATTTTGTATCGCCGTTCTGACCTGGTAACCTAGACGAGGGGGGAAAACCTCATATGGCGGACGGGTTCGCCCTGTAGGGATGGTGGCACTAATGCATTGCACCTTGGTGCGCTCATATGATCACCGGCCCTGCAGTGGCACGGGTGCATGACCATCGCCGGTGCTTCTGAGCCTGACCTTTAACTCAGGACATCCATAAACAAAGAGTAACGTTGTTTGCCTGTAGCTGGTTTGGAGTTGTCCCGATTGTTGTTTATCTGGCAAAACCACGGAATATAAGCAAAAGAGAGGTTTCCTTTCCTCTGATTTTTTGAAATGCATGGGTTGGTCTGAAGATACATGGCGAGGCTCACCGTCAGCATCAGTGTACATGGCGACGCAGATTCCGACTCAGTTTGGGTTGCAGTCACAGCTAGCGCCTTTTGGCTGTTTTAGCTGAAGCTGACAGCAATGACGCGGTAATTGGCGAACGATACCCTTATCCTTTCGTTCTGTTCACGTAGTAGCCTCCGTTTAAACTACGGTTTCCTTCCAGTATATCACAGGCTCTTGCTCTACCAGTGTCTTTGTTCAGATTAGCCCTCTACACCTTGGACGACGGAAACATTATGACTGGACTCCTGGGCTGGGCTTACTACTACCTAAAACTGCTGAAAACCGCTTAAGCTCCCTGTCTAACTTACCCTGTCATCACCCGTAGAAACTAGTCCAACAGTTGATATTTTTACCTACTACTCCGGCGGCCAAGCTCTCAGCTTACCAAGATTACGCAACTATTCTTGCCCTAGCCTTGTGCCACATGATCGACGCTAGCGGCTCGACGCACAATGCATTTTTCTGCAAAACCCTGCGGAAGAAATATAAACTTTAACGTCGAAATGTTGCACTTCTGTGCATATATGCTCAGCCTAAAAATTCCCCTCATCTGCCGTCATTTATTGCGATTTGTTTTAATCGACCACTTTTGAAAAATTATTGGCTCACATTTGGTTTTGAATTTCGTGTGCTATGGTTTCTGAAGTGGCGTTCGTTGAGAAATTTGTGGTCGTGTTGTTTTCATCCTTCACCGCATTTGAGAAGACCTTAATTCAATACGTGAAGAATAACTTTGTGGTATTTGTGCGTTCATCCAGTAATCGAAGCACCAACGCTATTTTGCGTTACGAAGCTAGCAAGCCGAGCGTGTTTTCTGATAAAAAAGAACTCAAAGCACCGGCTGTCCAGTGCGGTTTTGTCTACGAAGGCAGAGGAACCAGCTGGCAGTGACCTTTTATTTTCTTGAACACAACCACAAATTGTCAAAGTTTCTGTACGATCGGCTTCCAGATAAACTGATTGACTTTTTCTTTGCTTGTTTTGCAGTCCACCAACGATGTCTGTCGGATTACAGCCTACAGGAGAAGGTATACCACTTATGCTTGTTCCTAAACCGCCGTAGACAGCTTTCGACGGTCTTCGTAAACAACTGAACAGAGTGATAGATAAGCTTCAGAGGCTGGAACCCAGGTGGGCCAGAGCCATCTTTAAGCGATTGATTGGCCAGGGACAAATCTTGCTGCGCCAAGCCTCAAAATCTGCAACCGACGAACTGTCGTTGTTGGTGTAGGATACTGCACCTCAACCCTCAAAATCTCCGACGAACTGTCGTTGTTGGTGTAGGATACTGCACCTCAACCCAGATGGCGGTCTGGGAACGCTGATTTGGGCTTTTGTTTGTGTGGTGACCACTGGTGAACGACCGATCGCGTGTCATATCACGCCGACTGTTGTGACTTTGAACCTTGCCCACTGTGTGATGATGCTCTTGAGGCCTATCCTAAAGGTGAGTCCACATGAAAATTAATTACTTTTGGTTCTTAGCTCCGGGCCCATCCAGAAAACGCAGAGGTGACCTTGCTACCCGGTCCACAAAGAGGGTGTGTTATGATGTTGACCTGGACCGAAGCACAGAGTTAGCATAGTGTGCCCAGGAACTCTGTGTGCGTCCGTGTTTTCGGGTTCAGAGAAGAACTACTCGACAACCGTGAGTAAACGTTTGATAACTACGACTAACGCTGTAGAGCGCCAGCTAGATGAGAGAGACGAAGATGACTTCATGTGATCCATCGGCTCCGAAAAGTTGGACTGTTAACGAGGCCCTATGCATTTCATGAAAGTATCGTATTTCTTGAGGGGTGCATTAAACAGGCATGCGAAATAACCGTTGAAGATGGCGTTGTATGAACAGGCATCTACGGCAACATAGTTGGTGGAGTGAGTTTTGTGGTAAGTATCTCTAACACTTTGTGTACCCTTCCGCCTTATGGTGATATTTGATAACCTGAATTATATCTTCCTCCCACTTCAGTACTTCGGGCAAATGAACACTCCCGGAAGGACATATGTACACTTCAAAGCAACCAATATACCTTAACATTTCATGACGTCCATTTTGAGCCTTTTCTCCGGTGCAGATTGATGGGTGCGCTCCGGCGTCGTGCGGCTCGACGCACAATGCATTTTTCTGCAAAACCCTGCGGAAGAAATATAAACTTTAACGTCGAAATGTTGCACTTCTGTGCATATATGCTCAGCCTAAAAATTCCCCTCATCTGCCGTCATTTATTGCGATTTGTTTTAATCGACCACTTTTGAAAAATTATTGGCTCACATTTGGTTTTGAATTTCGTGTGCTATGGTTTCTGAAGTGGCGTTCGTTGAGAAATTTGTGGTCGTGTTGTTTTCATCCTTCACCGCATTTGAGAAGACCTTAATTCAATACGTGAAGAATAACTTTGTGGTATTTGTGCGTTCATCCAGTAATCGAAGCACCAACGCTATTTTGCGTTACGAAGCTAGCAAGCCGAGCGTGTTTTCTGATAAAAAAGAACTCAAAGCACCGGCTGTCCAGTGCGGTTTTGTCTACGAAGGCAGAGGAACCAGCTGGCAGTGACCTTTTATTTTCTTGAACACAACCACAAATTGTCAAAGTTTCTGTACGATCGGCTTCCAGATAAACTGATTGACTTTTTCTTTGCTTGTTTTGCAGTCCACCAACGATGTCTGTCGGATTACAGCCTACAGGAGAAGGTATACCACTTATGCTTGTTCCTAAACCGCCGTAGACAGCTTTCGACGGTCTTCGTAAACAACTGAACAGAGTGATAGATAAGCTTCAGAGGCTGGAACCCAGGTGGGCCAGAGCCATCTTTAAGCGATTGATTGGCCAGGGACAAATCTTGCTGCGCCAAGCCTCAAAATCTGCAACCGACGAACTGTCGTTGTTGGTGTAGGATACTGCACCTCAACCCAGATGGCGGTCTGGGAACGCTGATTTGGGCTTTTGTGTGCTCTGTGACCACTGGTGAGCGACCGATCGCGTGTCATATCACGCCGACTGTTGTGACTTTGAACCTTGCCCACTGTGTGATGATGCTCTTGAGGCCTATCCTAAAGGTGAGTCCACATGAAAATTAATTACTTTTGGTTCTTAGCTCCGGGCCCATCCAGAAAACGCAGAGGTGACCTTGCTACCCGGTCCACAAAGAGGGTGTGTTATGATGTTGACCTGGACCGAAGCACAGAGTTAGCATAGTGTGCCCAGGAACTCTGTGTGCGTCCGTGTTTTCGGGTTCAGAGAGGAACTACTCGACAACCGTGAGTAAACGTTTGATAACTACGACTAACGCTGTAGAGCGCCAGCTAGATGAGAGAGACGAAGATGACTTCATGTGATCCATCGGCTCCGAAAAGTTGGACTGTTAACGAGGCCCTATGCATTTCATGAAAGTATCGTATTTCTTGAGGGGTGCATTAAACAGGCATGCGAAATAACCGTTGAAGATGGCGTTGTATGAACAGGCATCTACGGCAACATAGTTGGTGGAGTGAGTTTTGTGGTAAGTATCTCTAACACTTTGTGTACCCTTCCGCCTTATGGTGATATTTGATAACCTGAATTATATCTTCCTCCCACTTCAGTACTTCGGGCAAATGAACACTCCCGGAAGGACATATGTACACTTCAAAGCAACCAATATACCTTAACATTTCATGACGTCCATTTTGAGCCTTTTCTCCGGTGCAGATTGATGGGTGCGCTCCGGCGTCGTGTACCTCTGGCCGCATGTTAGTCGTGTGCGTCGTTTAGGTTCGTTCATCTGTCCGGTATGATCGACGTAGGTTCTATGTGGCTGGTTAGTTAGGCATCGTGTACCCCCAGCCGCATGTTAGTCGTGTGCGTCGGTTAGGTTTGTTCAGCTGTCCGGTATGATCGACGTATAGTCCATGTTCCTAATCGATAAACCTCGAGGTCTTCCTAGGATAATTCGCAACCTATAATGGAAAACTGTGGTTTTCGCCAGCGAACGTGCACGACTTTTAGCAAATAATTAACGTGCACTACGGAAGTTTTACTGGAAACATGAATCATCGACCAAAACTTGTTTGCACGAATGCACCTATGCATATTTTGCATCTCCAAAGGCCATTTAGATTCTAGAGTGTTGAGGAAATTATTTCCGGTGGAAAACTACCTGAAAGTTACGTTTACTGTAAGTGAGTCAACGTTTTCCACAATTCGCGATTTTATATCAGGCGACGTATTCACATTCGGTGGTGTTTCTTGACCTTGAGCATCCGCTCACTTAAAGAAATCGCCATAGCAAATGATTTTCAGTAATACAGGAGAATATGCATTATACATAGACATTCTACACTATGAATTGGCGAGCCTGAAAATGCCGTGGATTTCGAAAAATCAATCCCATTGTGCGAATAGCCAGTGGCATGATCTACTAACGCTGAGTGCAAACAAGAGAAATACAACCTACGACCAATGGTAGTCTCTTTCATCGGAATCTGAATGTACTGCATAAATGCCGAATAGGAGCCCGCTTATAACGCTTTGTCGTGCCCCAACTCCATAGGCAACCTCTGGTGGTAACTCACCACTTCCTGAGTTCTTTTTTTCTGTCATCCCGTTTTATATTTTTTATTGGACACCATTTTATCTGATGCCACGCGGCACTTAGCATATGCTACCACCCCCACCCTATTGCTTCCTCAGTTTTCCTGTTTATAAGCTTCAAACTTCTGCTGCGGTTGCTACAATAGCCCCATACAGCCGTAATTCATCCAAGCTGACTGGTCCCTGGTATGCACCCACATGTTCTTCTACATCGGCCCGACTCTTTCTATGTCAATCCTCTATTCCAACCTTGATCCAGCTGCCACGGAAATGTGTATCCCTCTCCGATTGCCCAACATTGACTACAGGGACGAGCTTTCCATAAACAGAGGCGTACCAGTGAAAGGTTAGAATAACCCTTCGGTACTTAGTCTTACGGCACTCCCGTAACTATTTTCTTCCTACGTTTGACTGTCACCTCTCGAAAACTCGAGCCTATAGTTGCATCTACGAACAAATTGCCCACCTATCCCCAAACGCTTTTGAGGCGAGTTCGATCTAAACCGCTGAAACTTCCGTACGGATTGAACCTTCTTTTGCTTATTCTGCTATATTCAGTTTACCTCTTGCACAACTTCGACAATGTTACTTACCATGTTCCTTTGGCCCTGTGCATTAGCGCCACCTCCCCATCGAAAATATCCGTTACAATTGACTACTATACAGGAGTGACACCAGCGAGTCCGCCTGGGTTCAATTTAGGCCATATTTTTGAGAGAAAATTTGACATTCGCCCACACTTTGATTACTTTCGACTTCATCTTTAATTTTGCTTTTATGGCCCTTGCCGTTTACCCGCCCGTCCAAGGTGACTCATGGCCAGCAATGGTTTTCAGTTTCAGTTCATTTCGGCTAGCTTCATAACCGAACTTCACGCCCATTATTCAATTTTTTCATTTGGCCAGCAATTTCAGTTTCAGTTCATTTCGGCTAGCTTCATAACCGAACTTCACGCCCATTATTCAATTTTTTCATTTCCAACAAATGCGTGGGTTTTCACGTAATAAGCGCGTCCCGCTGTATGTACCCTATTCCCCGCTTTTGTGGCCAGCCGTAACGACCACATCAATTATCGATTGGTAAAGGCAATAAACTTGTTATTACTCCGAACTGCCCCGTGTAGCTCCCTCAAGACCCTGGCCGAAAATATGAAGAAACCGCTTACCTGGTCCCAACCTCCCTCCGTTGTGATGCTACTCGCTATTTTCGAGTTGTAGCGGTCTGGCGTTCCTTTTGTTGAGTATTTTTTCAAGTTGAAGCGAACCGGTCAACTGTATTTTCTCACCATACACTATACACAAAACGGAGCGGTGGCAACGAATAGAGAGAGGAGAAACGCGAGGAATTTCAAGTGTTCAAGTAATGGGCGATAAAATGCGCTTACCTGACGGTATGCCCCATATCCGCCGGGAACGAACTTTATCATCTGCCATTTTCAGACCGACCGATATGTACTCTCCCCCGGGTTGGTAGGCCTGTGAGTACTCTTTTGTGTGAGCTATGGTGAAACGCATCCATTTGGAACTCCTTATTTGTCTGTTACTCACACAAAGGAAGTATTTCAAACCTTAGCCAGTGCAGCCTGAAATGCCCGCTCACAGTACAGTATCAAGTGCTTGCGACTTTGTGTCGAATTCTGCTTGTCCTGGCTGTTTTAGCACTTTCATTCTAAAAACCCATATGGACATACTACATCACATCCCGCTCCACAGAGGTCATTCGCAATTCAGGCTCCAAAAACCCTAATTATCGAGATTCTACGTACGGAATTCTGATAAAATATCACGTTTTCCTAAAGCGGTAAACAGCATGAACTTTAATCATTGGGAAAAGATTTGTCAATAGTGCGGCACAAATACGAGGCTTCAAAGAAGTAGTTAACCTTGGTCCGATCCACTCTGTTGCCACCCTTGTGAACTCCACATTAGCCACACCAACGTGCTTAGTAAGCCGTTGGGGTAAAGCCTCTTCACACTGAATGGCCATTTGCGTTGCATCCAAACTAATGTTATCCAACAGAGTTCTTGACTCACAAACAATGTCTATTGCTCTGAGCACAACAGTGCTGTCGTATATAAAACAACCGCCCAGTGCGCCTTGCTTAACTGCCCAGACTATAGAGAATTCACATTAGGGTATTTTCATGAAGGAAACCATTCACAAGGTTGCTGAAAACTCTAAAACGTGAGGCGGCCTGTGTGCAACAAATTCAATTGAAGAATATCATAAACTAGAAATCCAGCTGAGTCTCTCTTGATAACCAGCCTGGTTTCCAAGTTAGTGCGTTTCTCATATGGGTGGTTTTTCCCCAGTTTGGAGTCATTGTTATCGGTAGTGCTTCTCTCGAGGTTTATCAATTAACTGTCCCAATTCGAATCAATAACCGAGTTTGTGGGTTGGCTTTTCCGTTCAAAGATCTTGGTAGCTTTCTTCAGGGAACGATCTCAAAAGCTGTCATCTCCGCCGGCACTCCACCCGGCGATACAATTACTGCTAGCTAAGCATTTATGTGATCTGACAAAAAAGTACGAAGCGACGGCAAAACTGTTAATCAACATCGCCGCCAGAGCATTATAGTTAGGGATACATTCAACTTCTCCGCATCACAAGTGAATATATGGCGCGTGCAGAATATTTGGGCAAGCTTCGTCGCCGACTAACAAGCGCTGATAATAAATACCATGGTTTCATTCCAGCGTACGTAACCTCACCGTTCTCGATTGGAGAGTAAACATGCAAACATATCTACATTCTGTTTGAGAGCCCCGAAATGGCCAATCTGCCCGGCGGTTTTTAACATCCATGAACTCGCAAAAGCTAAACAAGTTTTGGCGAGTTTGTCCACTTTTTTACAATATGCCATGGGAGATTGCGGGCATGTTTGAGTTGGTGACTCGGTTTGACAATATAGCGCTGGAAAGCCTCGAATTCCTACTAACGATGTTGAGTCAGTGCACAAAACCACGAATAATCTGGCTAATTTTCCATTCTTATTCTCTCCATTTCCAGCATCCCTAGCACTATCTCTGCCTTATCCACATCAGCATACTTTCAGTGACATCCTAGTTTAACCCTTGCCATCACCTTATTGACCAGAGGGTAAATACCTAAGAAAAGACAGACACTACTAATCAGCCACTCAATTTCCATAATAGCGTTGGGCTGCATTTTTTATTGTTATTCACGACATATTTGAAACCCCCTTCAAATTTTAAATGTATTTTCCTTAAGCCTCGCTTTACAGCACTGTCCTCAACCTTTGTATTTTCCAACCATGAACATGCAACAGGTTATGTTTCGCAATAATTAAATCACCTATTTTAGTGGCATGCATTTATTGATTTACGTTTCCTTCACAGGCCTCTTTTTGTACGCCTCTCATGCTTCATCATTCAGTCTGATCCCTTTATTTTTTATTTCTTTTATTCCCCAACTTGCACGGAGCATGCAAACGGGCCATGTGGTTGGGAGCAGCATAACGGAGTGCAGGGGAAATCAGACCGGTATGCTCATTATCCTATAAGTAGCTGCAGGTTGCGTTAACCAAAAACCAGAACGATCAGGCAATGAGTGCTACTATTTTGGTGATGAACACAAACTGAAACCGTTGTCGACCGAGGGTGACTTTTGACCGCTATGTTAATGAAGAGTTCAAGAGAGCCATCGGCGAAGTGGGGAGTCTGCTGTGTAGATTAATGGCAATAGCGTGTCACTTGGTACCAACATTATACCCATATCCATAAACAGAAATATACGATTATTCGCTTCTCAGCACAACTGTGTCATCAAAAACAAACAGCAACAGCTTAATTCGATCCGCCGAACCCAGTCAAACTAGACATCCATCCCACTGCACCGTAAACGGTCGCATCTATAACCCAACACTTAGAACCAATACAACTTTGAATGTACGCAACACGCACCGCAACCTTGAGTGCCTCTCCCTGGATTGTAACTGGTGCGCTCAGTCACTGAATGGACGAAGTCGATTCATGCACAAGCCGAACTGAAGCAAATGGGTTGCTGGTCCGATTCACGTGATCCATACCATAACATATGACTACTCCATACGAGGTAAGCTGCTGAGGCTAGTTTTGCACCAACGACCCCCTGTGGTCAAGTGTGATAGTCTTGTGCGCGGGACCTGCTGCTCCGCGGTTCTAATCCTGGAGGCGTCGTCCAATTTCGTTTGGACTTTCCCCGCTAGCACGCTTCTCCACAGGACACTACCACTTTTACTGGGGGTCTTGTACAGCATAAAATATGATCAACTAAGATAAAGGCAATTTAATGTTCTGAGAGCGAAAAGTCATGATTAGCATACATATCCAAGACTACGGCTAAGTTTTGATCGAGGTTTGTGGAAAAACAGATGTCGGGTTCTTGCCAAACTTCTATCGGGAAAAGTGATGCGTGCGGTCAGAAACACGCTGTGTGAAGAAAGTAAGGTCGGTGGATGGAATTTTAAAGACGTGGATGCGTTTCGTGATGTTATGTTTACCTATTCACCATTTGAATGTCAAATTGTAAATATTTCGCGCGAAGAAGCAGGGGTCTCCCAAGGTAACTTCTTCAAATTGTTTCAGCTGTTTTCTCGCTTGCACTGACAGTTCACCTCTCCTTAGTTTATGCACTTTGACCATTTAGCTCCCTTTTTTTCTTGGCTTGTGCACAAATGCAGTTTGAACGCGCGCGCTTCCTGGCTTGCGCACAACTAACCAATCAGAATTTTGGCTGGTGCATGAATTGCATGCCTTCAGTGACTGCGTGTCCACAGGCACCTTGTGGGTGCAAAATGCATAACAAAGGATGGGTTTACTCGGATCAGTTCACCGGGAAACACATGTACCTTCTTATCTTCTTCACTCCATTCTTATCCTTGGTGGTTTCCCACTGTAGATTTCCGGTGACTAGTCGTGTGGATCAACCTAAATAATTTTCGGGTATTATCGGCCTTCTGGAACTCCTCCGTTTCCTTGACTTCCCTGTGCACCAGACCTCACGGTCGGCTCGTGCGCTTACTTCCACTTGAGATTTGATAATTCGTCTAGTCAGGTTATGTTCGGAGCTGGCTGGGGTAATTCTCCGGAATTCAAGCAGTGTCACCGTTCGGTCTGATATCCAGTTCTTGAGGGGGCCTAGTAGCTCCGTGCCACAGGCAAACCTCACAGCATTGTGTTGGTACGTGGGTGTGGTGCTTCTTGACGAAGCGGGCATTTTGAAGGCAAAGTCCTCATAGGATCGTATGCATGCGACGTCATTTTGAAGTAATGGGTCATATTTCTGACAGTAAAGTGCTTTTGCGCCCATATGTACTAACCACTAGGTTGCCAGAAACACGAGTTTACTTGGAAGGTAAAACGAATAATTTTTGTGGTGCTCCGATACGTATGAGTACGTTCACGCAATGAAAACCCACTCGCTCATTTTAAACACAGGAATCGATTACCCTACTGTATGTGCTCCGAGCAGATTCCCGAGCGTCCAGGTCAAC
Organism: Opisthorchis viverrini; assembly: GCF_000715545.1. Lineage (NCBI taxonomy): Eukaryota > Metazoa > Platyhelminthes > Trematoda > Opisthorchiida > Opisthorchiidae > Opisthorchis > Opisthorchis viverrini. The sequence continues at coordinate 532,125 of NW_008751718.1, read as the reverse complement.
AGTTCATGTCATTCAAATTATATGCGATTGCATATATCAAACATAAATCACCAATAGTCGCGGGAACCATCTTGGGACAATTACCTGAGCAAGTATATGTTCGTGAAAAACTCATCGAAGCGTGGAAGCACCATGAGCAACAAGGAGGATCGTTTGTTATTTGTGTCACGCGTGATATTATTATAATAAGCAAATGCTTAGAATATATCGATGACTAAATAAATAGCCTAATTGCAGCTAATCTCTTTCCAATTGTAACATCTGGTTAAGCGTGTTTTCGGTAAACTTGCGCACCACCCCTACTTATTCCCTTACATATGGTTGGACACTTGGCGATCCAGTTATTAGATCCGAATAAAAATAAAAACCAACCATGAGTTTTAGCTGTCACGGCTTCAAACTGGTATCTTTTGTAAATCCTTGACTTGCAGCTGTTGTCGCTGTGGCAGAGGTTTTGAGCTGGAGGTCAGCAATCTGTGGTCTAATATTCATTGAGATCGGCAGGAGCCTTTATACAATACAATGTAACAATGCAACACAGCATTGTAATCCATCATGCACAAGTGATGTATTCGTTGTATGGGCCTGTAAGACTACATACGAAATAATTGTTTCTTCTGGCGGCGTCACACCTTAGAAAAATCAGATTCCAAATTGGTCTGTTGTGGTCCGGTGTCAAAACGGAGCTGCGAGTAAAAGAGTTTATCACGTAGACGGATCAAATATAGGCGTTTATGTCGTCAACACAGGAAAGTAGTCACAAAGGGAAGCGTTTGCTGCCACTGTTTGCTGACAAAGTTGATGTGCCTAGCTGCCATGCTACCAAAGGAAGCACGAGAGCTGGGTTGCCCAAGCCTAGACAGAAGCAGTCAAGATGCAGAGGTTGGTTCGAACCACGAACTTTGCGGTCAGTAAGATCGCGCCATAGCCACTGAGCTCTCTCGAGCTCCAGAATGGTAAAAGCCGTAGAGGACTTGAAAAATCGACCCACCAGTGGTGAAATTGGTATCCGAAATGTGCGTTTTGCGTGAAAAATGCGCCACGGACCAGTCGACGTGTCTCAGCGTTTGATTTCGGGTGATTATTACGAATGTACAATTCTTCCGGATGTATTTTTACCCGACTTCAAGACGTGGTTGTCGTCAGAGATCCTGTGGTCTGGTTACGCCCTTGCTAGAGCTGATCTTCCCGGGATGAAGGTTGGGTGTTATATTCCACTATGATGGCATGTTTACGGTGGATGGTATTCATCTTTCACTGTACATGGATTGTACTTCGAACGGTATTAAGTAAGCATAACAAATTGTGGGCAGACGGTAGACTTAATAAAAGAGAAATCTTTGGTTCACGGTCCGTTTGGTTGCGTAAACCTAGTGACTTTGTCACCTCTCAGATAAGGAAGTCATAAGATGGGACCGTTTTGACTAGCACTCTTTGTTCAAGCGGCCACTGGGTTTGGTTCTTTTCACTATGTTGTTTGTGGGAGTTCGCCTATTCTTCTGAAGCTACCAGCTGAAGGGTTCTCTCGATCGTGTTCAGCTTATTGGGTGTCCATGTATCGCGTAACAAAGAAGTGCCCAATTGAAAGCTCACAAGCGCACGAATCTTGACACTCGATAGACACTTGCTGTAAATTTGCCGTTTTAGATTAAAACCGATTACTTCGATGTTTCCCTAACCCCGATTCGCTGTTTGTCATTCTGAACCTTCCTTGCTACAAACTGTGGGCTCCACTGGTTCCCGTTTTTGGAATTTACCAACTTATATAAACTTGCTTCTCCCTTTCCTCTTTGGCGAGCTGCCTTGTCCAAACAAAACAACATACAGTGCAATTTTCGTAATCTGGTTTCAAATGACAACACATGTTCTAATGATGTTACCTATACGATAATGCACATCTGGCACTTAACTCAGTCGGAATATGGTTTTGGTTTTGCAGATCAACTTTGCTGATCATTGTCACTCCGTTTAAAGCTTAGGAAAGTGAAACGTAATACATTCCTTATTTTTGCCTTTCTCTGGTTTGCCGCAAAAGTTCGCATCACTCCGTCGTGTGGAGGTTTCATGTCTCCGACACAGCTAGCCCAGTTCGCCATTTGGAGATATACTTTGAAATCCTACAATTTACTTCAGTTTTAGCGCCCGACACCGTTTGTTTGAAAGCACTTCTGACCACTGCATCGGATGCGTATTGTTCGCCAACCAATTTCCTGGGTTCGTATGAAGTTCATGGTTACCGTTTTTCTCTTAGGTTAGGAACACCCGGTTTTCCTCTTGGACTGGCAAGGAGCCACTAAAAGTTAGAGATCCTGCTCTATGGACATTGATTTCTGAAGAAAAAAAGCGCCAACTGACGTGCCTAGAACTAATCGCCTCGCAGGTGTGAACTGAAACCGTTACTCACTTTTCAGTAGAATTTCACAGGTCGTAGCGTGTTGGAATGCGTGGGGTCGTGCTTGACAAACAACTATGCCGAAGGCTATCCTGGCAGCCGGTAAGTGTGTCTGCGCGGGATGAAGCTGTTGCGACTTTCTGAGTCGTCAACTCATTTTCGTTCTCTGACCATCGGGCTATATATTTTGTTGTCATCATCCGGAGTTCATTCTTTACCAAATTCACTTCTTTTGACGCCTGTTCGGTCATCGATAAGGAGAACAACTCCACTAAGCACTCAAATGCTACTAACATTCTATTTGATCATTCAACTAGTTGAGTGAGGATAACTCGGCTCTTTATCTTGACCCCTTTAGATACTACGGTGGAAATTATATCATCGACAAAGTGGAGCGCTTGGCTCAAAGTCGGTTGTTAGACTTATTCAGGCTAAAAAAGCCAGAGCAGTCTTTGGAAGAAGCTACTTGGGGTGTCAACGTTCAGCCGTATAGTGGCTCACCCGCCAACCTGGCTGTCTACACTGGACTTCTCAATCCACACGATCGACTGATGGGACTTTATTTACCAGATGGGGGACACCTAACACATGGGTTTGCAACTCTGACGAAGAAAATCAGTGCGACGTCCATTTTTTTCGAATCAATGCCCTACAAACTTAATGTACGTTTTACGCCAAGTCCTCACCCATCTCTACATACAGCTACTAGATCCGGTTACGACTATTCCTCAAATGTTTTCATAGGATCCTCTGTTGCGTTGTGAAGGCTATTGTTCACAGTGTTTGCTTTGGCCGGTTTGTCTTCCTTTTTTGCATCCAGCTTTTCTTCAACTTTTATTTATTTTTTGGAGTGGGGGCTGTGTTTCGGACTGCATTTTTACAGTCACATGAGGGGTGGGATAATAAGGTTGAGTAAGTACCGTGCATTAGATTCAGCGGTTTGATTTTTGTACGTCGTTTTAAGCACAGTCTGCACTTTCTGTGACTTGTAAGACGAATAGCTGCATTGCTAATAACTTGAGGAAAAGCTTTTAACAGGAACTGAATGGGCTGGTTATATTTCTCAATCGTTTTTTCTCGTAGACCATATATTCTGCGTTGTCGTTTCAGTTATTTGACTGGTTGAGTTGGCTACGCATGGTTACGCACGCATACGAAAACCCATATTGGTAGGTGACATTTGGATCCTCTCATCGTGAGGACCTTGATTGTTCACTATATTACACTTGTGTGATGAATTCTGAGTGCACACCTCGCACCGGTTATGATCAAATCTGTCCGAATGATTCAAGGGCAGTGTATCCACGTAGCCGGTTTAACTGGCTTCACCGCAGCTACACAGTAAAACCCATCAATTAGGGGCACTGATATGAAACACCAGGAGTTTCCTGGGGCTTTGCGGATTTAGGTCCAAACGCCCAGTATTTACGCTCAGCTAACTCTCATTTCTTTACCTTAGTGGCATTATAAAATGCACAGATACAAGGGATGGATTTTTTTTATTCTATATGTGACCACTTAGTATTTCTTTTCGATTTCTCCTGAACGCTTGATATCGAAATGATGTTTTACGTTAACCGATAGTTGTATGTTGCATTGTCATATATCTCCCCAAACCTGATACCGTCAACAATTGTTGGTGTTATTTTCAGTATCTCCCGAATTTTGGGCACAGTATTTGTGCTGATTGCCATTCGAAGAATTAAATTGGTGTCCTCCGGCTAGACAGTTTGCGATCGTTCGCTCCATGAGCGTACTGCTTCGGTAAATACTTTATTAGCTTAGCTTCATATTTGACTTCGTTGGATCTTGCGAGTCGATCGTTGATGCTTGTGCACTCAGTGTAGCTCACTTCATCACCGAAATCTTCCGCCTTCCGCAAAAGTGTCAGAAATTGCAGTGTTTCTGGTATGGACACGGAGGGGCCGTTTTTATGTCCACAATAGGCTAATGCGCTCAGCAGGACACTACCTTTCCTGAACTACTTGATTTCATTCTCCATAGAGCACATTACGACCATAAGGTTTATGATCAGTGGCTGCTTTCTGTGTATTGACAGGGCACTTATTTTCATTCTAATGGCGTACCACTTGATTTCGGTGCTCTATATCCATCACGCCCGCAGCAACAAGATGACAATAGTGGCAATTACTTGTATGGATGCTTGTATGAACCGATTGCTCGTTAGACGGTTTCAGGGAGTTATTAAAAGCCTGACAAGCAAGATTCCGGACGTTTAGTTCGGTACTTGTTACCAAGCGGATGCATTTCCGTTCCAGGAGGTCACCAGCTGGTATCTCTTATTGGGATGTCTCTTGTCGAGTGAACTTTTCTGTATTTTCTTGCTTGAGCTCGAGCCGACCGAGTGTTTAAAGTGCGAATTTACTGACTGCAAGGTCCCTTTTTCAGACCCAACCTCTGCATCTCGACTGCTCCTGTCTAGACTTGGGCAAACTGGCATTATCCCAGCCCTCGTGCTTTCTTCGGTGGCATGGCAGCTAGGCACAGAGAGGATAATGCAGCTGAACGATTATTGTTTTGAGTGCCCTTTCAGCTCGGTGCACTCCTGATGATAAGGAGATCGGGATTTTATGGTTAGTGCGGACGTTGTGTGGAGCGGACACAACGGATTGTGTTCTTGACTATAATGTGAACCTTTCCCTCGTATGTATAGTTTTTCTTATGTTTCAGCCGGAGACCGAACTCATTGACTACGACGCCTTAGAGAGGGATGCGTTGAACTTCTATCCGAAGCTGATAATAGCGGGTATAACTGCTTATCCACGGTTACTAGACTACGCACGGTTCAGACATGTACGTCATATCCCCATTTGATTCTTTTGTCTCTGTTTCACAACTGATGGGCCAAGTTGTTCTTATCTATAATCATTGTCCTATTTTTCCATTGCTTCAGTTAGGTACGTTTACACTTACATATTCACGTTATTCTATCTCCCCTCATCAGTTCGTCTACCGCGTGACTCAGCTTAGCGGTACGATGCCATCTTCTCCACACTATCACCGAAACAGTGTGTTTGTGCCTATGCAACACGGCTACATACTACAAGCTACACAATCCAGGCTGGCATATCCATAAAAAATAAGTACCACATTTAAGGGTGACAAGTACCAAGGTCCCAGATAGTCATTGGTCGCTCGGAACGAGTCTGTTTTCTGACATACAAGCTGTTTTCCTCACCGATTGTCGTTCTGATGACTGCGAAGATAGTGCGACTTATTACCTGATCGAGTTTCTTTATTCCGTGAATGGCGGTAGCAGCTGGTCATCAAAGGGAGTTTTTCGTTTTTTTTTCACTATAACGCCGAAAGTAATAATTTTAGGGACGATCAAGTGCCACCATCTCTTTTTCCCGACTTCACCTCATTAGTCAAATTTCAAGTGTGAAAAGATGTAATATCGTGATTGCTAACTCATTCTTCACCTGAACATGAATGGACTGAATGCCAACCCATGATTGAAATTGGTACAATACACTGATCGATTCAGGGAAACCCAGTTAGCAAATTTAGGGTGAATGCTCGAGTATTTGTCAACCTGGACTTCTAGAATGTCCTCAGCTGGTGAATAACCTATTTAATTCACCTAGTTAGTAATATGCACACAATCCTTAAGACAGCGCCTATTTGTCATGAATGTCCTGATTGAAACTTGACATCAGTGCTTCACGACCTAACGGCGGGGTCAACTTATTTAAGATCCATGAAGGATGAGCAAGGCCAAAATGGGAAAGAAAGGGAACCAATACTATTCCAGGGTAATACAATGATGGCCTCCTCCATTCATTTACTGAGATCGGCCTCCTGGAAACTTAGGGCGGAAATGCCCCTGTCATTGATGCTTACTCACATAGCTCAGCGTTTGCTGCATCCAACAACTGACCAATATTGAGTTCTTCAGGTGTCTGTGACAGTTTAGTCATCTTCTGATACTCATCTTGTGATTACGTGTGAAATTTAGGCGCGAAGCGCACGATACAAAAAGTTACGACCTTCAAAGGAATTATCCACTGAAAATATGGGATGAAAGTACAACTGGCTCTCCTGTCTAATGTATTTTTTAACGGACTTCGTGTGTACCGTCGTTGGGCAATATGATGTTTCTTTGCATCATACCTTCAAGTTTCTTCTTTCTATTGGTAGGAACTCCAGTTGTTGAAGGTGTTTTTGTACTGAAATTCTTCCATCTGTTCCTCTTTACACCCTAACCTGAAGATATGTGACTCAGTTGGAGCTATTCTTCTCGCTGATATGTCGCATATTTCTGGACTTGTGGCCGGTCGCGTAGTCCCATCACCTTTCGAGTACGCTGATGTAGTCAGTTCCACAACACATAAAACCTTGCGTGGACCAAGATCTGGAATGATATTTTACCGCAGGATATCGCGCCAGTCGTCAGGGAAATTACCGGCCTCTCCTCATGTTGCAACTGAAGAACTTGAGTCACGGATTAACAATGCTGTGTTTCCATCACTTCAAGGTGGACCGCATGAGAATACAATTGCGGGTGTTGCCGCCATGGCCCTGGAGGTATGTTGCATGCAGCGTTCCACATGATTTTTCAAATAGCGTGCAAATTCCTGGCACACATAATGGTCAACATCCAGATCAGAGTTTTCCATTTTCGTGGAAGTGTAATGCAGAACCGTATGGATAGCGATGCAGTAAACTGGTAGTGCTATGGCTGCTGGGACTGTCATGCAGTACAACGGTAGAGTGGAGCACGTGTCAATTGGAAGCAAGAATTGACTTACCGTAGGTAACTCAAATATGCTCCAGAATTATTTCCCCCCGTACAGACAGCAGTTTACCAGGTCGGCCCAGCAAGTGTTGGCTTTTCCCGAACTTTTTCAAACTTGTCTGAAATTTCTTGCCATCATTGAGTTCTAGCTCCACTCTCGAACCGGGCATAAGTGAGTTGGTTCGGGATATGATTATGGACATCAGAATTGGTTTTAGTTCGTCCATCAATTCTGTATCGGATTCATATATCACCGTGTAATCTGACAACTTGATGTCTGCGCAAATTCTGAATGCTCCAAAAGCGTTTATACGGGCGACCAAATACCCTAATTGCCTTAGCAAGCCGAGCATCTGGTCCAGTACCCCTGGTTAAATCTTTGAACAGGGCAGAGGTTTCCGAAATATGGTATGCTGTAACCGTTAATCTGAACACAGGTTGTCTGTTGTTTTGAACTGAGTGCAGGCTGATGAGTAGTAGGTGTTGCGAAAGCATGTTTAAATGCAGGCAAAGTGCTGTGGACGCAATTACTGTACCGCATTTCAGAACTTTCAAATCTAAATATGCAAACAAAGCACTTTCGTCTGCAAAAAGCTTTGTATGTTTTTGATTCGTGCAGCTTTACTTTGGTCAGGGAACGTGTCGAGTTGAAAAGATCAGTATATGGACGACACTGGGTCTGTTCATCGTCTTCAGCATCATGAGATATCCCGACACAAGTCGTACTCAGATCCGGACTGAACAAACTAATAGGCGGAATAAGACCTTGTTTCATTTCTGCATCAATTTTCAACTTAAAAGAAGCAGTTTTACAGGCGCGTACTTCCGGTCTTCACAGAGTAGCGAAAGAATCCGGTAATGTAGGTGGTAATTTTGGCAGCGAGCCTTTTGATTACGGCTCGCAGCCGATCCCTGTTCACTGTTTTGAATCCTTTCTTGAACTACACGATCGGGATTTATATCATAAACGAGATAGTCATTGGTACCAGGTGAGTCTCCCGCCAAAACCAAATTGATGTGCAAATGGGTATTTTTTCGGTTCAAGTAGAATATAAGGTTGATGGAGACTTGGGGACTGCGCCTTCCTGATCAACCCCAAGAAGGTCAAAACAGGTCATAGGCTTTCGAAGAGTTTTCAGCAACCTTATGAATAATGTATTACGTCTAGTGTAGGTTCCGTTTACAACATTTTTGCGACTGAGTTGTTGATAAATCATGCCCCTCCTACTTCTCGCAAGCGTTCAGCTTTTTCAGGGCAATTTGTACCAGAATTTCGTCGGCAGTCCAAAAATGACTGATTCCTCGATATTCGTCCGTTTTCGTCGACTCAGCTTTTCCATGAATAACTTTGTGGTCATTTTTCAAGAGTGTGTGAGCCAGATGAAATACTCACAAGTTGAGCCCTTCGGTAAGTATTTTGTTCTCTCGGGCCGCCCTCCCAGTGAGTAGTTCAGTCATCATGTTTCGGACGCAGCCTTCGTAATACTGTTATTATAACACCGACTAGACCCAGATTAAAGAACTATTGCCAGCGGGTAAAGAAGGTTGGGGTTTAAGGTGCTCAGTGTCCCGGAATATAGGAGTAGTTTTAAGGGGGTCTTGGTGTTGAGCAAGTTCTAGAACCGCTTGTTCAGATCAATCGTGTTGTTAGGTACTGGCTATCACAGTCACTGTACTATGGATATTTTTATTCCTCTCCGAGATTTCCGTTTTTTTGGAACGATCTGCACGCCCTCAGCTCTGGCGCTGATTATCTGGGTATGCGATAAGCCTGTTTTTAAAGAGCTACCAAAACCAAGCACCTCCATATAGGCTCGCATCGGACTCACGTGTGCTCTATTTGTTTCAGCACATCTGTTGGATCACCACTAGAATGTTCGTCAGACTCCAAGTGGGGTTAATTAGTAACTGCCCAAATCATTCAGCTAAAGTAGGGGGAGGTGTGTACTCACTGCTGTGCCTTCTTACATCGTCACACTTTGTCGCTTCAGGCAGACAGCCAAGACTTCGTTGATTATGCGGAACAAGTGCTGAAGAATGCACGGGCACTTGGCGAGGCCCTTCAATCACGTGGGATTCGCCTCGTCTCTGGCGGTACTGATGTTCACTTCGTCTTAGTGGACCTGGCACGTTCTCCAGGTAAACCTGGTCTCAGTCGCGGAGACGGAGCACGTGTACAGTTGGTTTCGGACCTTGTAGGTATAACTTTGAATAAGAATACCGTTTTGGGAGACAAAAGCGCCCTGCAACCATCGGGTCTGCGGTTAGGTATGTTTGTTTACTTTCTCGCTTATCATCCATGTTTTGTTATTGTGCACTTACTGATATTCTATGCAGATTTCTGTCTGCATATTATGCCATTGCGCGCCATGCATTTGTTGTGTTGAGTTTTGGTAATCTGGTATCTAATTGGCAGACAGCCCTCGGTGCCGTCCGGGTAGGTACTGCCTCCTGAGCCTATAGGAGATTCATGTGAGTCACCACTAGTTTGGATTTCCAAGTTGTACGTTTGTGTTCGTTGCTACCTTGGACATAGTTGTGCATGCATTATGTGAAGTCATACTGTCTTAGTGTACATGATACGGGGCCTCGTGTGTTTCGCGGTCGGTGCTCTGGATTGGGGTTGCCGACTTGTAGCCCATCTTACCTTAGCTTTATGGACGATGTGGATCGTGTCCACACGAAACGTGTGTGTTCCTCGTCACTGCGCTTCCGGAACGACTCAGAGAGCTTGAACTCAGTCAGAACCTCTTGGGCCGGTGATGAATAAAAGCACACGGACGCCGTCTGCGGAGCAGACCACTCAAACTCGACACCTAGCTATTTCCAGTACGGACTACTGGAACGGCCTATCATGCTCCTTATGATAATAGGACAAGCTTTTCTAGAGCACTTTTGTCGTACGTCCCCATTAGGTGTCCCATCAGAAAAGCCGATGACATCTGTCATCAGGTTGTCAGTCTAATTTATTTCAGGAATCTGGCGGTAGATAGCCCTCTGCCATCGTCCGACTATGACCACCGTTATATGTGCTAACTGAGATGCCATGCATTTTGGGTTGTCCGGGTAGATTCTGAGGCAGTAGTTGTTCTGCCGGCCTCTAGAGATCAATTGCAGTTCAGGCGTGAACCTTATTTGAAACAAGCTTGTCTACTATTTAGTGGGCGCGCACGGCTGTCCTTTCGCTTGAAAAAAGGGACTAATGAAAGGTAATCTTGAGGTTTTTTGTACCACCATGGTACGTGGCTTACTGTGGGCGATGCCCCGGTTACCGAATACGGTGGAAAAATACCAATAGATATCCTACTCATGGAAACTTCGGGGCTGTGTGTGGGCATTCTAGGGCACGGTCTCTTGAGGCCAGGCAGTCGCAGCCTCTCCTCTAGACTGGGTGTCTTGGAGGTGGTATAACAGCCTATGCCAATTCCTGTCTGTTACAGGTAAATTCGAAATTCCGTTGCGCCCAGAAACTCGTTAGCCGTTGGCTGGTCAAGCGTCCCATCGCCTTGGTTGTAGTGGAACTGAAGAAATGTCGAATGTATATTTGTAATGTACTACTCATAAGGTTGCTGAAAATCCATCGACAGCTTACGACCGGTTTCGCCCTTCTTGGTGCTCATCAGGTAGGCGCAGTCCCCGGGTTTCCATCAACCTTATGTTCTACTTGAAACCAAATTGCACGAAATTGGCGAATATACACTCATTTACAAACTAATTTGGTTCTTTCGAGAGACTCACCTGGAACCCAGCTGAATCTCTCGTTTATGATGTTCTCAGGCAACTGAATGTGCTGCACCAGGCCGCCTCATGTTTCAGTCGCTACGATATTTGAAATATCGCGATACATGTATATTTGTAATGTACTACTCATAAGGTTGCTGAAAATCCATCGACAGCCCACGACCGGTTTCGCCCTTCTTGGGGCTCATCAGGTAGGCGCAGTCCCCGGGTTTCCTTCAACCTTATGTTCTACTTGAAACCAAATTGCACGAAATTGGCGAATATACACTCATCTGCAAACTAAGTTGGTTCTTTCGAGAGACTCACCTGGAATCCAGCTGAATCTCTCGTTTATGATGTGACCCACACCGCTAGCTGACCAAAGAAGCCTCCATTTGGCCTCCATGGTCACTCGACCGGAGAGAAACTGGATCATGGTTTTTCCCAGTTCGACCGCACCAATAAAACGCTCCATACAGGACTTCTTGTCATCAATTCATATCTTACGCCAATGCGCCTGAGTCTGACAGGCCAAATCACTGTGATCCCTACACGCTCTCCAACTATATGCTCAACAGACCGCCGGCTAGAACCCGCTGGAGGTAACTCTATGTGAACATCGTTGTGTAGACCAAGCTGAATGATGTCTAACACTAACCGTCCATACACGTGTGCCTAGGGCGTCTTCCAAGTGACACGGGCCACCGAATACCCCTTTGCATGCCTCCGTGGGGCTCAACTGTTTATTTACTAGAGTCGTGGATAACCACTTTGGCATTCTGGTGACCTTAAAACTACTCATCCTTTTTACCCTCTGCCTTATTACCTTGGGTTTACACCGGATTCAGTTCTTCCAGGTGTGTGTGTATTCGGCTCAGTTCAAATCGTTTGTGGCATTACCCATTGTGCACCAGCGTCCTTTGATCTAGTTCGATGCAACAGGTTAATCTAGAAACGGATTCCAGCGCACCCTCTAAGTCACATGGGTGCCAACTGAATGCATGAGGTTGCAATTCCCCTCACTTTTATAGCAACGTTCAATAGGAGATTCGCTCTTGGACGATTTAAAGTAAGCCTCACTAACCTCCAGTTAATTCCGATCAAAATACTTTATTGCAGTGGTTAGTAACCAAACGTCAGTTTACATTGCAAATCTGCTGCATGTTGGAAGCTGCTTATTTGCCGGACTACTTTATGAGCGAGGACCCAGTAACCGTATATCGATGTTTTCTAGAACTCTTTAGACGGACGCATCTGGAACCCAATGTGTATTTCGAGTAATTCTGTGACGGTTGATGGTGCTGTATCCGGACTATTTGGCAACCAGTAGTCGTTTGAAAGTATTGTTTAAAGCTGGAAACGTCTCGATTCACCAGATACTCACTGAATGCCTTTTTAGGGTTAAAAGAGTAATACAGTGCCGCCTTCTTATTCCTCACTTCGAAAAAGTGGAATTGATGTTATTGGATAAGTGATCTTAAAGCATCTGTTTATTCTAATTACCATACACAATGTGATTCCATTAGGAAAGGAGTTGTTCGATGACTTCTCTTATTTTTCTACCATTGGTGAACCGATTTTTTCACTTCTTACAAAAACACCTTTTCCCTTGTCCTTCCTGCACATATCTCACAAATATTAGGTTCCCCTGCTCTCACCTCTCGGGGTCTGAAAGAAGAGGACTTCAACCAAGTGGCTGCATTTCTGGAGGAGCTGCTGGATATCACTGTGCTAGCAAAATCGGTTTCACGTGAGTCAACTCATTTCCTCCTTACAGTTTATAGTATCTGTTCATTCGGCGGGCAGTTATATCGCTCATCCTCCTAATGTACATGTGTAATTTCCTTGTCCCAGAAAATGTAGTAAAAATGAAGTCGGTTAAGTTCTTAGATTTGGTTTGCGATGTTGCTATGGTTAGAGCACTTCACTCAATCTCGTTGAAACGATGTTTACCTTACCACTGGCAAGTTATGGAAATTCAGAGGCTCCGCCACGGGAATCATTCAAACGTCATTCAGTTCAGGCTTAAAGTTGCTCCCGGTGAAATTGTTTCTAAGTTGATATGTAGATGGAAAGGTGCTCAATATGTATGGACAGACGCTGAGAACAGAATTTGAGAGTGCGGTCCATTTACTGGCGGACTCTTTTAGCCGAGCTGCACCGTATTGCGATCGTGAACTTAACTTTGTGGCTAATTCGCCGCGCTGTCTTCAGTTGTTGATTCAGTAGCTGTGGGGTACGACGTTGAGTGGATAGAGCAGCAGTAACTGCTAGAGTACCTGTCTGGTGAGATGCGAGTTTTGTCCCTATCCCCAATGTTTGTCTCTTTATCCTTCGTGTGCTTTCCATCTTACGCTATTACGTCCCGTCTCGTCTTGTTTTCAATGTTTAGCTCGAAGTATTTACACCTTGATCTGTGTGACCCGAGCTGTTGAGGTTTTTTTCACTGCTGACTAGATCCGGTAGACACCTCGACTAGGAGGTTCAGAAGTTTCTCGAGGTGTGAGCTTCAGTACTTTGTGTAGAAAACTGTGCCTAGGCCATGTCCTGAAAATTAACTAACTTGTATCAAACGTTCCTTCTATAGCTCTTTCAAGGTTATTGCTATTACCAACTTTGAGAAAGAGTCCGACCATCTGCCATCAAAATACTCTCAGCTGCAAAACATTTGAGCTTATCAAAGCGCGCCTTTCAGGGTCACCGAAAATGATTAAAAGTAGCTCGCATACTCAACTTCGTCCGGAAATTGGTGTCTCCATTCCATTTGTGCTCAGAATCGATACCCTGTGCAAAGAGTTATCCTATTCAACTACTGAAGACCAGTGTGATGATTAAGTTCGCACCTCAGCGGAATCGAGCGCGCAACGCACATCATTTATCGACAGCTTGTAAATATCCAATTGACTTTACTTTACCTAGAAGGCACCTGCCGTATTTTTCACTACAGAAAACATCAAGACGTTCCGGACGGCTTTGGTCGAGGATCCGAAAGTTAGTGCGCGGGTTAAAGAACTCCGTGGTCGTGTGAGTGAATACGCCTCACAGTTTCCATTGCCCGGTTGGGACGATTATTGACAAACAAAATAAAGCCTTTCTAGTCAAAATTGATTATCATTTTTTGCTACTTTCTTTCCAACGTATCGTTTTTCACCCGATGAAATATTTTCACAAGTGAGATCATACTTCACGCCACTTCCGACAATTGCTTATGATTTTTGTATTGTTCTGAATGGTCACTTAATAGATTTGTCTGATATACAGTCCACATGTTTTGCCAACTTTATTCTGTGGTTACCGTGATATGTTAAGCATTCTATTCGTATGACGTATGTGCTCCATGCATGTGGTAATGACTCTGCAATCGTACTACGATTTGTTATTATTCCGGTATTTCTAAGGCTGAATGACGGATTCACACTGCAAATAGAAAGCTGCATATGACTGTGTACCCGTCCGTGTTTCGTTAAAACTCAGCTGGAAGCCGCTAGATTTCAACGCGATACTTAGTTACCCGATCGAATCGACATTACTCGCTTGTTCGAGATTGGAAGACCAACTTGATCGGCTATTCGCCTCGCTTACATTTCCTAGACCAGCCTTTGAAGCTGCGTCTTATTAGCGTATTTAACCAGAATAGAGGGTCAGTCTTGCAACCTAAAGTTCGTTTTTAGGATTCCATCGTGTCAGTTTTGTCTCGAAACGTACCAGCTCGCAAGCGGCCCTTAGCCTGACGTTAATTCCTTGCTGTCGGTAGTTCTCAATGGGATTTTGTCGAGGTTCGACTCCTGCAAAAGCCGTCAGTCAGCATTCTACCGAAACAGGAATTAGCCGTTTCAAGGAAGTCTACCCTCCGGGCCAGAAGTCACTGAACAGGTGCCATTCCCCAGACTTATTTTTCGCGGAAAAATGGGAAGTGAGTTTCGTAAGATGTGCAGTGCTGGTGATTCCTATTAAGGATGAGATAACCATACATTGCTTTTCGGCTCATCAGCATAGCTTGGCCTCATAAACGGGATGAAATCTCAGTTGAACTGACTCCATTGCGCGTGTGCATTCTGGTCAGCCAGTAGACGGTTGTGCTAGTATCCCAAATGCGGAAGACCTTGAGGCACTTGCTGGGTACCCCTGAACTACAGACCCAAAGCCTATCCACGTCCGTTTTACATTGCTGTACACCTACTCCTTACCAGAGAGCTTGGGCAGGAAACCGTTCGACAACAACTTGACAAGCAAGTACCTCCACAGTAAACTTGATGTTCACTTCACCCATATACATATACATACATACACATACACACATATATACATATCCACATACATACACACACATATACATACATATATATACATACATACATATACATATACGTGATTCCCTAACCTACTAATATCAGCAGAAGTCAAATCAGATTGTTGTAGTTGTCAGAACCAAGAGCACTACGGTTGTGACTTCAGTGTTCCATTAGTACAATCCGTGAACATTGCGCTTTTCAGGTGCGAATCAGAGATAATATTAATGTCTTCCAGCACGTACCGCAGTGTTTTGGAAGTTCCGCGTTAAACCGAAATCGGAATTGATTAGGAGCTCACTGGTCCGTTTAAATGTAAGATGTTTTTGGAAATTTGAATGCTCTATGTTGAATTCGAGCAGAAAAACTGCGGTAAACTGGTGTTTTCAATAGGGTTTTGCGGGCCGTTCACTTAGTTGGAAGCTTACCCTTTCGTGCTGCGAATATCCACAACAGGCTCGATGCGAAGTACTTATGCCGCGAAATGTTGCAGTTTGGTATGTAGAAGGAAATTCGCTGTGGCGTTTTTGTCTGGGATAAAATTGTATTTGCGAAGAAACTGATGTCTTGGAGAAAAAAACAATAACAGGGTAGATATCACGTTGGCAGGCTGCGCGCGAAAACCTGAAACGATAGGAGGCGGAAATGCGATAGCCATTATGTTTGGCAGAATAAATATGGGATGTTTTCTACCAACTCAGCCACTCTGGGCTATCATCGATCTTAGCATTACCATGTCCCAAGACGTGTGATATATGATATTCAACGCTCACTTGGATTTTTCCTCAGTACTTCGAGGAGGATGTGTTTGTAAATGACCAGAGGATTCAACAGAGATTTCATCTTGTCAGTGAAGCCAATCTATGTTGAAAAACTTAGAAGCACTGTATAGCCGTTTCATCCCTTTTTGGAATCACCAGCGGTGTGAATCTCATGGAACCCAGTTTTGAAAGCGCAACTTGCCGGCCAGTGGTTGAATACCTAACCGTTTGGCAATGTGACAGGCTCGCACTTAGGCAGAGCAGCATAGACTGGCTTCATTGACGGGATGAAATCTCTATTTATCGTTATTAAGTCTCCACATTACCATGGATTAACGCATTGCACATGAGTTGTCGGCTTATCCACGCTACTTTTGGATGGTTACGTCTTTTAAATCTAACAGTTCAGTCATGGAACAGCTGGCTGTTATTAAGCATAGGGCGCGCGATTTGACTATTTTCACAAAAACCATTCACTCGAATGCGAAAAGGTCAGTCACACGAAACTTGCTCTTGAGCATCGGGTAGGCCAGTGGTTACCTAACCGTTTGGCAATGTGACAGGCTCGCACTTAGGCAGAGCAGCATAGACTGGCTTCATTGACGGGATGAAATCTCTATTTATCGTTATTAAGTCTCCACATTACCATGGATTAACGCATTGCACATGAGTTGTCGGCTTATCCACGCTACTTTTGGATGGTTACGTCTTTTAAATCTAACAGTTCAGTCATGGAACAGCTGGCTGTTATTAAGCATAGGGCGCGCGATTTGACTATTTTCACAAAAACCATTCACTCGAATGCGAAAAGGTCAGTCACACGAAACTTGCTCTTGAGCATCGGGTACAGGGGATCAAGTGCGTGATCCGTTAGTAGACAGTTCCAGCTGTTTACCCCACTGGCATTTGCGTGCCTCACCAAAACGAATTGAAGGTGAATAACAGCACAGTGGGTGGTCCAGCTTTTCCACTTCAGCGTTGCAATCTTAAAGATCACAACAATTCGCACGCAAAATTGGTCGTGGAAGTGCAACTGTTATCGTGTACGGAGCACTAAAGCGCTTTCTTCTTTTATTTTCCAACCTTTATCTGTTGATTAGTGCTTAGTATCATTTACTCAGCTAGCGCCTCTTTTGTATGTGAACAGAGTTCACAAAATCGAAGAAATTCGATGCTGCTGGTTCTCGGACTTGGAATCGGCCGATTCGGTTCAGAATTAGAGATCTTCGACTGACATGGTGGCGCGACCCAGGAAACTAGGTCAGTTACAGGTATTTCCTCAATTTAGTACTTGTTGCTGAGTAAGATAAATAACAGGTGCTTAGGCTGCTGTCATGCCTATCCAGTCGTTGTTCAACTCAAGCGATTTATCACGTCCGGTCGATTTGGATACCGAGGAATATCCGTAGGAAGCGCTACATGCACGTGTTTTGGTTGAGCGTTCTCTCTGGAGGCCTGTTCTGCATAGTGTCAAAGTGTTCACACCGGAAGGGTTTGTCGTCTCTTAAGGTTCCTTGTAACCATGTGAGCTCGTGGAGATCTCGATCAACTAGGGATATATGACACCGATCGTACGCAAAAATGAAGGGGCAACCGATCAGTGGATTCGGTCTAGTTAGTCCATGGCATAGGAATGAATAGAAGGGCACAGCTTATGTTGTTGGTTGCGAGCCGTTCGTCGTACGTGTTAGGTCTGACCGTAACCTACTATCCTAGTCCATTGTGATGGACTCCTGAGCACGGATCACTCGTAGTATCACAACACAAATTCGGAGCCATTCTTAAGTAAGTGAGTGGTTTGTTGTGGTATTCTTCTGGCGCACTGGTGGTGCAAGCCATAATAAATAAGAGGTTTAGCATCCTACTGGACAAACCAGCACCCGGTTCTAGAAATTTCGATGAAATGATCTTTTGAGGTACAACTACCCATCGACTTGGATCAAACCACGGGAGACCTGAGCATTGCTAGTGTTCGATAAGCCATTTGCACACAGGTTTGGCGCTACACGCACATCGCTTATGGCTTTATGGATCAGGAGCAGTAACACATCTTACTCGGACCCTTGGTAACCGCTACGCAACACTACACACAAAAGTATGTTGTGCTTGGTAGAAAAATTGGTGGGTATTGAGAGCTGGGAACAATTGGTTCATAGCTTTCGCTGAAATATTTGTTGAAGTTAAACATCTGCAACTGTTGAAAATGTAGAGTAGTATTGCTGAGTAACAGCACATCACCTATTAAGTACTCACCTAATAATCTTTCGGTCTGTGGAACGTATTCATCAAGTACGGCAGACGGGGACCAGGCCTGCATTAAAAGTAAGCACCATTAGCGCATGGTTGCGGTAAGCAGCTTACCGTGAGTCATGGAACGATGTGACCGTAAAGTCGCACGAGTTCGAAATTCCATTTTACAGTCACGACAACGGTACGGTTTCCCACCTGCAGTTGAATGGAATCGAAGTTATGTGACCAGCGGAAAGAATAAACAATGGAATGATCAACCCATGTGCCGAGTAATGGAGTCACCGGAATAAAATGTAGGAAATCATCACCGAAACCAAACAGCAAACATTAGCAGCAATGCACAAATACGTTGTTTACAGAGGGCGATTTGAGTCTGCTCAAACGAGATTCGGGGGCATATGATACGTAGAAGTGAACCATATGCACCTGCAATTTATAAGGTTGTCCGGACTGAAGTATTCTGTAACTGTGTAATTGTGTGTAACTGTGTATTCCTTAACTGTGTAAGGGGCGGGCTCACCACTGCAACCCATCATACGCTACGCTTTATCACATCCTGTCGAAGTTTTTGTTTGTTCAAAAATTGCCAAGCCGCTGACATTTGAAAGACGACCTGTCTCCACTGACACTTCGGGCGCGTTTAAAAATCACTATTTACTGGATTGAATGTCCGACTCTTGTGGAATTTTGTCATTATTATTTTTAAGCCATACCTTTCGAATTTTTGGCTTCCGTGCGGTTGATACCCCGAAAAAAATTGATGAGAAGGGCGTGCATCAACTGGCGCCAACGCTACGTGCATCACAGGCCCTTATTGTAAACAGTTCGTATTCAACCTCTAAATCCCGTGTATTTTCACAGACTCCCGCCGTAGACTAGAACCACTTAGTGATATACTTCTCCCAAGCCTCCGGAGTGAGACGGTAGTTGGAAAATTCGATTACCCTTTTTGAAACTGTGAACAGGTCACTCATTCACTAGGCGTTGCGAATGCAATTATATGAAGCTCAGTAGAACTCGGTAATTAAATTATCTGTTCGATGCGTCCAGAGCATTTCAAAAACATACAATTTCTCCACTCAGACGCTTTCGCTGGATGTGTATCAGAAAAAGGGACACATACAGATCCATAATTACTTGTGCCTCATACCGAACTGGCACAAACCGGACAGCCCCTTAATTGCAGCTGAGTATAAAATCTAAAGATGGTGGAGCATTTTTTTGTTTACTGTGTTGCCTTTCTCAGCATTCGAAATACCTCATACCACAGTCCTTACGAACCTAACTGTTCTGCTACACGAAACACAAGAAAAAGGCTCCCTGATTAAATAGTAACTATCCTTAGGGTAATCACTGTTAAGAAGAAAAATTATGTAAAGTTAATCATTGGATCTACACTGTAGAAAAGAAAGATGTTTTGCGAACAAGTTAAAATATGCGGCTAAATTTTCTATTCTAACATGCGCCCTAGGTCGATATTTCAATTGGCGAAAGCTATAGGTTAAGCCACATGACCGGTTCTAGTCAGGACCCCTTTTTTCTAGTGAGTCAGTGTCATATTTCTTATAAGCGCGGGACATTCAACTCTGCTATTTCATTTGTCTTGGATAATTTTTCCACTAGTTCGTCATACTTAATATCTGGACTGGCGAAGACCTTCACAGGATGCTCACGGGTACAGGCTCGCCCGGGAAGTTCGTCATCTAACTTAATTAGTTTAAACTCATATGCATAAGGACCGGTGTCGGTCAAATGGAGTTCAGGCTACGACATGGCTGTAGCTCACTTATCAGGTTCCATTAATCGATTAGTCTTGGCAATGAATTGCCCACTACCCACTTTGGGTGTTTTCGTTTGCGGTTAGCCCACCCGGTAATTCTTCTAAGACGCATTAAGTCTTTAGGGAGTGAGGTTTTTAAAACCCCGACAGCGTCACGTGAGGTCTATGAAAGCTAAACTATGATGCTAAACACATTATGAGACAATGAGTGTCGAAGAAATCCTGTTGACAAATGGCCACTTTAATCGGACTAGAGGAGCTGGGCCGTAATTCTTCCTTCACTGTCTCTTATAGCGTTATATTTGTGGGCCTTTCGGTGAACGGTGAATCCCGGAATCCTTTTTAGCCTTTATCTACCATCAGTGGGTGATACAAAGTCTGTGATTTCACGACGATCTGTAGTACAGTCTTCTTGTGTAATGAGTAAAATTAGTTACACTCACCTTCATGCTGAATGATATAGTGCTTTCGTAATGCTTGATGAACTGAAAAGTGCTTCCCACAAGCACTGCAGATGAAAGCTTTTGTGCCTGCAATGAAAGAGGGTAAATATCGCCGTATTATAAAATTATAATGGTCTTTTTCCAAGTACCGATTACTCCATCCGATGTCACTCTTCCATTGTAGTTCGGAATATAAGACTAGTAGCGTTAGCCGAGCGGTAATACTGGGCTGGGAAGGCGCAGACACCGACCGGTGAAAAAAACAGACCTAGCACGAAGTTTTGCTCACAGAGATTGCCCAGCATTTTCCTTCTGAATTTTTTTCTGACAGGAGATAAACATGTCCATGGGTGTTTACCGGGCGTCACTAACCGTAGTTCCGCTGAATAGACAACCGTCAGCTCGATATGTGGTTGCCTGAATGTTGGAAACTCTCTGCTTCGGAAATTGAACTGATGAGCTGATGAAATTGAACTTGCGAGGAATCCCCGGGGAGGGGGGTCGGTTTATGTTCAAACCGGCTTCCAAAAGAATCTGCCAACTGATATGAGGACTGACAGGACACCACGAACCAAGTGGAAGCGCTTTTAACTCGTAAAAAGTCTTGAACATCCCCTTCATATGAAAGATCTAATGGGGAAAGTCTACACAATAAAAAGAATGCTGTGGATTTTTTTCATAAAGGAAACTACTCACAAGGTTGCTGAAAACTCTTCGACAGCCCACGACCGGTTTCGCCCTTCTTGGGGCTCATCAGGGAGGCGCAGTCCCCGAGTTTCCGTCAACCTTATAATCTACTAGAACCCAAATTGGACTGTTTTCGAGAAATACATTCATCTGCAAATCAATTTGGTTTTCACGGGAGACTCAATTGAATCTCTCGTTTATGATGTCCTCCAACTGCTATGGATTACTTTGCTCCGGTTACGCCATCACGAGTTGTGGAAAAATTCTAGTACTGTTCTATTGTCCCATATAAGCAAATTTGACTATGGTCTCAGAAACAGCCACTGAAACTCTGAACTGATTCCATATAATTCCGATAGGATTTCGGATGCTTTGAGGCCAGAAATTAGTCCGCTTGATTGGAACCACCGGTCCCAGAATGTGGTTTGGGATCCTCCATGGTTTTCACGGAGACTCAATTGAATCTCTCGTTTATGATGTCCTCCAACTGCTATGGATTACTTTGCTCCGGTTACGCCATCACGAGTTGTGGAAAAATTCTAGTACTGTTCTATTGTCCCATATAAGCAAATTTGACTATGGTCTCAGAAACAGCCACTGAAACTCTGAACTGATTCCATATAATTCCGATAGGATTTCGGATGCTTTGAGGCCAGAAATTAGTCCGCTTGATTGGAACCACCGGTCCCAGAATGTGGTTTGGGATCCTCCACGTACAAGACAACGTTTTGTGGGACGCAGGCACCACCTAGACCGTGTGGTATCCAAAGGTCAACGGAGTCCACTGTGCTGTAGAACGTTAGAGGTGAATTACATCGTTCTGTTCCCTGCGCTGACCGAACATTATACCTCTTTATCTACGTGTCAGAGCAGAGTTAATTCTATTCTTAAAGCCCCAGCCGCAACATGTGTTACACATAAATCAACTATTCTCTTTAGGCCAATTGATAGAAGTTTAGGCTAGGCAATGGTCATAAAGTACAGCCACTTAGGATTAGCTGAAGGTGGTCGTTGTCACTCGGTCAGCCCGACGGAAATTACCTAGTAAAAGAAGCTTGATCCTTTTTCAGGTATTCTGTGGTCATTCAGTAGCTGAGGTTCTTGAACGCACATGACTGACTAATGTGGTCTAAAGCCGACAAATAGCAGAAGATCAATATCACGCTACCTTGACTAATGAACAACTCACCTTCGTGAACTGTGGCTTCGTGAAGCCGGAGATATTCCTTGGACGCAAACGATTTTTCACAATATGTACAGTTATGTCGTCCACCTGTTAGGAGGAATCAGAAAGAACTGTGCATGGTTAGGGCCGGTTTAAGTTTCACCGATGAAGCTAAGTTCGCAAGCTGAGCTTGTCAATAATACAAGAATAGATATATGCGGCACCGAATTCCATTCGCCATGAAAATTAACAAACCAAATGTAGTCCTATAGAGGCGGAAAACCAGATGTGTCGCGAATATAACATGAGAACCCGGTCGCTATCGGACTGGGTTTGAATTTTTTAAATTCAACTCCATTTCATGAAAAAGAGGGAAATTTCAGGTCATCTCTAATGTGGGTGCAATTTTATCGCATTTTTGGTCCCGGTGCCAACAGAGTGCGGATGTACAAGTCATTGGACGGGGAACGTCGTGAACTGTCACGTTCGAAAAAGCTTAGGAATCCCAGGAAAACCACACTGTGCTGTCAATATCACTGCATTCGGTCAAAACATGTTCTAGCACTCTCGAAGCGACCTAGAATAAACTCAGAATAAACTTGCTCAAATTACTTATGTTACAGACACTCATCACCTTTGCTTTATGCTGACTGAGATAATATGCCACCAGTTACGTATGGAGGAATTTGTTCTTGAATCGCTCTTTGGCTCTCTGTGCACCTTGATGACCTCTATTATTAAACACTCGTTGCATATTTTGTGCCGGTTAACCCTTTCATTCCACAGACAACGTATACATACCTTTAACCTCCTTCGTGAGGCAGTTATCATCAGCACTCGGTTTCTGGCCGGTCATTGTGGGCACCGGACTTCGGGCTGTACGAAACAGAAAGTGAAAGTTAATCACCAGAATAAAGTGGACAACGAAAAGAATCTTGGTTAGTACAACCCAAACAACTGGCATTTTCTACGAATTTGGTTCGGCTAATAGCGGGAAAGTAGTTGCACATGCCCACCTAGCAGACATGCACAGCAGTTCCTAGAAACTTATTTCACATCTTAAATACGGCTAGGTTTCAATGCTGACTGATTCTGCATGTGTATACATGTTAGTCTCTGGGGATAAAAGTCATTGTCAAAGTCCGGTCGCACGCCGACTTGGCACTTGCGTCTAGCACTCTCACATGAAGGTTTTCGACATTTAATTGGAAGATTTCCAGCTCGCAAATGTTTAGTGGTTGGTGGGCTGATCTGTCCGCTGAGCTTGAAAGTCGATGTGGAAGCGTTCCATTGCCGTGGACTGAAAATATCCCCTCGAATGATAATGGGACGTTTGTAGACCAACGGCCAAGTTTGGTAAGAAGTCCGACAATTGAAAGTCCTTCTTCTCCAGGCATTACTGACCTATGGTTTGACCCAAACTTGGAACGCTTCTTGCGTACACACACCAAGTCACATAGATAAAGTTTGCAAACCCTGACTAATTTAGATCATTTGCATAGCTGCTTTTATCCATGGTGCCGCTTCCGTTATGGACAGTTCGAAAGAATCACAGGGACACAGGTATCGTGAGGTTGCTCAGTCCTAATAGGCATTTTTGAAAAGTTCAAGCAATGAAGTTCGTCAGCAGTTGTTCGCTCGTTGGACTCTTGACAACTTTGGTGGGTTGGTGTGATAGTTTATTTGCACACCACGCTTTGTGGTCTATCCGCCAAATTGGGTAGAAAAGTGCCGTAAGTATTCGCATTTAAAATCGACTCATTCACTCATAGAGCAGCAACAACGTGGATACTTTATTTCGCGAACTAACATTTCCTAAGATGTGGTGCCGAGTTATGGTATAAAATATAAAGTACGAAGGAGAAAATAAAAATCACAATTCTCGCAACCCATTCCCGCTATTTTTATTTTTTACTATCGCCTGCAGTTTGTTGCAAAAGCCAATACTGAATTTCATGTTTCCTCCGCAACCAAGAAAGTTCGAACTCACATGTTGATGACACCTCGGAGGAAGATTGCTGAAGTTGCTGAAATTCGACGTAAAATCATAAAGTAAGTTCACAAAGTAAGTTTACTTGTTTCCAGGCCACCGAATAGTGAGGATCAGCTGCACATTAGATGGCGGACTATAAAAAGTGACCTGAAAAACCTGACGGTGAAAATACAACACCTCGTTAGAACAGACCTGGGAATTATCTATCGCAGAGAAAATTGTATTCGGTAGTCCTCCAATGAGTTCATAAGCAACTAGAGTATTACCCGGTGAAGAGACCGTTGTTTTTTTAATCTGGCAAAATTCACTACTGGACATATTGAAAAAATGATATCTCTTCACAAAATTCAGTAGCGATTCAATTTTTTGAAAGTTTGAGTGAAGAAACTAGCTGGAATGACGTTGTTCTACACCCAGTTTAGCCTAGCCGAATGTGCGACCATCCATCAGGTCCATTGGTTGGCTCGGCAGACGTCAATTTGTCCAAATAGTGGGTTTGAAAAGTGAATTCACCGCATGCATGATTCGTAACATGGCCTATGTGCACTGAGGCGAACCTTGAAGTTTACCGTAGTCCTCGAGGAAGCTAACATTGTTGCCCTTATCAACGCTGGGTACACCTCAGAGGCTTGGCGCACCAAAACGTTCTCGATAACAGCTCACTTGTACGACTCTTGTAGGAGCCATGATAGTTAACATCAACGTCCTTCAACAGAAAAATACACACCTCTGAGTTGACCCGAAACAAGTCTTAATGGGAGACTTCTCAACTAATGCGAGGTTGCGCAGCCTCTCAGTATCACGGGAGTAGAATAAGGGTGCACAGTTTCGTCCTGAATGTACTTGGAAAGAGGTCACCTTGGTCTCAGATCCCAGATGGCCATTTCGGACCATCAATAAGAATGCTTTGTTATCGCCGAAGGTTGGCAGCCCAAATTTAGAAAAATTTGGATTAGTCTTTTTTGTGGGATCAGAGTTTATGATCTCACTGAGATATGTTCTCATGAGTATTCACTGCTGAGAAATCGAATACAACTCTGTGAAATAAAACGTGCAAGCGAAATAGTAACTCCAAGGTGTCTGCAGTCGTACGACTAACCACTGCCCACGTGGAAGGGTTAAAATAGTGGTCCTTTGGGAAATAACCCCAGCGTCAGCTTACCATCTAAAAAGGCTGTAACGACCGAAGAAGTACTGAAACCATGGTTGTGGTAGTTAAATAGCTTTGTGTAATTAAATTGTGAAAAGTTGCGTGAATTTTCACAACATGCAATGCATCATGGAATTGTACTGACAAACATACAGCGGACTAATCTGCGCTCAGGTGCATGACCACTCATAAGAATAGTCCATTGTTTAGTAATTCGGTCTACATTCTGGCTTAAGCTGACAGGCTCATCTCTACAACCAGTGAAGCGGAGGTAGTTTAATAACCGAAGCCTAGGCAAATGCTGGTTCACTATAGCTTCACTGACTATGGCATATCGGCACAGGTGAAAGATAGTCCCCCCGTTGCTGGGTTCCATTTGACTTAGGTAGGCATAAAAGGAGATGCTCCTCTTTTGTTAGTCAAACGCTAGTGGCTACCTGGCTACATAAAACCCACGAATAATTCATTCTCAACTTTACGTCGTGGACGGTGAGCTAACTTCATGGTGTAATTTGAGAAAAATTTAGCAACTTGTAGAAGAGTGGATGATAATATTAAAATGGGGGGTAAATCTGTGCTAGGAATAAGGGACAGAACGCACATTTGCGTTTCTGAACTCATCGAATGTTCAGGATAAAAATCCGTGTTT
Source organism: Opisthorchis viverrini (assembly GCF_000715545.1). Taxonomy (NCBI): domain Eukaryota; kingdom Metazoa; phylum Platyhelminthes; class Trematoda; order Opisthorchiida; family Opisthorchiidae; genus Opisthorchis; species Opisthorchis viverrini. The sequence continues at coordinate 506,087 of NW_008751718.1, read as the reverse complement.
CAGCCCCTAGTCAAATCCCACATTTGTCATCGTTTTCAGAGAGACATGTGGGAAGTACGTCCCAAGAAGAATATCTTGAGACATACTAATTTACAGTTTGAAAACCAAGAGTAACTCGACTGTAACCAAAAAACAAAGATTTGTTGAACCTCAGGCAACAAACCTCTCACCCTGGAATAGAAAATTTGACCAGTAACCAATTGGTGACTGTTTTATGTTGATGAATAATATGTGGGAATGCGCATTGTGTAAACTAAATATACTGCTGTTGCTTTTCTCCCCGTGATTCTGACAACTTCCTCAACAAAATGTCCTTACGCTCAAGACAGAATTCTTCTTCGGACAAACATGTCCCAACAGAATGACCAAATGAACAGAAAACTTTTTTTGGTCCACACTAAATTCGTGCAGTTGGAATCCCTTCAGCATAAAAATGCAGTTTTCATAACTTTCACGTTACTTCCACTGACTCTGGCCCTGACTATTTTGGTTAGCCGATGGAGTTTTCCTCGTCAACTAGCGTTAAAATATGGTTGTTATATGGAGAGTGACTCAAATCACTATTTGAGGACATCTCCTTTAACTTTTGAGAAGTAATCGCAAAAGCTACATCCCCCTAACGAGTCCGATCAGGATGAAGAACGCACTAAAATGCACCGCACGAATAATCATTTTCTGTTTCACTCATTAAAAAACGCCTGACTGAATGGCCTTTCCGGTCATCTTCCGTTCCTTTTCGCTAGGATACAGCTCAAAGAAGCTGTGAGACAACCATGAAGGATCATTTCTGTTCTGTTTACCTGTGATGTATTCGCATCTATTCTTTATTCTGTTTTGATGGCTCGGACACAGTCTTATCGGTACAATCGAAATAACATCTGAGAAGCACATCTTGTCTGTTGACCCATTTTCACGTACTACAGGCCATATATTGTTTACGTTTTGAGCTGGACCTCCGCCACAAACCAAACACTGAATGTCTACTGTACATGTTAACTTGGCAACCGTCTGATAAGTTAAAACTCATCGATCCCCCTTTTTACGCTATGACTATACTAAACACCGGTAACCAATCTTTCTTAAATTTTTACTACAAAATAAACGAGCAAGTTAACACGAAAAAACTATTCCAATGCACCCGCTTGGATGCTTGTTTTGGTTCCCACGGGAGACATTCCTGAAACCCAGTTGAATCGCTCGTTTGTGATATCTTTCAGAAACCTTATGAGTATTTTCCTTAATAAACTACTTCAGTAAGTATTTTCAGTACTGTACTATCCAAGAGGTTGTCTTTGAATTTGCGTTCATTCAGTCCCACTCGAACCTGAATACACTTCCTCACACACCGCAAACAAAAACTCAACAACTTTGCGGGTGTCTGTCGAAACGGCTGTTGGAGTGTTCCCGAATAGTCGAGGATTACTAAATATGGTTTTATCTCATTCTGGATCCAGCTCTCATGCATTGTTTGGCCAACAGAGTAGGCCGTCAAGGAAAAGGAACAGTTAAGACGTCTGAGATTTCATTCTGATCAAGGCAGCTGTACTTTTCAAAGTTGGGTTTGCCAATACACAAGTGAAATCGACAAATAGATGAGAAAAGCTTCTCCAAAACGAATCTTTACACCAACGTCAAATTTGTTGTTCGCTTTCTTCCGTATGTAGCCGATATACCATAATGGGGACAGAAAAACGATGTACCTTAATTCAGTATGAAATTCGACAATGTCGTGATTTGCTTTGCATACATTTATGAAGTGGACTTGATCTCCTCTTTAAAAACAGCCACCTTTCGTTTCACTTGAGGCTGGTTATTTCCCATTCACCTTCATACACACTGAAACAAGATGTCCTTTGCTATCAATAGGATAGTTCTTTAGATTGCGTCTTAGGCGGAAGGGATGTGGTTGGATCGCCGGGTCTCAAGCTCAAATGAATACCTCCAAACGAGTAGCTTATGCTTCTGAAAAACTGAGATGTCCTGGTTATTAATAATTATTCCGAAGTTTTCAAAGCTTTTATATGCCTACAAGTGACTTACAAATGGTCTACGGAATTAGTCTTTGTTACTTCCCAAAACCTCATCAAGCACCTAAAGTTGAAATGAACATCTTATCCACATTTGCCTGACGGTAATAACAGGTTGGTGTCGGATGTTCGTGGCGAAATTTTCGTTACAGGCCATACCCATTGTTGATACTCAATAAACTACCTTTGTAAGAAGTTTCATCCTGACCTTTTACAATGAGCTGATGCTACATTAGTGAAGAGGCCGGATACCATAAATGACGTTCAAAATACCAGAATACGGAAGGAAGGTGAAAGCGGCAGAAACGTTCCTACACAGTCGTATTGCCTGTCTTGCTGCATTCATTGGGCATAAAATTATCCCAAACATTTGAACGGGTTCAGTTAGCTGAGAATTAAGCTATTCGGACTCTACCTCATAGGAATTCCGGTTGGTAGCCTCTGTCAAGCAATGATCTGGCATTTCTGCGCGACATTTGTGCATCGAAAGATCAAGCGGCTGGTCGTCTGAGGAGGACGGTTGGGTTTCAATCGGACTCTGATTGTTTGATGCAAAGTCAGACATAGGTGTTTCTGGACAGAATGGAGAAACCTGATGTTTGGCCTTGGCTTCACGTTCATTTCCATGACCTGTTGGATTAATGACCAGTAGTAAGATTAAGTAAATTTCTGCATAGAAAAAACATCAAATATTCCTCCCCGAGCTTCTCAGCCGTTTGTTAGTTGACGTTGCTTTGAGCAGCCGTCTTGTGTTATCTGGCTATTTTTATACCTCTGAGCCAAATGCAGGCCTACTGATTTGGATGAGTGAGGTGTTACGGAAAAGAAATATCAATAACATGTGTTTGAAGCATCTACCCACTCCTTTCGCATGCGTAAAATCCGTTTTCAGGATACAGGTCTACTCTACAGTAATCAGCATGTATTTGAAGCGGAAACCGTTGGTATCATAAAATGGTCTACTGTGGTGAAGTTAGTACCATTAAATGTCTGAAGATGAAGATCTAACGAACCAGAGCAATGGTCCCCCAGGGGAGTATCATGACTGCCTATCATACTTAGTGTTTCAACGCGCCCTTCAAACAGTTCAGTTTGTTGAATGAAACTAATAGGTTTTCCAATCTTATGCCCTCATGGGAACTGCGTGGGTTCGTTATTCCATCAGAATGGAAATAGTTCAGAAGGTTTACTCTGTAGCTTTATAAAAATTAGAAAACATAGGTTCGAAAAGCCGTATCGTGGCTTGTGGTTGTAGAAAATATCATATTGACGTCACCACTACTACTGTGGACAGAGTTCGTGCAAATGTTGAGACAGAACCCACATTTCCGAAATCGGTATCCCAGATATTTCATGGGGATAGCCGTCACTCTGGATCCAGCACATTGAGTGTTGCTTGGTCATCTGTTAAACGAAACATTTCAAGGTATTGCTGTGATGTATTTCACACCAATTTACAAGAAATTTTATCATCTAAATTATTCTTGTTCTGCTGTTTGGGCAATACCAACAAAAAAACAGTGCCGTGCAGAAGGAACTTGGAAGGCGATATGCTGAATGGTTGAAGAACCACTAGTCCCAAGGGTCAAACAGTGATTTTCACACAACCGAATAAAATTTAGACAATTTAATTAGTTCAACCAGGTAGGATTCATCCCACAGACCAGTTATAAGGCTCAACTGAAGTCGTGTTCTCTGTCCAAAATAGAACACTTCTCAGGCCAAGATAGAAGACACTTTACCAAACAAAGAAGCAAGGGGAAGTACACATGTCATGTTGGTCTGTGAAATGCATATTATCCGCAACCAATGCCATTCGCCAAAGTTCTGCTACAGTTTGAACGTACCGTAATGAACAAGTTCCATGTGATGCGTTCGATAAGAATCCGATGTGAATCCCTTGTCACAAATCGGACAAGGAAATCGACTGGAACCTAAGAAACAAAGTTCGATTGTGCAGTTAGAATGTTGTCTCAACAAAACCGTTAATCATCAAAAGGATTCAAATACGTCTTAAAGCCTGACTTAAGTGAAAATATGCAGGTGGAAACAAAAGGAGTGGAACGGTCAGTCACAGGGAGCGAATTTCGGATTTCTTCATGATTCTGATTTGATCAAGAATTGAATGGTGCACAACCCTCGAGATATTTTAAACTACATGACCCATTCTGGTGACAGCTCCAAGTATTTGGAGGAAGAAAACACTGTAAAAACTCATTCAGCTTACAAAGTTATATGAACTCATGACACATTTGTTGTACTACTACTTTAATCTTTTAACCCGTATAAATGCGATCGTCTTGTTGGGTGATCACCTTTTGCTGTTGCACAGCAACTAATGTTGATCATGCTGAAAAAATCAAAGTAGTCTTAAACAGCTGCAAACCATAGAGAGGTTACCATGAATTCTTGTTTCCTTCTCCGAAACATTTGGTCTTCCGCACCTAGAAGGAGCGAATTCATTATGTTATTGTTGTTGGCCCAAACATCTCATCTGATTGGTTTATGCGCCGAAATTTTGAATTTTTCGTTTATTGCACTCAGTCCCGTTTTGTCAACAAAACACCGAGAAAAAACGGGCAAATTCGGATGTGCTAAAGCACTGATCGTATTTGAAGGGTTGACAGATCGAGATGTTTTCTCCATGCATACGATGATGCGGTCATATAGGGGAGCCAGCCATGGTGGACTGGGTCCTCAGATAGAGCGACTCGTTTATTTCAAAGGTACTTTTTAGGCACCCAGAAGTTAATGTCAAATGACAGTGCACAATCCCCCGCCAAAGCAAGTGAAAATAAGACCAACCAAAATAGTTTGTTCGCGTGGCGATCGTGAAGTTACCTGATCTGTTTTACCAGGCAATTACTCAGAACACCTTGCTGCTGCTCTATTTCAGTACCATACTTTTCGCCTAAGATTTGTCTTCGCTCTTATTCTCTAATCTCTTTTGTAGTTCTTAAAAAAGAGTTGAGTGGTTTCATTTCCGCTCACTGAATTCCTTCGATAGTTCCTGCGATTTTGGACTTGTGCTCAAAAGATTTGTCCCACTGGTGATTGGCAGTATCTTCCAACAAAAAAGTACTGCTCTGGGAACTTCATAAGTGTAAAGCTGTTCTGAACGGTCAGATCATGGTGTGTTAAATAGAGACCTCATCTTGTCAGTGAAATCAATCTTTGCTGAAAAGCCAAAAACATTTGGAAGCAACAGAGGTGCGCATCTCAGGCTTTCCAGCCAGCACCTAATCATTTTGCCCACTGGCAGCTGATCAGCAGTGTGACTGGCTTTCAAACGACTTTCTCTCTCATGGCATGTTGCTGAGCATTTACTTGACGAGCTGTACACTGCCGTTGAGCGTGAATTTTTTGACCGAATTCAAACGTCAAATGTGGAATAAAACTAAATAGTATGCCTCATTCGCTGTGTTTTAGGATGTTCTCTCAATCGGATTTTCTCTCAAAGCAATCGTCCGAAAATTGTTATTGTCATACGTTAAATTTAGTATGCGATATAAACATCACATTGCTTATTTCTTGCGGACTCCTCCGAATCACTTCTGCGGCATCCCACAATGTAGCCCAAGCGGAAAAATGGACGAAATACATGTGCGAAACATCAAGAAGCAGGGAAACAAGTTGAACTACTATGTTAAAACTGGGTGATGCAGGCACTGGTGCTAAATATCTGAGTGATGAGCGACAATATCGTCCAACTTGCTTTGTTTTGTTTGTCTGTGGCAAATTAAACATTCAGTTTGCTTTGACTTATTTGATATTCGAAAGTTACGGAAGTCAGGACTACCTGGAAAGGGAAACAGGTACACGTGTGGAAGTTTCCGAAATCTCGGAATCTTCAGCCACCAGTATTTTGTGCCCAAAAGTTCACTTCCCGCAATCTCCGTTATTTGCGAATTTTCGCAAGTTTCACGCTGCGCGGTACAGACGGGTCCGTGGCAATAAATTATCAGAAATGAATTTTCCAACATAAGCCGTTTCAATCCCGGTTGCTTTAAACGTCATCCGTGTGCGCTGAAAATCGCCACCCAAACAACCTCCCAAGAGTTTGTGATAGTGTGAAGATCCGGGAATGCTCTTACACCGACTCTCTGTCTCTCTCTTCTCCAGCTGCCCTGGCGTTATAACAGCTACCTCACACGTGTGAATTGGCGCAATATCCGTAATCTGATGTCGCACTGTCCACCGCACATTCAAATCAATCCAGATGTTTTTTGTAGAAATACTGTTACCGAAAATTCTACGAGGTTTAATCCTTCTATATTTTGCCGGCAACACTTGTTTACATCCTCACCCACCCCGGCGAAATCACGTCGTAGACACTAGACTGATAGCCACTGATCTACATGCACAACAAGCCGGAGGAAATTGAAAAGTGCATTATTTAATTCACTGAAAATACATGTATCTAAGACTTAACTTTCTGTCAGTGTAATAGATATAACCAAGGACTCTCAATAATGGTAGTAGAATCGAATAAGTAACGTTTCATAAATGTCCACGATGATGGGTAAACTCACGTTCGTGAACGTTGATACAGTGCTTCTTCAGTCGACAGCGGTTGATAAATCCTTTTCCGCACAAAGAGCAGAAAACTGACCAGTTGCCTGGGTTAATGTAGAAAGAACTTTTTGTTAGAAATGATCATGGACTACTAATCGGATATATTTTGGCTACCTTTGGCGTTCTTTCCTCGCACAAGACAAACCAAAAGAGTTCGATCGGTTATATATGTAGCTGTAATGAGAAACGACTTCGAGTTTTATCTTTTGATCTAGATTTGACTGAGGGTCCTTTAACCACATGTACCCTAAATGGTTAAGTATTGGATAATCTCCAGCGTACTGCATTCTACGTTTTGAGGGAAATTACCGACATTACACTAACCTAAATAATGTCAGATATTCCATGCGTCCCTCATACCCCATCGTGAAAGTCAAGGCTCAGCGCTTAGTTTAAGAAATGTAAGATGACTCTCTCCTCTTAATATGCCTGTCCAAAACACACTGTTCTACAACAGTGCTGGAGAAACTTTCTCGAAAAAAGGGCCAGTAGTGCAGCGATGTGATAGCAGCTAAATTTCATTCTTGGAAGAAACAGGAGATGTATATCCTAGGAAGTAATTAACAGTTCCGAGTAACCTATCACAGCTGAAAATGAGATCCTTGCAGCTGATTCCCGCTCGAGTGATCGTGAATATGATTCAACAGTTTCAGTTCTAGTTACATTCATGTGCTTAGGAGGTACAATAATCTTTCATCTCCTATTCCAAATTGTACCCTCTCTAGGTCTTTGCTATTAGAAGCGTAAGCAATAGGAGGCGAACTATATGTTTTTGCCCTGGAATGATTAACTTTCACTTGAATCGCGGTGTATTGAAGGACGTTCATAGAACCTTCCACATTATGTAAATTGAACGCTTCATAAATCATGTGTCCCCCCCCCCTGTTCGTCACTAACTTATCCTAAGGCAACATGATAAATTTGCCTATTGGATGTCAGCCCCAGTCACTAAAATCAACATGAAATCCAGTTTGGCTGTTCAGACAACGCCAAATGGAATCTCCAGGAAAAATTATCTTAAAAATGTTTTCTTACTTGACAGCAGAAACTTATTAAAACCCATATAATTATCGGGTTGCCTTGAATCGTTTGACTTATACGTCAGCTTTTCCATACTTCTTCGGTACTACAACGATGAAATGTCCCAGTGAGTGGTATCTTGCACGTATTCAAGGTTATATTATTAGTTGAGTCAAATCAAGTCTAGTCAGGCAGAGTTCTTTGATATCATGGATGCATCTGCTGACGAAACAATAATAGAGCTGGTTCAAGGACGTAGTGTTGTAGTGTTTCTTCTTGTGAGACTGAAATATAGCATCCCCAGTTCCGGAAGGTTTCTTTTAATGCAGTGGAAAACTTCCATGCCTCTCAAGCCGCTTCCTCGAGAGTTGAAGTATCCCTCACGGGAACCGCCAGAGTAAAATGACTAATTCATCGATGCTGCCTCCACTTGATCTTAGCTCGTGGGAGCGCGATATGCTCAGGTATTTGGAAGACAGAGGCGACTTGGTTGCCCCAATTAAAGAATTCCTACATTCATACAAAACACTATGTAATCACCTAATACATTTTATGCTTAGCATGCGGTCTCCGAAACATGTCTTCTCTAAAGGCGACAGGTGCAGCTTCGTGCAGTAGCTCCATTTTTTGGCCGAGCTAACTCAATCATCCAACGTAAACACGGTTGTTTTCCGCAAATTATACAAAGAAGTTCTGATCTATATTTTACCATGGACTTTCCAGATGGCTCGTTGCTAAGCATGGTAATACAGATGAGACCAATTTGGAACAATTGTTGGATTCCAAAGAAGTTATTCACAATAACAACCATCTGTAAACAAGTTAGTTTTAAGACGATACACTAAATAACGTATGTTTCAAATAATCCTACATTATATGTACCATATGTTGACACGTGTGTTGTACCATCCTTCGTGTTTTGGTCTTAAGTGCCTAGAATTTCAGAAATTTTGTGCCGGAATTCGGCAATATTGGAGGGATTTTCAGCCGAACTCTGAAGGACTTTGTGATATTTTCAAGATGGTGTCATCAGTTTATTGAGAAGACCCGGATAAACCACTTGGCATTCAGAATATATGACTCAGCATGGTACTCACGTATACAGTCAGATAAGATGTCAGTGGAAGTTGAAAATATCAGCACAAACAACCTCATCCTTGACACGAACGTGCGAAGGCAGAGGATTTATACTGGCAACTAGTAAGAGACTGCTACGAGACTTACCTTCATGTATTGTGCGCACGTGCTGATTCAGTCCCTTTTCACGGGCCAGCTGTTTTCCACACAGGGGACAAATAAACAGACGAGGACCTAGAAGTTTCACAAGATTTAGAAGGCTCCAATTAGCACATTACAATAAAACAACCTCCTTGTTAGGAACGGAAAATTGTTCACTTCTGTTGTACTTTCACCTGAAGAAACTGTGGTTCATCAAGTTCTTTCACTGACTGAGAGTTATTGCAAAAACCATCCCCAGAGAAGAAAAATCTTACCTTACACAGAGTTAGAAAAACATGGCGTCATTGATTTCCAGTAATCTCACTTAATAGTTGTGATGGCTATTCCTTTTAAATCCATCGGTGTTATTGAAGCTTCACAACTCCATGATGCCCCCTACCTTGTGTTACCTAGGTCTATTTTTTCACGATAAGTATTGGGTCTTCTTATCGCCTACATAGGATGAATCAGATGTTGGGACGTAGTGAAGCTTCTGCCATTGCCTGTTACAACTTACAGAGAGACAACTTGTGTTGGCTTACACCGAGCTCACTAGCCGTTATTCTTACACTGGTTACGTCCTGACAGTGGTTTCACGGCAAATGCACACACCTGGACATCCATCAACGAAATCACTGTCAAACGTACTGTTAGGGTCGATCCCCTGGCAATTCAACGCTTGCAACTATTGCTCCACTGGTTTTGTTGGCGCAAAGCTGATGGGCTCGTGGGACTCGAAGAACGTGTTGTAGAGTGTGATGAAGTATGGACAGAGTAAAGGCAAAATGAGGGTTTCAATTAGTCGGATTGCCACTGACTTAGCTGTTGATCGGAGTTGTGAACTGGCAACCTGAGAAGCGATCGAATTAGGATTCCCATAAATTCAAATCTAAAGACTTGTTACGGCATCCCCACATTCCTTAGGCACACCGGCGCCATCAGTGCGCAAAGTGCACAGAAGTCGCAGCAAACTGACACAACCTGTTTCAACGCTGGCTAGTCCCAAAACGACACAAGCCACTGTCCATTAGCTGCACTGATATGTCAACGGAATCATTCAGACCTCCACATTACCAGTTCGGTTTTCCAGAAACAAGCATTTTTATGCAGGAAGGTCCAAACAGGACATCCTAATGAAAATAATATTCGCTCATCTAGGCTTCACGCGATCAGCTAAGTTTTAAACTAAGTGGATAGGTAATTAAGCAGCTAGGCACGGAAGCTACCTAAAAAGTAAGTATTTACATAAACTGATAATTAAATAACGGAGTAAGCAAGTGAATTATATTCTCGTTTTGCTGGGAATTGAGGTCAATTAATCTGAGGTGGATGAGAAATACGGAATGGGTAAAACAATTTCAAACATTTTAAAATAAAAACTCAAGTTCTTATCATCTGGGAAAACTAATTGAAAGTCACTTTAAGCAGACAGTTGGCCATGAATGTCATGCGGTTGATGTGATGGTCGTTTTTTACTCTTCCTTCGGGTTTTTACATTCCTCACATGACTTCTGCATAGGTTCGAAGCATCCACCTCGTTATAATTTACATCATTGAAATTCTGATCACTGTGGTATCTTACAATTTTGACGAGACAGCTAGACTGGCATTCGGCAACCCATTACAGGATGAGTATCTGGTGGAAGGAGGCTCGCTGACAAGTCGCATATTGTTTTCGAACAGATTGGTGGGTTTATACGATCACTAAATAAATTGCGACAAACACATTCTTTGCTGTTATGCATCTCGTCCGATAGCTATGTTCTCTTTATGACCGACGAATAAGGTTGATATCCGATGGACTCCACTTCAGGCACTGGTATGATGAGTGTGAGGTACTACTCTGTGGTGTGTACATAATCTATGTTCTAGATGACCTGCGTATTACCGTCATACACCATCACAGATCACTGCAGCTGGAAAAGCTAAATTTGAAGCCAGTCTACCGCAAAAATAATGGAATCAATAACTCTAACTAGCGCCGAAACTCATTTACAGTAAGACAACTAAATTCTTTGAATTAAATATGCAATCTCCTCCGCTTGAATGATAATAAAAAGTCCCGTAACAACCTTTCTCCGAAGCAGTGTGAACTGAAAAGCACATCTTGTGTTTTCCAGAAAGTTGTGTAATGACAGGACACAAAATGTTAGCCTATTATACACGCATAACTTATCGGAGATAAAATTCTACCCTGTGTACGTCAGACAGATGGCTGTTTTTTGGGTCTAGAGCTTCTGTTGCCAACTGATTGTAGGCTCATAAAGATAATCTGTTCTTTTTTTAACTAGTAAAGAGGACTTGATATGTACTACTTGCTCTTGATGCGTCAAAACATTTATTCACAGATGTGCAAATACAGGTGAAGTTTTTCGGGGTTTCACCACGTAAAGTTGAGGTCGGAAGAATGCCATACCGCTAATTCACCACCGCACTACTCTTGAGGCGCCAGAAAGGCCAGAAACCGGCAGGGAGACCAATACCTATTTTTTCTCCCTGATTACGTGGTATTTCACCTTTTTTTAATTTCGGACTGCATTTCATTTCAATCACTTTAGCTGACTATTTCTAAACGACTGAACAAAAACGTGTGTGGAGATTGTATTTGAAAATTTCGATAACAATCCGTCGTTGCATTTTTCATGATGAGAATTTCGCACTCACTCCCGGTCATTATAGTGATATAGTCTTATTGCAGATTCGAGTTATAATTTGATTTGCTGTGAAAATTTTTGGCCTCCCCAGTGCCACATCAAAGAGCAGTGAAGATCGTGGTTCCATGCGAACATCTCATGCTTTATTTCCAAGGAATAGTTCATATGGTTCTGCAACACTTTCTGCTGAATTTTTTTTATGAAGAGCTTTATTTTTTTACAGTGCAGCACTATTTGCAAAGCACATAGTAAAACGTACATTTACTACGATGAATAGCTGAGATTGCCGGTGGGAGTCTTCTTGACTCTACCTATTAAGAGGAGGATACTTACTCTCATGAATCGTCTTCAGGTGAGACCGGAGGTATTTCTTTGTTGTAAAACTCTTACTGCATCGTCCACAAGAATACTCTTTGACACCTGGCGAGGTAAAGTGCAGTAGATAGATAGTAGAGGAAGGGATAAATGTCGGTTTCGGCGGCAAACCAAATTCTTTTTTGTGCGCGCAAGGAAATTGTTTCACTTCGTCGGAAGGGATATTGTTCCCACCCCGACGTTCTCACTGTGATTACTGTAACTTTCTAAAAGCGTCAAAAAGTAATAAGGTTATCACTAGAAAATCATCTAAAAAGATCTTTCGGAAAAGAGACTAAACGCGGGGCGTATGGAATCCCAGAAGGCTATCATATTCAAAATAGACTCTTGTCCAGCATAATACATTGTCTACGAAAAAGGGTACCACATGAGGTCAATTGTCCTTGCGGACGTATGTGGGACCGCTATCCTGTACTGGACGAATCATCCTCAAAATGTGCTCATTTTTAAACCAGCCGGTCTGGATATTTGTGGGCGGTGAGCTTAAAGCAGTCTGCCGACGCATCATCAAAATGACAAAAAATCCACCTGGATGTGGGTAGGCAAGTTTGTGATTAGCCTAGTGAGACTTTCTTTATGAATAGATCCATGATGGGATTCACATGGATAGGAAAATACTTTCCAACTACAGCAGATACCCTCTGGAAGGTCCAGGCTTGAAAGTTGGTGTACATGGCGGGATATTCAAGCTTTCACACAACTGAGCTACCAAATTTGGATGTGTGCGAGGTGTCATACCAGTTTTTCTAGGAAAATGAGTCACATACTACGTATAGCAACCTTTGTTGTACACAAGATAGAGCCAGCCAAAGGTAAGACTGAGTGCACTACACCCAAAAAGAATAGGATTCTGCGCTCCATAATGATCAACAACAGGTTCTTCGAGTTGCACGGTAGGGGTCGTGCGACCTACTGGTCGTCCTTGTAACGATGCCGGGCAAAGGGTCTTTTGAAAAAGATGGTAGCTTATGGCTTAGACTGGGTTTAAGAAACACATTTGTAAGGCTAACTACTCATTAAGGAACGAGTAGCTCATACAGGTCCAAGTTTATTTAATCGCAAGCGTGTTCCAGCTTTCGTTGCTCATTCCAGTAAATAGCTGTTTATGCTGTTTAGTGAGTTCGTATATATACCCACGCTAGGCTATTCACACCAACAAACAAATCACATTCTCTGTGGTGATTGTGTTTGGTCTTAAAAGCGTGATTGCTAATGTTCCCCACAACATTCACGTGAGAAGACGGTGAGCGAATAAGCAAAGGCGCATTCTTGACTGCCGGGCGAAATCGATCAGTCAGTACGCTCGGCTGTTCAAGATTCTTTCAGTTTGTTAGAATACAGCAGAAAGGAGTCTGTAAAATATTGTTAATATGGTCTATGGAATGCCAAACTTACACATGGGAAGAACCTCACTCTCACATATCGTCTGTTGTCTCCTACGAAGCTAAAGTAACAAACAATTCCCAGTTGGCACAAGAAGAGTCCTAATGTTCACGAATACCTAATAGTCTGTCTTGAAAGATGAAGGATGCACAATAGTAACTACCCTATTTTTTGAAGCAATGGGAACGTTAGTGATTTCCAGCTTACTCACGAATTATGGAACCGCAACGTGAAAATTGTTCAGGAGTTTCACTGCTACCAAACGAGGAAACGTGATTCAAGCAATCTCTGCGCTCGGTCAGAAACTTCAAAGGCGAATTATATGAGTGCCATTGTCGCCTCTACTCATCAACTTTGATAGTGGTGTGATCGACAAACGTCGGTATGTGCGTGCCCCACATGATCTGTTTACACAATATGCAGAACGTGTAATACACGAGATTATTTCAAAACGGAGTTTAACAAGGTGGCCTGTTCGAGCGATTCTGCTACTCAGTAGCACAGTCGGACTTCTGATGAGATCATGCACTTGGGTAAGCCTCTAGGAGACTGAAATCGATGGCAATGACGAATGATTGAATACCTCATACCAAGAGGTTTACAGAGACGAAAAGTTTTCCACCCGATTTTTCCTTTTTTTCTGGGAGTTTGAGAGTGTATGGCGAGATATGTGAAAGCCTTCCGATGCCCAATTACACCATTCTTGTACAGCTTTGTCATGAATGAAATAATGAGAAGACTGGATGGTTTTTCAAACCTTAATGTTCAACTCGTTTCTGGTGAGAAATTTGTCCATCTGGATTACGCAGAAAACAAGCTCTGTTGAATAAATTGACGACCATAATAGTATTTCTCAGCACGTACGTTGCACCATCGTGGTGCAAACCTTACACCAAAACATACACTATCTGAATATGCCACTTATAATTCGAGGAGAAGCTTTGGATGTTGTGAAGCACTTTACATACTTCGAAAGTTGTACTGTCTATCAAAGATATCTTTTTGAGTGCGCGAAACTCAAAGGCTCGAGCCGAGTTTGCTGATTCACCTTGCTTGCTTGTGGAATCCAAAATAAATTTCACTGGGTCTCAAGGGTCACGCGTGCCAGGCGGCAGTAAGTGCTTTATTGCTGCATGGTTGCAAGACATGGCCATGCTGATAGAAGATTTAAAGTGTCTTCAAGTTTTCGATCATCAGTGCTGATTTCGGGTGGCATCAATGTATTCATAACGAGATAATTATAAAACGGGGAATTAAGTTACCCCGTAGTCACATTAATCCCACGGAACAATTAGCACTACCAGCCTTCTACAGAATGGCATTAACCCCGAGGTCGACAACAGATGATTTGGTGGAAGGGTGTAAAAGCGATTACGAAGATCGTGAATGCTGTTTGTGTGGTTCCGCCTTTCAGTAAGTAGTCCCCGTGAACCCCCCGAGCTTTGCTAAGGACATCACAAGAAATGGCAACTGATCGATATCGGTGGCCTTTGTTCTGCCAGTTTCTTTTCAGAGTATCTGACTGAGCGCTTAGAACTACGGACATCTCAGAACTCTTACGATAAGCTAGGTGGCATCTCTAAGCCGCACTTTTCTCGTCTTTGTAATTCAAGGCTTCAAACGTAATTGGGTGAAATCTGTGGTTGTACGGTGGTAAAGCATCATTGTCGACAGTCATGTTGCTGTCTCTCATTAGGATGATAGGATTTTTTAATCAAACTTTGACATAATACGTTCCAGTAGGTAGGTTTTCAAGACGCATTCCTAAAGTTTATTGTTGAGAGTACGAATTAGGCCATGCCCTGAAAAACTTGCTGAAAAGCAGTTAACTCGATGATTGATCGTTGGACAAACAACAAATCAGATTGCCCAGCTATTCGTATTTTGGGTGGATGACAATTTTTGTGACCTAACCTGGGTGGTACTTACAATTTTCGACCGAGATCTGTTGATATAAGTTGGACTCCTAGAACATCGACCAATACACTTTTTATACAGCTCCAGGAGGTTCAAAACCTATGGATTAGGGGGAAGAAGGACTTCGTGTGGATAGTTGGATCTCCACCAAGGTAACATAGATAGTAGCCCGTACAAACCTGTTACATGGACCTGGCTTCTGTCAGACAGGTTTTACGCATTGTGGCACAACGAATTACCAAGTAGCGGGGCAAAATCTGAAACGGACTTTGCGTCACTCATGCACACGCGTACTACTTAAAACTTGGGAACACTTCCTCTTAAATAAGTAAACTAAATAGATAAGATAACTATCTTGACTTTATAGTGATTTTTTGAGGAATTTCGCGACCGTTCACCTGCATAAACGAACAAAAGAAGAGCAACCAGACCAACCGAGAGTGTGCTTGGCGTTCACATGTTTCTATATGGAGTTCGAAAATCGCTTCAAGAGGATCTGGAAAACGACTGATGGCTTTATGGCTTGCCTTTCATCAAAACCTTCCTGGGATGCTGACGTGTCAGTCGGCTCTAAATGCTTCAAATCATAAGATATCTAGAAAATAGCTCGCGTGGGCAAAGCATTTCACCTTAATATCTTACCCCCATAATCAAATAGGTATCTGGATTACTTCAGGAGTTCTGTGCTAAAAAAAGTTTAGCAAACACAAGAAGCTAGTAATTCGAAGCAAAACAGTCATTCTCTTGAAGAAACTAACAATTTTAACCATACATGGGTGTGTGTAGCAGAATATTGTCACCTGCCACATAATCCAATGGAAGAACTAATGAAATGGATGTTTGTCTAAGTCCGAACGGGTTAGAACCGAACCAAAAGCACCATCTTTTCACTAATACAAGCGTGACTTGACTTACGGTTCATCTATCTGCTCAGGATGGTACACTAATAACTCACAATTGTGAGGCATGAAGAAATGTGAATAATCCATTTTCTCTTTTAATTCTATGGGACAAACATGCGTGAGTGCAACGGCAAGACGACGCATCCAGCTAAACTTACAGAGATTAGTTGATAGAACGTGAATTAACCTGTGTATGGTAGATCCATCCCGACTGAGCGGATGTTGTTACTCATCGGCTGGGAATAAACAAGAGCGAACTTACACCTGAAGCAAGTCAACATGTACAACCAGAGGCGATAGAAAAACACAGTGTAGCGAGCAAGGTGCCCGAAACACATATTGATGATTACGAAGGACCCGCACTGTTAATCCCGAATAAAACTCTATATTCTTCGTCCCTAATATTACACAATTTTCATAAGTATATATAACCAATAATTATCATAACATAATAATATATAATATATATATATATAATAATATAATATATAATACAATAACAATGTATAATACTGTACAGTAACAAGTATAGTAAATACAAATGAATAATGTAATATCAATACAACTACTACATAAATATTAATTTAGCCAGTCACAATCGATTAATCAACGTTAGTCAATTAAACTTATCGATTATTACCTTCAATTATTATAACATGATTATAATAGGTACAATAATTCTAAATTGCAGCTACAAAATTATAGTATGCTTTATCACTTGCCATTGTTTGCAAGCGCATCACTTGGTCAAAAATATCAATTCCTTGGTCCCGTACCACATGTTCACTAATCGGGTTGTACTGTTTTTTACTTTACGTTACGTAGGATTCTTGGTTTAGCCGCCCAAGGAAGAAGTAGTCCTGGGGCCAAGAGTCTGAACTGTCACTTGGAAGGTCACATATCGGTCACTTCTGCGCCTATCCGATGAAAGTCACTGGGGATGTAAATGCTCCTGTGGTCGAGCGTTTTGGAACCCTACCACATAGTTACTAAAAGTTTCATTGAAATTTCAATCAGCTGAACAGCGGTGGCTTGCCAAGCTTTTGACGTTTTGGTGTAATCAAATGATTGAATATGCCAACAGCTATTTGGACTAAGGAGCCTATCATCTTGCTATCTGTCTTTTAATAAAAAGATCGACGCCGTCCGGTTTCCCCTTTGCAATTTTTTCTACAACGACAGGCGAGTGTATGTGCGTACGAGTAACTATCTATCGGTCTATTCTCGGATTCCCATAGGATAAATTCCGCGAACAATCATCAGTGTGCACCATCGAAATACAACCAACTTGCAATGAACTGCACTCTACGTTGCTGATGGTGTAAAGCAATTTGCAAGTGAAATATCACAATGATCATCGTTGGACCGATGATCAGTTCGATCTTTTCAACCCCAGTCAGCAAGGCTATTGAGACTTCATTGATTTGTCGTTTGGCGAACAAAATGTTGTGGAGTAGAACCGTGTCGGTTGGTTGAATTATGCGATTGGCTACTTGGAAGAATGTCACTACCCCACACGAGTTAGACCTATTGTTCGAGTACGTCTTATAGAGAACAGGTAAAAACATATGGAGTTTGTGTAATCTCTTTTACTTCTAGTTAAGCACAAATACTTGACGAGAAAAGAAACTTTTGAAGCCGTTTTGAGAGTCGACCACCGGATAGCTCCGTTCTATACAATTACTCTCAAACCCAAAACAAGAATGTTCCGAAAATTCAGTCCCGCGTGCATTGCAGGTGACTGAAGCACTTAATCCACTGCATCACTATTACCCACAAAAATGGAAATGTACCTTCAATACCCACCTCACCACGTGATTCAAATAAAATGTGATTACCGATTGGCATAGTTTCGTCGATAATCGATTTTGGATTTTAGGGAGCCGACCATAAGTTAATTCTAATATCATTGCTCATTCGTCGACTTATACTGGGCAAAGCTTTATCGAGGATCAAATCTAGTAGAAACTAGGGCAGTAAAAATGTCCCATTTAAAGCTATGACCTTTAGTAGAACAAACGACCTGAATCTGAGCCAAGCTAATCGCATCATTGATCAGCTGGATAAATATCACCCCAGTTAAAAGAAACGTACAGATTGACTCATTCAATTAGTGATCTGCTTGAGATTAACCTGACGTCTTTTTACAGCAAACCAAATAGCTGTGCAAATGGTTTGGTAATATGGTCATACAAGAGCTCCATTTACTTTTGATTCGTGATTGGAAAAATAACCGGGTTTGGTTCCTAACCGTGTCGCAAAATAATCGTTGGATATTTTTGATTCCAGAACAAAATATTCTAACGAGAAACAGCATAGGACTGGTATTCATATCCAGAGTCAGTTGTCCAGTAACTGACTGCGAAAGAAGGGGAAGGGGAAGTCAAAACGGGAAAAGTACGGAGAACAAACAAGCGAACAAGGGTCACTCGGGAATGCCTAAGCAGTGGGCTGATAAGAGCTTTGATGTGCTTGGGCGTTTTGACTGCAGCAAGTAAGCATGCAACTCGTCCTCATCAGTGTACAATGCATGAACAACATACTGCTTTTGTCTAGCACCCAGATTGTAGAAGATAAAAAGCACTCGTGCACTAGTGTCAGGGTTAAGACGTCTGAATATATGCTAGCACGCTACTAAAGTACTAATAGGTGCCTAGTCTGGTTTGCAAAACGTACTCTTCTATCCAGCAGTAACAACATTAAATTTTGTTTTTATATGGAGAAGCATTAACCTAATCAACAAGTGTGATGAATGTATGAACCGATATAAATGTAACTGGTATACGCGCATAGCTGCTTTTAAAACAGGCAACCGATGGGGTGCACTATCGCAGTTTACTAATCTAAAGTTGAATGCACAAATGCTATGTTTACCAAAGCGTAGCATTTCCTGAGACGAAAATCGACTAAACGACAGTGCTTTTCATTTCCGGTTGATGGTGACCTGAAATTCTTCTTCGAGAAGACAACAGCGAACTGATGGTTTAAATACCGGCACACGCACCGGTGCACATCGTGTGACTACAGACCAGCCACTCTGTGGGGAACCGCTGATAGTGATGGTTGTGGATGTGCTAGCGTGATGTGTTAAGTGTACCATGACATTCTTTGTGCCGGTTAAATGACTTTGCGGTGGCTTCATTGCTGTAGCTTCTGGTGAAGAGCAAATAAAGGTTGATCCGCGTTCCACAGTCAGGCGTAAGTTGGACTAGGACATGAAAGGGCTTTAGAAATCCAACTCAGTTAACGGAGTCGTTTGTGAAATACTCAAGGTGTCTGCTAAACTCCTTTTTATTGAACCTGTTCGTACCATAAGGGATGAATTGACTTTCGCTTTAAAAGTATCCCACTAGTCTAATTTTCACATGCCTGTGCTGTAGCCTGTATGAAGCACTGAGGATGATATAACATCCCTGCTGTCGTCAAATATGTTGTGACCAACTCAATCTCGGAAGGCCTTTTCCGGTCTGCATCAGTGTGTGCATTATCCGCAGTTAAAAGATCAACGGAAAGTAGCCTCAAACCTGAATTTTTTGGTGAAGCTGTCTGTACCCCGAGAACCAGTGTTTGGATCTTTGTTGAAGGCTCATATTTTGCGTACAGTTCTCTGAATGAGCAGTTTTGTGCAGGATAGATGGGAAAGGTTGCCGGCCACCAACATCAAATTTGTCAGGCTGGCAATGAGCACCGAAGATAAGTGAATATTGATTAGACAATTCCAAAATCTTATTGTGTTGTTCCATTCAGTAACAGAAATGTTCAAGCTGTTCAACATCCGTGATATTCCCGTCATTCGCTTGTGCAAGAGAAACCCCTTCACTAATCTTGTACCCCAAACATTAGAATTCTGAAACAGGAAACACCTGACAACGATTGTAGAGAGTTAATGAATGTGCTAACTTTCAAAATCGTCCAGTATACTTGTGATGAGCTCGCCTGGTTGAACTACGTGTAGACTTAAAACTAGATTAGTCCGCACCATCCTGCACAAGATCACCGATTAATCGTATTTTAGCGCCAGATAGAAAGAACAAATATGTCAAGTATTCACAAAGACGACGTGGACAAAATCTATAGCGATCATTCAGGTACTTCCGCTTCACTCAAAAATACCTGCTTGACATTCGTTTAGTTTCACAGTGACAATCCATCTTACAGTTCAGAAGGGATCGCTACTTCTTCGCTGTGCAAGACTGCCTCTAAATTGAGACAACATTGGTCAACATAATTAGTAGAATACGTTCCAGAAAGCACTTCATGTGTGGAGTTTCGTGGGCAGTAGAAGGTTTTGTAATTGAAAAATTATTTCGTGGCGTAATTAGTTTCCGAATATTTCCTCCAGAATTCGTTCAAAAATGAGAATTCTTCAGGATTCAGAAAGGAAATCAAAGCTCCTGTGGTTTCATTACAAGAGTAATTCACGGTCTGCGAAGGTGACCAAACTGTTTGGCAATTTGCAACTACAATCGAAGGTGTCTTGCTTACAGGTAGGTTTGGCGCCATGACCTTTGTCTAAAACAAAAAATACCCAGGCCAGTCTAAGACTCAATGAAAATGCCGCTTGATGAGGTATGATCAACAGCGTTTAAAGTATCCGCCCACTTTCAGTCGACGCTCATTCCGACAGCACAATATTTCATTCGTGTTAGCAACAAGAATAATGGAAAAGTTCCGCCACCAAGCGAATCAGGTGCAGAGGCATAAAAACACATAACATTCACCAGCTATTTGTGTTTGTGGGACGTGGATCCGTTTTAAACCCCTCTACGTACCACAATTCATGTGGGAAAATTTCTTTCTGAAAAAAAAACCTGTGGGATGAATTGGTCTTGGAAATGGCTGACCGATTAGATCTATCTTGCCTTGGAGATTTGTTGGAACCAGTATGCATAATACTAGACTGGTAAGCCTGAACCGGAAGAAGATTTCGTCGTGTAACTTATAGATAACTAAATTCGAGCACGGCTGAGTGGCGAAGACTTTTAGGCAACACAAACGCTTGCGATCGTATTCCACCATTAAGGCGCTCTAGAAAACAAGTTTTCAAATCCATTCCGGCGGTAGGGTCCATTGGAGCCCTTCATATTTCACTCCACAAAGGCAGCACTTGGTCTATACCCACAGGTGAACGTTGTTTTGGCTGCGCAATAGCCGATAACGTCTTAATAGACATGGCTTCGACTAAACTGGCAGTTTACTTCTTGGAAAACATGAAACTAGCAGGATCATTGGATTTGGGAATCACATCTGGTGTTGATGATGTCATGAGGAAGTTTGGTCTGCGCGGTTTGGGTCAAACAGAACAGATTGGAGAACTATTTCATTTTCGATAGTATCAGCAACCGCATCGTTATACACTTTCCAGAAGAAAGAGGATATGTAGTGACTGGAGACAGTCTACTACTATCTGATATCATCGTTTTACAAATATCAGGAGTTCCCCCTTTAATCTTTCTGAATGCAGTACAAAAATGATGAGTTCTTTGTGAGCTTTACACTTGACAGAGAAATGCTTTCAGCTATGTACCAGACAATGATTCTTGATATCCCTCCTCTCCTGTCCGAAATCCCCAGTAATTACATGTCTGCGTTTAGTGTGATTAATCTGTTCAAAAGTTTTCAGTTTGTGTGCAGCCCCTTTCCTAATCAGTATTCCTCAATCTTCTGAAACTTTTGAAAGCGAACTGACTGTGACTTTTCAGCTGGTTCCACAATGCTAATTAATTTGCTTCTTACACGATTAAAAATTACCATGATCATGAAAAAAGAAAAGTTATTTAGTTCGCGCACAGTAATTTAGATTAGTAAATTCACTGTTTGTCCTGAATTTATACTAGTGCACGAATCTGAACGCTCCATTCACTTAATAGATGGCCATCTTGTGGGAGCTGAGGAAATTTATCTGAGTGAATATAAACTTAAAAGTCAGCTCAGGTTTAAGGACTTCTATAAACTTTGCAGTCTGCACAACACATTAGTGTCTTTGAACACAGATCATTCATGAAAAGGGGCCTATGCTGTCCGTACGAGCGAATAGTCGTGTGCGCTTCAGAAAGTTAGGAAATAAAACAAGACAACTTTGGTGCTGGAGATACTGTAAAACTTGGAAAACTAACCCTGTCGTTTGGGAGCCTCATCATCGTGATAAGATTGAGGACAACCCCATCAGAAAACTACCACTGTACAAACACCAAGGGGGACCAGGTAAAAAATTCAGCCAAAATGTTTTGAAGTTGGGTCAGAAAAATCCTTGAGTTCGGAAATATTCTCACGTAGATAGTAAGTAGGTTTACTTCCCAGAGTGAGATTTGTTCTATTTATGAAAACCAACGGTTTCAAGATTCAACATATCCTCTCTAGAAAGGACAACATTAGGACAGATCACCATTGGTAGGGAACTCTTAGCTAGTTCCTTCAACCGTATTTCTACAGTAGACTCTCGCAGAGGAGACAAACAAGGAAAAGACAGTTCTCTGACGGTCTTTTGAACTGGTCTCTCAAGATGAAGCAAATTTAGGGTTAGGCTTTTTTAGGGTGACAAAATTTCAATGCAACACTCTTCTGATTGACCTTCTGAAGTAGTCTTTCGGTTGCAAGACGACCTGCAAAGAAGCACTCCCCTTGATAATTGATCTCTGCTAGAATTAACTTGAAGGTTAAGGTGGAATTTACAATGGAGAATCTGAAAATGTTGTTTCCTGACAGGTGATTCTTCTCTAGGTTTTGCTTCGCGGTATTTGTGTACCGTGCAAAGAAGACTCAGCTAAGATACACTCAGTTTAATAAGAAGACGATTTCGTCGTCATCTCATTGTTCAAATATTTAAATATGGAAAAAATATCACCGCAGAAATTTCAGATCTTGACTTTGGTGAAAGGTGATCTTGAATCACAGGAAAACTTCGAATATAATATGTTGGAAATTGAGAAGCAACTATCAAAATTTTTCTATTTCAAGTCGTATCTCTCGAGAGCGGAGTAAATTGTTGTCTTAAATGGGGAAAGAGCGATCTATCGTAAAGGGGGTTTACCTGGAAGAATGCCGTAAAAGTCAAATTTGATTCAGATGTAATAAATAGTTTTTTTTTAAAAACTACCTAGAAAGATCACGCATCAGGATACTGACCGTGGTCACAACAGATTTGTTACGAACAGAATACGGGGAAACTTCAAGAAAACTGGAAAAATATTCTGTGGCGTGACCCGTTACAACCAGAAGAATAAACAGATTCAATTCATAAAATGACGATACTTCTTTGTCAAATTAGCTAACAGTTCCAGGACACAATATGCATCAGGACTATCTTTAGTTGCTTTCAAACTTCACTAAGGTTACAACGCGGAGCCTAAATCTGCCATCTGAATATTGCAGGTTTTCATCCCGTAAGTGAAATCAACCCACAGTAAACCACCAAAACGCTGTGTAACATTTTCAGTCTTATTGGGAACTATAAGAAGTGAATATTTGCCGAAACTCAATGAATTTTCGAGCCCCTGACCACTGACTAGTTGCTTCATCACTTGACTGCTTGGCCACCACCTACTGATCAGCACTGTGAGTGACTAGCACTGTCAGTGTGAAGAACTTGAATGAGACTAAGCCGACTTTGTGACCACGTAATAATCTAATAACCAAGCATAAATCAATGATCATGGGTACCCCAGACATATATGAGCCTGAGATAACGAGGCGAAGTCATTCTTACACAGCTGCTGCACAACACTGAGGAATCTAAAGATACCCGACTAGCGTTTGTTTAGACATACGCTTACTTCTGTTAAGTTCAGCGAATGGTTAAATGCACACAACGATGTAATGAATAAAAAACACTCTGTTTTGACAGAGATATTTCATAATTTTTAGCTGACATTTAAATTCGTTTGAGCTTAATGTTGTGAGGTTGGGTGCATTGCTCATTGGTAGTCTCATACTCATAATCAGCCACACTTTGTATATTTACAAAAATTCTAGACATTCTATTTTAGACCGAATGACCTCCGTGTACTTCTATCGGTCACATCTGGAGAAGACGTTACAATATCGATTTCACAGACACTTCAGCTGTTTACGTGCTCCATGTAGTTAAACTGATCTGGTCTCTTTGTCTGCATGTTTGTTTGGCATCCCAATGCCATATGATTAGGGCCACCATCCTTCAGATATGCGTCAACAACCGTTGTGTAACTACCAATGCACTAACACAACATGTTGATCGATAACCAACAGTGTATTAATAAATCTCGGAGTCCCTCATTTTTTGTGAGCAAATCCGTCATCCAAAATCACTGTAAAATATTCACGGTTGACGTCTGATGGTCACTCACTCAAGACATGGCAGCACTCAGAACCGTCACTTGCAATATGCGACGCCCCAGCTCTTTTTTGCTGGTGGAAACTGTCCAAAATTGCCCGTTTCTTAGCTGGCGCGAGTGGTGGCAACACATTCATTCACCCTTCTCGTTGTGGTGGTATGATTACACTCAAATTTTGCTGGCATGAATGCTTCACTCGTGGGAGTCAAAATCTCCCTGATCAGTCGACTGATAATAATGGACTCACACATATCACACAACACCATGTGCAGTGTGTGGCATTTGTTCATTCGACTAGTTGTACACAAGAAACCAGCTGAGTAACGACCTACTTTTAACAAAAGTTCGAGGCTTGTCATTTAACGTTTCCTTTCTTTGATCGGCTGAACCCGTCCACAAAGAAGCTTCTCAATGAGTGGTTGGGGGTGTTCTAAAGTGATTGTCTTTCTTGATGCTTCGAATATACTCAGGAATATCAATAGGCCTTTATCGACTGGGATGTTTGTTCAGCACGAAATTCTGAGCTCTCATGGCAGTATTGGTCCCAAAAATACTGGAACTTACCATGATGTGACGGTTCGTTTGCCTCCGTGACTATCTGAGCTGTACTGGGGTTGCTCGTTCCCACACTCGCACGGTTCCTCATGTCAGGTAAGTTAATGGTAAGAGATCTGACAAACACAGTCTTCTGGGCTTCCAATTTAGTGGCTGGGACATGTGTGGCGACAAGTTCCATAAAAATGGTAATTCACCTGCAATTCCCGTGGTCAGGCTTTTGCAGCAAAAGGCTTCGGCCGATGACCATAATATTTCTCTCTAGGTGTGGGCGCCCTGGTACTATCTCAGCCCACGGAAAACCATAAATTACACACAAATAATTCCCTGCTACATCGGCTTGGGTGTGGTACCATCAGCAGGGTTACCTTACTTTCTGCGTACATCAGGGCGGGTAAGCGAGAACAGGCCACTGCTGACGCCTCCCTTCTTTCTCTCTTATGTACTTTCCCTTCCCGCTATCCCATTACATTAATAACTCTCTCCTTGTAGGCCCATCAGTTAGGTCAGGTGACTCCTTTCGTCCTGTGTCGGTCTTTGTAGTGACATCTGCGCGCCGTCCTTTAAGCCATCTTTAAGTTTCGACGCCAAGTTTATCTGGTCACACTATGCAGCAAGAAGGAAAACAACCTAATCTTGCTCTCACACTGGATTCGCTTAACATGAGTGTGTGCTACGTATCAGAGACGAGAATTCACGATACAGACAGTGTTTGAGCTGAATGCTCCATCTTTCTGTACTTTCTTCCGGTTGTGCACCTCTGGTGGTCTGAAGACCGTTGAGGTAGGATATGTAGGCGCTTGTCACCGGGCGGAAGTATCCTTGCTTGAATGGATAACCGTTGATTGACATCTCTGCATGGTTCATCTGAGAATCTCCTTGAAAAAATGCTGACAAGCGTGAAGTTGATCATTGTCTGTCATGTCTGCTTACTCTCCAACCGGCCGTAGCTCTGAAACCATCAAAACAAATTTTGCGACAACCTGATTGACCTGCTGCTTCGAGATCGAAGTCAGATTTGCCACTTGATCCATGCGATCTGTACCGAGAAACCAATTGGGACTGAAAGCTTCAAGGCTCAAATTGGCCCCAACATTTTGAGTAAGGAAGAACGCCCGGAACTCTGGGTCCAGCAGTTATGATAACAATTGTCGTGGCCACCTGCTGCCACTCATTTGGATCCTGCAACTGAATTAGAACCATGGGCGGTGAACATGGAACTCCTACGACCTCGAAGGTCTATGACTGCATGTATTCTCTCAAGAGCTACCGAGCTCCTGGTTCGAATGACCTCCCATCCGCACTTTCAAAGATGAGGGTTTTAAAAAAATTCATGGTTGTGCTGTAGAAAGGCATCAGTGTTGAACATCGATGTTATGCTGTCGATGATGACGATGATAGTTGTAAAGATGGTTCTAAATGAACCCAACCTGTCAGTTAGCAACCACAAGATCAAGCAATGGCCTTATAGAAAACACCTTTCCACATCTGCTGTTTGAAACAGATTTAGTTAGTTCTTTATTATTAACCCCGCAAAACTTCACAAACTTCGGTAAACTTCATTCAATCTTGATGTGTGTTCATTAAGATGACGTTTACGAAGAGCTTAGACAAGTAAGCGCTATTTGCCATGCATAGCAGTGAGCCGCATATGCACCACGTTTTTTGTTTAAAGATTCCAGCTATGTGGTGTTTGTGGTTCTGCAGTGACTGTTTTAGCTGTTTTTGGTTAAAATCACATTCTGCGTGTAGATTCTATCATTTGTCTCGCCAATTACGATACGATAGACCTGCTCACAGGTACTAATATAATGCAGATTAATTTTTATCCTCTGGGTTCAACCCAACCTACTAGAGCCCTGAAATACTGTGTGCTCAGACTACTGAGCCAGATGGCTGAAAGGAAACATTAAGTAAGACAGCTGAATACATATAAATTCTGGCAGATGATCAAAAATACCTTCAAGATCCAGGATTAGACACATTCTCAGCGTTTATCTGATCGTCTTTGAAGTGTTCTCTGTTCGGTTCTTAACAGAAACTTTTCGTCACTGACCGTAATAGTGATGACGGCATGTAAATGATAATTTTTTAATCAGTTTCAGAGTAAAACTCTTGCAATGCCCTTTGCGATACTGGCTGGAATTCTTCAGCAATCTTGGTGCCCATATTTTACGTTTCAAGAGCTGTACAGACTGGCATAAAACTGGAAGAATTACGTAACTCCCTGGGCGCTTAACTGCATATCTAACCAACCTGGGCATTTTTACGGTTGCATGAATCATCCCATGTCTTCTTTTGGATTTTTCAAATGTTTTAACACAGAAAAGCTTTACGGCCACAGAATCTGTCCCCATGTGCCTATTAAACTTAGGCCACTGTCGATGCTATGATCATTTAGGTTCGATGGGTGATGAAGCATTTGAAACAGTAATTCCAAGCTCAGTGCTAAATCAGTTTGCAATCAGCTATCTTCCACTTGGACCAACTGATCAGGTTAACGACTCAACAATGGAATGTTGAGAAAATAAACGGACTGTGTGATCAACTCAGTTACTAATACAGCCAACAAAAACGCCCGTTTTACTATTCGTTACCCGGAGAACTGTCGAACGTAAGGTGAACTGCAAGTAAGCTGCCCAAATCACGTTCACACAACAGGATTATCCGGGATTCGCCAGCAGCTTCTTCTAATTACTAGTAACTTTCAGTATATTTTTTTGGTATTTTCGCAGTTTACTAAACGCCACATGAATGTGAGCAAATTTAGAAAAATGATGCGGTGTAGTTAACCGGAGATACCCAAAGTATTTGGTGGGCTGAATGGGACAAATGCTTCCTTCTAATCAGGAAACTGCTAAGCACGAGTACTTCTAAGAGTGTGCCAACAATTGCTGGGCTTATTTACACGACAGTCCTAAAGGTGTACTGGTAAGACTACATTTAACAGAGATTCTGGCAAGAAACTAGTTTTCAAAGTTGACGAAGATATCCAGTTGGGATTTCATCTTGCTAATGAGGCCAATCTATGCTTAAAAGCCAAAAAGCACCATACGGTTGTTTTGTACTTACTGGGAATCTTAGGCATCGAGCAGCACACGAAACTCAAAGGGGTTGGAACCCAAACCTCCCGGACAAGGGTGGAACAAGCAGTCGAACGGCATCATGACCATGTCAAGTATTTACTTGCTCCTCAAGTGACGACTTCTCTGAAGGGATTTTTACACATTTTGTGATATTATGCTTCCCCTGGACCGAACGATTAAGTGTTTCACCAGTGACTGGACGGTCACGGGTTCGAAACTCTCCAAATTTCCCGAGTTGCGAACTGATGATGATGTCCAACAAGGATAAAACAACTGTACGGTGCATCTTGGCTTTTCAACATTAGTTGGAAATTACCAAATCTCCCCAGACTTTCATTGAACTAAAATATACCTGAAATCTGGCTAAAGGGAATGTGCAGTTTTATTGGATGACCTAAGAGATATCAAGGAAGAAGAAATAAAGGAAACTGCTACATTTGGTTTCGTCGGCTTTAAACTCATTGAGGCTGTTGAGGTAATTAATACAACACGATTAAACTCACAAAATCTCAACCTTACATGATATCTAGAGAAAAAGTACGCTGGACTAGTTTGGACTGGTCATGTGAACTTTTCGATAGCGGCCGGAAATGATTTACTCGAGGACCAGCAAGCCCTGGTACAACTGCCTATGTTCAAGCTAACACTAGTACCCACTAGAGAATGGACCCAACCGACAGTTCTCCAAGCTGTCGATGGCAAGTTTTTAAGCTGGGGTCATACTCAGTTTTTAAGCTGTTCGTTCATCTTCCACTTTAGTTTCAACTCTGCAAAAATTGGCTGTCAAAAGGCTAACACCAAAACGAGCACTGTTTGATAAAGCGGTCGGTTTAGAACCAAATAAAATTCATCAAGGCCGGTCCTTAATTGTTTACTGTGCATGTTGGTACTATTCGATTTTGTCATTTTCCTTGAACATTTTCCTTGTTCTTTTCAGATCAGCAGGAGTAATACGATGTTTGTTCCTTATGCCAGTTCTGGTGGTCCATGCGAGTGTTTTGCTGGTTAATTAAAACAAACTGTTTCTTCATAATATAAGTTTCAAGCCCTTTTGAACATCAGGCAAATAAGTTGGGGGAAATTCTCGCGTTAGAAATCTGTTTTTCACCCTTAAACATGCCTTAATATTTCACGGTAAGCCTCGGGAGCTAGTCAGTTATAGTGAGCCTGATCGGGCACAAGTGGCAATGTTTGCCCGACCAATAAGAAAATAATAGGCTCGGTAAACATCAAGGCCAGAGTACAGAAAATAATTTAAACGACAAATTTAATGTCACATGGCATCAGTAGAAATAAAACGAAACTAAGCAGAAAACAAAGGCTCCTCCAGAGGTAAAGGATGACTGACACAGATTTGTATAACTGAGAATAATAGCGGGTATTTAATGAATCATCAGGTCATTCCAGGTAGCAATAAGTTTGATAAAAATGCCTTAATGAGCAGAATAAAGGTGACGAAATGGAAAAGTAAAGGTACGTTCACGAGAGGGAGACTCATGATTCAAAAGTAAAGTAAGAAAAAAGATATTGTGTTGAGTTCACCCCACGGAAATGTGTGGGCACGGTTTAATGCTCGTATCCCACTGGAGTGTCCGACAATGTACTGCCTAGGAGAAAACTCTTCTGATGTCCAACACCAGTTGCGAACTTGAGTCTCCGCAGCTAGTGCTAATCTCCTTGATTCTAACAGTCGTAACTCGTGTTGGTGGTCGCCCTTGAAGGACTTGCCTCAACCCTAGTACCGTATTAGGAAAAAATTACTCTGAATACCTATAAATACCCGGGTCATGTGCTGCACTCGTTTAGTTGACAAATGGATTTACCTCAGTCTCAATTTAGTCTCAGGGCAACAAGATTTAAGTTTACAAATGAGCGCGTAACTCCGGAAAGATCCATTTATTTTTAGTTTGCAAAATCGGCTTGATGGAAATTCGGAGCTAATGACTGATAAGTCCAGCAAATGATGAAACAGTTAAAAGGATATCAATAAATTTGAATGCAACCACGCATGCAACAGAGCATCACGAGAAAACACTGCAATACCTTAAACATCCGTCTGAAGAAAGCCAGCCTTGGTTCAGCACTCCCAATGAAAAATAC
The DNA here is from genome assembly GCF_000715545.1 of Opisthorchis viverrini. Classification (NCBI taxonomy): domain Eukaryota; kingdom Metazoa; phylum Platyhelminthes; class Trematoda; order Opisthorchiida; family Opisthorchiidae; genus Opisthorchis; species Opisthorchis viverrini. The sequence goes on along the minus strand of NW_008751718.1, from coordinate 475,963 downwards.
CATAAAAGAGAGGTCCATTTGAGTCCCAAGTTCTAATGTCTAAATTTGTGTTTAGATTTACGTGATTCTTGTACTGTTTCCGTATGATTACAGTCCAGGCATTCAAATTCTTTATCACCTAGAAATCATAGACCAGATGAGCTAAAGTGCACACTGTACTGCACGTGAAGAAACAAAACTGTGGAGTGTATAAGTGATGTAAGAAGTATTCAGCTGTTCCTGTAGAGTCAATATGGATGCTATGGGAAACGGTTCGATCGGCTGCCCCGTATTCCCTGCAAAATGCGTTCACAACACCGGCTACTCGTTAAACGCCTGACATGAAAATCTGGTTCCTTTATCTCTTTTGACGAAGATGGTTTGAAAGACAGCGAGGGACAAAAGAGGATGTCTCTTACTTTGACCTCTTTGGAGAGCCATGGGTTCGGTGTCTATAAGGGCCGAGTGATACCAAGCTGCCAGCGGAGTTTGGTGTACTAAGGAACTTATTATGACAAGACGCTGCTCAGCAGCGGACGGGTGGCATTTTGATGCCGTGGTCACCTCAGATATAAGCCCCGCGTTCGAGGAAATCATGTACCGAGCCTCAGTCTCTGGCTTTTAGAAGATTGCGGACAATAATGCACACTTTTTCTCTTCCAAACCAAGGCAAACCGTGAGCCAAAAAAACAAACTACTTCTGCTCTGGCGACTTGTCCACAAACTGCAGTTACAATATACAGGCCTAACATTGTATTAGGCTTTCTTGAATTTGTATATATATATATATATATATATATATATATATATATATATATATATATATATATATATATATATATATATATATATATATATATATATATATATATATATATATATATATATATATATATATATATATATATATATATATATATATATATATATATATATATATATATATATATATATATATATATATATATATATATATATATATATATATATATATATATATATATATATATATATATATATATATATATATATATATATATATATATATATATATATATATATATATATATATATATATATATATATATATATATATATATATATATATATATATATATATATATATATATATATATATATATATATATATATATATATATATATATATATATATATATATATATATATATATATATATATATATATATATATATATATATATATATATATATATATATATATATATATATATATATATATATATGCATATATTTCGGGCAAAGTAAAGCACAAGCTTTTGATGGCGGGGTCCACTATTACAAGTCGCAGTCTTACACACAGGTAGTGTAAATGGCACTTCATTACTAAGACACTCATGTGTCTATTCGAGTGCAACAAAAAATCATCCCAAAGCGTGTTTTTCAGGCAAATCCAAGTTGCACTAATTTTTTAGAGTAACCAGTACATGGTTTTGGTGCAGCTGTACGTGCTGAATGAACCCATGTCACCTTTGTAGATATGGGTCTGACACAATGACAACCAAAAGTGGATTTGTTCATTGTACCAATGAGTTAATTTCAGATAGCGAAAACTAGTGGTTGTGAAAGATGCCGGAGTTTATCCAGTGACTATTTGGTCTGGATAACCATCGAAGATCAACATGACCCACATTTCAATGATATTTTAGCCAACTTATAAACTCATGCTGGCGTATGCCAACTCACACATTTTAGAGATCTATGACAAAGTCAACCGTTTTGGTGAGTCAAATCGACTGAACAGAGTAGGATCAGAAACTCGAATTCATCGAAAATTTGGTCTGAGAAGCTCCGATATAGCTGAAGTTATTTGATGTCCGTCATCTCGGTGGGCTTCACTTCGTGGGCTACTTCTATTGTAGATGTGAGAATACGTGAGTATCTTTGTGAGAAAGAAAGATGGGTTTATTCCTCAATTGGACACTGTTTGGGATGATTAGAACGTCATCGTTTATACGAGCTTTTTGAGACGAGTTCATCCTTAGTCTGTCAGATGCTGACGGTGAGCATCCGGGTGACCTCACGTTACCAAAATAAAAATGATGACCCAACTCTCCTTGTCCTGCTTTTCTTCCTCAACGAAACCAAGGTTTTTATCTAATCTGTTAGAAAATGCATAAAATTTGGCGGTACATCGTTTTTTGGTAAGGTGTAGAAGATGATAGGTGACAGACAGTGTTGTACTTTTTTTTACAAAAAAACAGCCCAGCAAACTAAATAAGTCTAAGGCTTGGTAGAGTATGAAGGCAGGACAATAGGTCAGTCGACGAGATCTATCCTAGATTGCAGGCTGGATAAAAATATTGCGTGTGAGTTTGGATTAGCGCTTTGAGTCCAGACATTTCAACTGATGATTTTTGTAGGTTATATCTTTTGTTGGTCTGTATGAGTGAGCACGCGCTATGAGCTTTTAGGTATGGCGATTGGATGAACTTCGGAAAAGGGTTGAGACTGTTCTTCAGGTTTGTGCCACTTCAGGTAACAAGTCCTCTTGACACTGACGAGTGCGCGATGCCGAAGTACACTTGGCAACTACTATCTATACACTGACTCGTCAATTCTACATCACTTCAATCTATCCTGGCGGGCTTGAGTTCCATTCCTTCGGCCAGCAGCTGCTGATACTAAAGTATGTGTGATCCTACGACTTTATGGCTAAGGTTTTATATCTATCTTCAGCTTCGAATGATCCATCTGTTCTGCCTTTTGCTCCCAAATTTCACCGCAAAGCTTCTTTCAGCCATAAAATTTGACTTTTTAACTGCTTCTAGCCTTCAAATGCCTCAGTGCATGACACAAAGACTCCCTTTCATAAGACCTTGTGGTTATGTAAGTCGAACTTAGCACTCCTCGAGTCGACCACCCTGGTTTGTGGAAATTAAGTAGACGGAACTCCACTCATCTGGAACATATTCACAACTATGATGTTGCATTCTAAATACAACGTTGGGCATGTGTTGTTTTAGAGTCGCAATTTTTTGACTAGCTGAATTCCGCAGTGGAGGATCAATAACCTTTTAGTTCTAGTGACTTGAGAAGGAACGCACCTGGTGGCAGCTTTGGTATAATTATGGACTCATTTACTGCTCCATATTCTTTTAAAAATTGAAAGAAGCACGTGACCAGACGCTCCAAGTCACTAAGCTCGTAATTCTGGTGTTTATGCCTTTTACATCGAGCAGTTGATCTTTGTATTGCATCCCTTCCACTGTCCGACATATCCATTAGCTTGCTGATTCTGTTGCAAGATTAAACCTAACGATGAACTGGGCAGTGAAACTGGAGTGAAACATTGTCTGTTTTCTAGAAGTAACGCACTACTCACAAAGTTCGCGGGAAACACTCCGACAAACCCGCGAGTAGTATGTCATGTCCATGCAATGTATTTCGATTTCTCAATTATTGTACCAACTGAGACGACCTGGTACAGCATTTTCAGACGAAGGACACCACAAACGAGTGACTTAGCTGGGATACAGGTGAGTCTCTTAGGAAATACAAACTTTTATGCAAGTGAGTGGGTGTATCTGTCGAGTGGTCTGTCTTAACTCCATTCTTTTATAGGATTAAAAATCAGATCGGAAGGTTACAGAGAGTACGTTCGTAAAACCGTTCTTAGCAGTGTATGGGTAAAGCGAAAACGACATCAACCTCACTATTAGTACATTCTAATTTGAAATTTCCCGTGTTCAAGTGATCTAATTTAAGCTGCAATAAGAACAGTCTACCAACGGTTTTTTCACTCTCCTTTATAATAGATTTATTGAGGGAGCCTGACAGTTGGTCAGCTTTAAGATATCGGTCCTTGGCAATGTGGAAGATATTTGACACATCAGCCTTTACCGCAAATACGTTTTTCAAGGAATGCAAACAGCCAAAATAGTCGAAGGGGCTTTCCCATAGTTCACTTGCTTGATGTTGTAAACCAAATATATAGATCAGTCTAAGTTTCGACCGTCTCGGCAACATGACATATCATAGCATTTTGGTGTGAATGGGTGAAGTAATTCCAGAAAAGGCTGACAAAAAAACAACCATAAGCCCTGTTTACCGTGAATTCACTTATCAGTCTGCAAAAATATTTTTTCTGCAGATTATGAGGAATGAATAGGTAAGGGAATCTTAAAAGAGGTATTCATATGCGACAAAGTCCTTCGCAGACATTCGACTGCAGCACGTGTTTTCTGGTCGAATCTTGAATTTTCTAGACTCGCTACAGCGGTTCCAAAGTGATCTTTCTCATGATTTTTGAATAAATACTACAAAATAACTACAAAGTTTGGAGGAAGGTCTTACGTCAACAAATCTTTTCTGGTGTAGTCGCAATTTCCTGTTGTAGGTGAGAAAGGCTCGTTCCAAGAAATCAACGCATTTTTATTTGTACAAATCCGTCGATTTCGAGATACAGTTGAGTCTTATCTCCGCAAACGACTAGCTTGATGATGTCTTTTTACACCGTTTCAAGTAGAAAACAAAAATCCTTAAGTCTTTATCCATGGGATTTTCTTTTTGCAAAAGTTATGAAACCGAGGATTTTAGAGGAGTTTCTTTCCAGGAATTCTGGTGCCGAGCGTTTCACTCCGTAAACATTTTTATACAATATCCAGTCAAAGGATCTGGGACCGTTCTACTTGACTTAACTATGTCTTCTCCACGATACGTGGATGGCTTTGATATGGACTAAAGTTAGTGAAGGTGGCTGGAGTAGCGATGGAGAGCAACAAATATCGAGTTGAACTGTGAATTCTAAGTACGCATAGTATGGACTAAATGACTAGAACTGCCAATCTCTCGCCTTTCGCCTACCACTCATGTCATGCGTACTTAACATTTCAAGAGGCACCTGACCCCACCTTTTTTCTAACAGTTTACACTATTGTGGAAGTCACACAAGGGGTACTGCTACGAATCACTGTTGAATTTTGTTCCAGGACACTGGAAAACGACGAATGTCCCTGGTGACCTGGCAAGCTGGTGGTTGACGACTTATGTCAGTCCCAACCGTCTTTTCATTTGTACTGCGGGCACATAAAATTCACATTTCGATTTCATTCAAACCCCCCTAATTTCCAACAGGATATCAAAGTCTTAACGGTTTCACCTTTTGTTTTTATGCCAGAGAATCACTCGGTACTCATTCGAATTTATTTGGGTAGCAAAAACATCCTTCATTCGTGCTGGCCCCGCTGACGAAAGTTGGTGGTTCTTGGTTAAGAGAGAAGAGAAGTACTGTCTATCCGGAGTAGAGGCTCTTGTCTAAGTAAGAACGCTAGTCATGGACTCCCAAGGACTGTGTACAGTGCGATTGGGCACCAACAGATTTGGCGTAGAATACGCGGAACGCTGTGATTATTCATCACTAATTGCGAGAGGAAATGCCCTTTACGAAGGAGTTCCATCAAGGGTTGTACCGTGGCAGCATTTATCACAGTTAGTAAAGCGAAGATTCGCTGCTTGGACGTTGTGCTTTCGAGATAATCCTATGGCTCTTTCCTGGAATTTGGTCTATCAGCATCATGTTGCGGTATGTGCTCAAATACCTGCACAGCTTCTGTCAACAATCAGTGGTTGTGTCAATACCACAGTACGCGGTTTTAACATAGCCCGACAAACGGTTTTAAATAGCGCCACTGCTGATTGTTTTCTCCTTTACGATGGCCAGCAACTTGTTGCTACCCTCCTAATTAATAAGAATCAATGAAGAGCAGTATATGACAAATCCTCACGCTTAATTTGAGCTAGCAGTTTAGACTGATGAAATGCTGGTGTGACTGCAGTTTTATACCACTGATTTAGCTTGAATTTACTAGTTATTCCAGTGCTCTACGCTAATGCTGTGGAAAATTTCGATAAGGTCCATATGAGCTCGGAAATACGCTCAGGATCACCAATCCCCTAAAACCTCCTGGCCTCGAGTTCCTTGCTTTCGGGTCCGTTTCCTTGCACTCATTTGCTCGTGTTTCGCGGCAGATGCCCATGTCCTAACCTGCTTCCTTCTTGCATTGCTGGAAGGAACTGTTCCTCTGTCGGTCATCCGCAATCGGGGCCCTCTATATAGTCCTGAATTACTTCAGTATAAGTCGAAATCCCGTCCAGGTGGTATGTTTAGGGATTAGCGCATAAATATTTGCCCAAAGCTGGAGTTTAAAGGGGTGGCTACCAGGCCTTAAATTTCCGCCTGGTCGAAGAAGTTACTAGACGTTATATGGGAAACCCTTTTGATGGGAACAAGGTAGACCCGATCTTACTTTACACGTCGAGCCTTTATCAGTTTCTCTAAAGCAGATTGTTTTTCCTCCCTATGGAGATCGCAGGTTCAATTCTCTGGATGCGTATCAATGGTCTCACTATTGTGTTTTCCATTTCGTTCACTGGGCTTGTAATCCTGGAAAAATTTACGATTCGCAGTAATCCACAATATTTCTTCCCAAAAACTGCGCACTGAACCTGGCAGATTGGTATGCACAGTAATCGCCCAAGTTGTTTAAACGCTCGCTCACCTTCTGTAACGTCATTAATCTTGTGTCTTTTGTTATTCAGAGAACCATCTGCGAATAAGATCACCCCAAAGTAAGATTTTACACAAGATAACATCATTGTCTAACTATACGCAAGTGTTGCAACCCGAATGACAGCGTCGTAATTACTGAACAGTGAGATGAGCTGGCTGCTCCAATTTTCCTCCAAAAACTTTTGTTGCGAAATCACCGATTTGTTTGCCTGCTGGTCTGGAAGGAGAAAAGTAGAACGACTGATGTCCGGGCGAACAAAGTAAGCAGGACCTGAGGGTTGTTGGCGATCAAGATTAGGGGGTGGCGGTGGTGTGTTGTGTTGTGCGCAGATGTTTGTGTGGATTGTGTGGGGAATGGGCGAAAAAGCAGACAGTATCAAACCAGTTTACTACTTAGAATCAGCTGTCGCCCAGCCTCGCCCAGGCGACCAGAATGAAACCCCCAAAGGATTGTGTGCATTTATTCGGTGGTATGCCGCGGCTGTCGACTCCTAACTTCACTCTCCTGTTTCCCTAATCTTGGACTACTTTCTGACGCAGTTATGTGCAGGCGTTCACGTACGTGTTTATCCGTCGTGTGGCCGTGTCTATCCGAGCGGGCGGAAGGGCTTTTTTATCGATCCGGATCGAACTACTGCTAGATACAAGCCACAATCTCCACTGAGAGACCGCTGCTGGTCATGTTGAGCCTCGACAGGCAAGGTTACCTTGCAGATTCGGGGTGTATATGTGCGTGGAGGTGCGGACCGACAAACAAGCTAACATACGCACGCACGTGGAGATGTCCTAGAGGCAATCCAAGACAGGCTCAAATTAACTGTGGAACACTTGTGTTCGTCCACTGGCTTAGTGGGATCGTTCCAGATTACAGAACATGCGATTGCACTCAGTCCGTTGGTTCCGAACTTTGGGAGAAAACGAACAAAGCTTAGGGAACAATGACCGCTGCCTCTCGACTATCCAAATTTGCTTCCCATAGATGACGAAGAGATGGTGGGATTTGTCCAGATTGTCGACCATTTAAAAAACAAAAACATGGGACGCAAACGACAACCAGCAAACCACAGGTAGGTGAAACAGGCGACGCAAACATACACAAGTGTGAGGCGCATCCCAAAATATTCAGGTTCGTTCAAGGCATATGCCCATTGAGGAATTTATCTGGGGCTTCTTAAGACAATGAGGTAAGGAAGAAGTGCCGCAGTTCCAAAGACTTGGGAGAAATAGGTTTAGTACATACGCACACACAAATACACAGGTGGATAGGGTACCATCGAAACTTATCGCAGAGGGTTGGTCGCAGTTCGTACCCGAGATTAAGTGTGCACAAAAAGAGATCATAGATTCTGGCCTGACAAAATTTGCTGGTATACTATTTTGGCATGCATTTGGGGTAGAGTATTCATAAGTATGCGCACGGATAGAACAAAGGTGTCGAATTCATCAACGGTGAGAACCAGCTTGCTTGAACTCGCCTTCAGAGTAATGGAGTGCAATAAGGTATTTGTATGGCAAGCGGCAGAAGTTGGTCTATTGATCTACTTTTTCATGAGACTAGCCGAATTGAAACGCTATTTTGTTCGTATTCTGAAAGAATACGAAAGAATACACCTCGAGAATGTTACAGCTAAATAATGTGATGAATTCGCGTCTAGCCGTCTGCTGGTCAATTTGCTCTGGATCCACTCGAACATGGCATGAGTCCACAGCAGTTAATTAGGCTGACTTTATCCGGAACAAAACAGCCATTTTAATCAATGGGTAAGATGTGATTCGCACCACGCACAGTCCTTGATTTAAGACTTTGAAACCGGTTGCCTAACTGCTCACATGTTGGTTTTACCCCCCACCCCCCTCGCCCCGTTAAACTGGTGAATCAAAAACTTCTCTTCCACACTTTGCCATGTTGACTTGTTTAATTTTGTACTCTGGAATCTTTTTATCCCTATCAGTAAATCAGCTGGGTGAAATGCCTTCTAAATGATCCTCGCCTCAAACAATCGGCTAATTAGTACCGAATTTAACTCTGTAGTGATAGGTTCTACAGTAAGAAAAACTGTTCCAAGTGCCGTCCATTCAATGAAGGGGGTGGGGTGGGAACGACGATCTAAACGAAACTCATGTTTACTCAGTCTTAAAATATCAGCCGTAAAGGCGAAAATGCATGAGAACATATATCTTTGTGTAACAGTGAAAGAAACTCCTAAAGTATGCGAATGCACGTCAATTACAGAAGATTGGTTGGCTCGATACCTGGGCCATCTAACAAACATAAGGCCTATTAAGACAAGCTTTCTATCGAGGCTAACTGTTTGCTGTGATACCTCTTAGTGTAAGAGATAATGTGAGGTAAGTAAGGCACAGTGGGACGCTCGGATACAAAAGTTCGTGCTGTGCGTGAGTAAGGAAAAGATGTTCTAGTGATCGTCTTTCCATGTAGACTAGTGCGTGAGTAGGAAAAGATGTTCTAGTGATCGTCTTTCCATGTAGACTAGATGTAATTCTTGGTTTAAAATGTCACGAACATTATATATTTTTATATATATATATATATATATATATATATA
>NW_008751718.1:438368-464924 GCF_000715545.1 Opisthorchis viverrini | reverse complement strand
TATATATATATATATATATATATATATATATATATATATAGTGTGAGCACCCCAGGGCGGTCATTCTGCTGGCAGATAGATCACTTTGAACACGTGTTCCGAATAAATACCGGTGCACTCACCTGGGCTTTGAGACTGTTCTCGATTGTCTGGTGTGTTCGGATCGTCCATTTCCTGCATAGGACAGGAAATCGAAGAAGAATGTTGATTTGACTAACACAGCTTGACAAAAAATATTCAGAATACCATATGTACAGTATAATGTATGACATAGTATATAACCAGACTGAACTACGTGCCTGGTTGGCGGCGGCGAAATGATGGAGTAGGAGGTTTTCGTAGATAGCTTGCTAAATAATAAAGAGGAAATAGCAGCTCTTTTTGCTTCCAGATTTATCAGTCCCAATTAAGGGCTTCCAAACACAAAGAACTTCTTGGTCCGGCAACACAAAGGAGTTAACATGGATGGTTTTCATATTTGTTTTGAAAGTCATTCGGTTCACCCGTAACTCTAGCTAAAAACCAACGTGTTCTAAATTTCACTACAGACCGTTTTCGAGCTGATATGTGAGAACTCAGTGGAAGGTACTTCCTCACAAACTCCCAAAAACAGGACCCGCTGGTACTGAAGTCGCAAACAGAAAAGACAAGTACGGATCTACCACAGGAATATACATATTATCCTGAACAACTAAATAATGCTTTCCGCCACTGATGGCGTTAGAACTTCAGAATCGTCACTGGTCATTACAGAGTAAAAAGAGAGCTATCCATATGCTTCATAACTTGCACTCTGCTATCCGGCATTGATGAACTCCGTGATGAGAATGATTCCGTGAAATTTCACTGAAGCACTGATTCACTTTCTTTACACTCATGACTCAACCCCACCCCTCGTGACCCTGCCTTCAGTAAGCAAGAGGAAAATACCAAATAGAATAGCGGTTTTGAGTACTGCTTGAAGACCAAAGAAATGTTATGTGCTGTGTGTTATGCACGGTGTAGGCTTCAGAGTTTGGTTCAAATTTCCAAGATCAGTTCCGCTTATCACTTGGAAATACCTAGGAATGCTGTTCGGTATTCCTGTTTGAAAGCTTCTGGGGTTCGTGTCAGCAGGAAATTTATGAGCCTGTAAACGTAACGAAAGTGTGACGCCGTATGTTATTTGGGCTAACTTAGATTCAAGTGGTGAGGCTAAAAAATAGTGGCAGATTAGGGAACTAGAATGTACGATCCGGAGTTTGACTGAAATGAAATAGTGTCCAGATAGCTTGTCCGAGATTTAGAAGAATGGTTCAGTTGAATTTAGTACTTATCGTGCCAAAATGATAAATTAATCTGGCAACCTTTCCTCATCGCTTTAATCTAAACTTCACCTCTCCTAAGAAATGTGGTTCGAAAGGCGTTCCGTCAAGCCAAGAAAGCAACCATAGTCGGATAACAGTTAAGCACCTATGTTTATTGCTTACTCTATTGTCAGTGATTTTTATAAAGATGGTTGTTTTTAGAACTTTCAATTCACGAAATTGTTAGTTTGTTTAAGTGACACGTTGCAGCGGGAAAAAAGAACAGAATACGAAGGAGAGCAGATCCAGTGCTAACATACTGTCAACAGTCAATGACAATAAATCAGCAAACTCAGGCGATTGAGCTGATGTGGTAAACTGCTGAATACAGTAAAATTGCACTTAACAGAACGTCTTCACTTCTACTATTGTACTTGTCTACAATGACTTAAAGCCGGAAAGGGATCACAACCTCTCCACCAAACCTAATTATCGAAAAATCTTTTCGTCCTTGCTCACAACACCAGAGAAGTACTTCTTGAATCGGAGTTCAAGAAGCGTAATCCCAAACCCAGCCTGCGAAACGCTGTCCCGAAATCGTGGACCTAAAACTTGTTGCAGTGGGAACAACTCGAAACTTCTCTTTCGTATACCGTAACGAATGTGGAGTCGAACTGAATATTCAGTGGTATAAATTTGAGGAGTAACCAGCTTGCTTTTCCGTACTGTCACGTTTCACCAGACTTCAGTTCAACAGTTGGTGTACAAAGTCTCCTATAACGAAGGCGAACACGACTTACTGGACCATATCCACGGTACATTTTGATGCAGTTTCAGACTTTTGCCAGGGTTCGTAGAAAGATGAGCAGCCATGCATAAGTAATGGGGGAAAAGCAGAGAAAAACATTCGGAACGATGGTTTTTGGATTAAAATCGAGCCAGGTAACGTGATTCGGTAGAGTAGTGGAGCAACGATTACCCACGAAATCAATTAGATGTAAGTATGACCGTTCTGTTTCGTTGTTCAAGAACAAAATACTGCTTGAGCAGCACACCCCATTAATACAATCGTCCTTTTCATGTTGTTTCTGTTCAAATACCGACATTTTTGTTGATGGTACTTGTATTCGAGGAGGAATGTTAACAACTGAACATGTGCAGTTTTAAAAATTACGATAATCAGTAAAATGGTTATCTCGGCTAACTGAATCCCACCGTTGTACAAATCTGCCTACGGAACCGGTTAGTTTTTCTAGAGGAAGCAGACTTCCGTTATTTTCGACTAATTAATTTGTTTGGTTGTTTGAAAAATAGGTAAAGACAGATATTTTGCCTCCAAACAGAAACATGTTTAAAACTGGTTCGATCCGGCCACCTACTCTTCGGGGGGTAAAATGACTTCTGCTTTCATTTGATCCATCTCTACAATGTTTTCACGCAACTTGAAGGAAAGCCGAAGAAATTAAAATCAATATGCGCCGTAGTTTACTTCGTATGTACGATTTTTGTAAGCAAGGCTTTCTGAGAAACTGCTGGAGCTTTACTTCATGTAAACGGTCCTCAACGAAAACTGCGAGACATGAAACCAAACTACTTCGTAGTGTGCTGGAACAGTGCTTGTTGAGACGGATAAAAAGAAAATGTGTTCCGACGGTAAGCTTGTCAAAGAAACGGTCTGAGTTCACACAAACGTGCTAGCAGTCCTTTGTCAGTTATGAGAACTTGAGAAAAGCCGTTGCTTCGGATTCCGCCAGCATAGTCATCTCTGTTACATATGATATTGAGAAGTAGGCCACCGAATACCCATGCTGTTTTATTCGGAGACTCAGACAAGTTAAGCTTAATTTCAATGTTTCTAGGTCAGTTCTGAAAATGGAATCATTGTACACACATCTTTACCTGGTTATGTGAATTGACCTGGGTAACTACACTCAGAGCTCTTGGATTTGTAAAGGTAAATGATGTCTTATACGGAAGTTCTTGCCCAAATAAGGAACATACCCCAGATAATATACTCAACTTTGTGCTTATGGAACAGTGTTTTTTTGCCTGGACTCGTTTGTTCTGAAATTGAACTGCCAGATCTTGTCAATAAATTCACTCTATTGAGCATTAGAGGCAACCTGTTACTTGGAATTCACATTTTAATGTGGCTAGAAATTTTTTTTTCCGATTCAGAGTACAATTTACCTGAAAGTAATTATTTGACAAATATAAATGTTTTTATCGGACTTTGATCATCACTGTTCCAGCCAACTGATATCTACAAAACCAGATTCTTCTTACATCAATCAGATGATTGGACACTTTAGTAGGGAACCTGATTAATAAGAAAGAAAGAAACCATTACTTGGCTACCGGATTTATGTACACCAAGTACTGTGTTTGTTGTTAGTCACGGCGATTCGTGCTTCGAATGAGCTCAAGGGACGAGGACACCTTATCAAGTACAAATCACTAATCTGGTACGACCAGACACCATGAGTGGACACTATTGTGGAGATTAGAGCCAATCTGTGGTATAGCAATAGATTATGCTAGCAGCAATTTTCACACAGTCAAAGTCATGCATGTTTTTAATTTTCTTCCGTTTTGTCTGTCCAGTGTTTTCAAATAACCTATTTTTATGGCTTACAGACCCACTATAATGTTTGGCCCCACTGTTATTAAAAATATTGTGGTTCCTCGATCAATTTGGGACAAGATAATAAGGACGAGGTTTCAGGAACCATTCGTTCCGTACATCTGTCCAAAAGTCTGCTCACCATATCACATCAGCCTAAAACAACGCTTATCGATTCCAGGGTCAGACTTTTTGTCACTGTGCATTTAATCGGTTCGGGACCCAAAGTCAACCTTAACTCTTGCACCAAAAAAGTGGAGAAGGGATTTGAACTGCTTTGAGGCTATACTTATTTGTTTTAAACCTATCCTCCGCACTCTGAAAAACTTAAGAACCGTTGTTGGTTTGCCTAGGTTTCATAGGCCTTCCACGTTGGTTCAAAACCATTCAAGTATTGTAAAATACACTGCATTGTGTGACTTAAGCTGTCTTACACATGTAAAGACTAAAGAGAGTACGGAATGAATTCATCTTGAAGTCTTGTTTCTCCCAGTGTATTTGTTTACTTCAACGGCCGTATGATTTTCCGTTTTAGCACCCTATCTAAATTTTACTAATATCGCTCAAACTGCTATTAATTCTTGGTTAACTGTGTAACCAGCGGTAAGTAAATCACCAAGAAGTAGCTATACAAACCAGAAAATTTGTCGGTTACTTCTCCGGTAATTTAAGGATCCCATTTGTTTTGACCTCTGGTCTAACCTGCAAAAATGTATGATGAATGGCGTGTAATTTTGCTCGGGCATTTTAATTCCGATAAAATTTTTCTTAAGATTCAACTTGGTAACTTTGTGCTTTGAACTAAATCAGACTTTAGACTTTAACCTATATCTGAAGGTGTACCTATCTGCGTGCTTCCTACCAAATTCCCTGAAAATGCTGTAACACCAGAAATACTATGCATACCGTTACTGTATCCCGCAATTCGCACCAAAGGTAGGAGTGATAGTACTATGACCAATCACCTCAAAAACGCTATCTGATATTCGCCATTCAACGAGTGCCTGGAGTTCAGTGCCTGTTGCTCGACTACTACAGCATATGTGGGCAAACACTTTAGCAGTTGTTCCAGTCAATGTCAGCATCCAAATGATGAAGCACTTGTCTGAGGAGTGCAGGCTTGCTTAGTTTATCCAAACTTCGACTCAATATATATTCCCCAGAAGTGGATGTTAAAAATGATTAAAGTGAACAGGTGAGACCAAATACAACGGTTCTATTGCAGTTATCCAATAGCAGAAACATGGCTGGAAAGAGTTTTGAGTTATTCAAAGAGAGACAGGGGTAGTCATTAAGTCACCTACACCTACATCACAGTGAGACTCCGCATCATCATACTAAATGTCGCACTCGCCGAAAGGAGCTGAAAGGAGCACAAGTGAGTTTCACATATGTTCATTGTCAACTCTATGGTACCGTCCCTTATAGAAAGAGTCTTATTACCGTCAAAGTCCTACCAGCAACCTGTAACCCTTCTGAAGTTTTGTCGGGAGTGATTGACAATATGTGCGTCAGTTCAACAATCAGGTTCATCATTTCAAGTAGGAGTACAGATAATTTAAGAGCCAGCTTCGCCGATAAGAATAGGCTTTCATACGAGTCAGATGCCATCATAAAGAGCTGTAGGATGTGCATTAGTTGAGTATGAATATGAATATATATTTATGTGTCTGTACTCATGTTCAGCGCACTGAAGATGTCTCCTCGACTGGTAACGAAATGCTTGCAAATCAGTTGATAAACTCGGCGAACAGATCAACAGCCACCTGATCGACTAACAACAAGTGCACCTGGGCTACCAATATTCCAACACATTACCAATATGTCAAATCGTTATGACCGTTTATGACCTAAAAAGGGTCAGTCCAACTTAGGTGATGGCTGTTTAAAGTAAGAAAACTGAACTTATTTGCCCATGTTAAAAGATCATTAATTCTTGCACCAGTGAAAATTGAGTAGACATTTAGATCTTTCTTGCAGCATGTCAGTAGAGGATATTGATGCATCTGAACACGATCCGATTGATTCAATGCTAATACCACAAATTCGTTCGTCTTCAAAGTCGAAACTAGCCGAAATTGAAGTTCCCTATCTACTGGACCCAGCTCAATTCAGCCGACGATAATTTTGCGGGCTGTTTACAAGGTTTACAGCAAAATTAATAACATGTCATATAAGACAATCAGTATCAGGCGTAATGGGGAATTCCCGAGAATTCTACCCTTGTATAGACCATAATCCCACAAAAGATGACTTTTAGGAGTTTGTGATAGCAATATAAATTACTGTTTCGAGACACCAATCTGTTCGACACAAACCGATTGGTAGTCTACTATCGTCTACTACAAAATTTCCAGTCTGCTCTTTTCGTGAGTTAATTTCGGCATACATGTGCAGATTAAAAGTAAGAATGAACACAAGATTGTTAAGAAGCCCTAAAAAGTTTACACATCCATTTTCTGCGTAGTTGCAAAAAATCTCTTATTGATTCTCGTCCAAAATTTGTTTGGTCAAAGTTGCCTTCTAAATGTTTAAATCAGTGCTGACCAGCTAGTTCATACGAGCTTCCTGAATTTCTATCGCTGTCATGTGAGAAAGTGAATCCGGACACTCCAAACCGAGTTGTGAATATGTAGGCACTAAAGTTGTAGTTGGCTGGAACTAGGACGGTTCTGTCTCTTATTTCACAACTCCTGAGACGACGGCCAATTCTTCGTGAAAATGGTTCAGTTTTACGGAAGGGATGCACTAATGTTGAACACTTTCGGTGTCAAAGATGATGCTCACCTGTTTATGAGTCGTAGGATAGCATAAGCTGTACCGATCATGTCCTATACGGCGCACGTTCTTCAAACCCTCCTTCTAACAACTCAGCTCCTTTTTAAGTAGAGTATGTTCAGTTTTTACGGATTTACATACAATTTTGGAATTGTCCAGCGGTGGGACAACGTTAAGCAACTATGCCTCTAACAACAAAGCCGGGTGACTGCCAGCCACACAGCATGCCCAACCTTAGCGTTTCATTAGTTTCAGACTGGAAACTACTCATTACATTGGTAGATGCGCATCAATCTCTCAAAGAACATCTGTTGTACTATTCAATTTTCTCATAAAATGAAGCGACAAACTGTTGTAAAATACGTCTCCTTCTTCACACAACATAAATTATGGTTTGGCCCATTCTATCCAAACCGGTATTCAGTGTTTTGAACACATTTTCGAACTAGTAGCTGATAAAATGTTAGTGTACGAACACATCCCGCCGGATTCCTTCTAATCAAGCCATTACCTTCAAGTGATCATGAGAATGTACCTTGTTGCATCGGCTACTCACTTATGACCTATGTCTGTATGCACACACAGCTTGGTCTTCAGAGACGTGATCTCTCTAATGTGTATCTGTCGGAGGATGTCGTTTCGCATCGATTTCTAGCAGTCAGATTTGAGTAAGAGGGTAAGAGATTCCAATAAGTGATTTACGGTCTGTTGACAGGAACAGGAACGGGACACACTACTCACCGAAAATGCAAATACCTCGTTCACCTTTGGAATGCACACGAAGATGGGTTGCACGTTTCCATGGGAATTTGAATATGCATTTGGTCGTTTGATTTAATCAGCTATTTGACTGAAAGAATCTCGCGGCCTTGTCACTGCGAACAGCATGCATTTTCAAATTACCAGGCTTGAAATATGAGAGAGTGAGTCTGTCGCACTCTCTGATCGATTCCTTTCGATCCAAATTATTATGCAATCTTGCCTGATACCGGATAGTCAAACATTCCAGTTTGCGTTACTGTCGTAGGAAAACATCAGGGTGTTAGTCTGTCAGGTTGCCTTTCAGGAACACTTGTATAGTCAACTAGTTGCCAACCACCTACTTTATGTTTTGTCAGTCCTCGTCGGCTCATTTCTGGGAGGCATGAACAAGTGGGTAAAGTATAGTGATATACCATTCTCGTTAATGGTGCTGCAGATGGCTGTATCTTGCAATAAACGGTTTGGTGTCTAGCTGCTATATGAGCCTCAGAAGCTCAGTTCGGTTCATGGATAAGGGAACAAAGCGCAGAGCAATCTAGTCCAGAATAAACGCTCGACACGTATGACGAACGTGTGCGGCATGCTTTAAGGACCATTTTTTAAGTTTCGGCTGTCAAGGTGACAAAATCGTACAGGCATTTTAGTAATACAGTCAAAAAATAAAACTAACATAGGTCCGTCTTAATCCTTTTGAGAACGAGTAATCCCCCTTCGCGTACTTTCCGAAGGCACGTCGCTTGTGTGCTTTTTTGTGGAATATGAATCAGCCAATTACTCAACAATTTTTTAGCTATAAACCGTCTACCATGGGTACACTGATTCCAGCAGCTACAGTTCTGAGTACCGAAAGGTATGAGCAGACAGCCGAGCATTCAAGCGATAGTATATTCAGTCAATTCTGAAACTAGCTAGCTATACATTGAAGGTGATGGCTTCGGTGCACAAACTCCACTGACTGCGCGACTGAGCCACGCATGACGGTATCAGTAAGCATTGGCGAGTTACGTCCCGGGTTCCCTATCCGTGGATGTGGCACTTGTCGACCTTACTCAGTTCAGTGGTTAAAGTCTTCATAATTTTTTACCAGGTCATACACTGTCCACCTCTCGGTTGCTTCCATTTAACACAGCCGTATGGAAAGAGTTCGGCAGGGGAGTGACATAAATGTTTTTTACATAAGTTTATATGTTTAGTTAAAATCTAACTGATCAGTTATAGAATCGTTATTAATAATAATAGAATGAATTGAATCAAGGAAAACACATACGGAGTGCTCTAGAGTTAAATGACGCCAAAGAAAGAAGATTCGCGGCATTCCGCCTTGCGTCTGATACGTTTTGGTGCCAAATACTGGGAATATTAACTCTTTATAAGAATTCGCTTAAAAAGCTTGGAAAAAATGAGGCCTCAGTGATTACCAAATGTATTTATTGTTTGTATTGTACTCCAGCTTGGTAAAAAAACTCGATTTAAGACAGTCTACAGAGAACGATTTTCGCAAGTGAATTTGTCAACTAAGTCCCCCGAAATTATTCAGTACCCGAGCGGGTGACAGTCGATGTAATATAGTGACAGAAAAAGGCAATCAGCTTTGGAGTAGTTGATGGTCATCAACGATCCGTACCCCGTTTTGCTTGCCAGGATAAAAAGAAATACACATCGCTCTAATCAGCTTAAGCGAGTCGCAACACGACTAACGGCGTTATCTCGTAGCTGAATAGAGCTCAAAACATGTAATAAAATCACATCGCTAACGGATCTCTCCCTAGGATTTCCACCGTTCCATGAAAGGTCTACACTGCCATCTCGGCGAGCCAGGATGAAGCAGTCAAAAGGTCTTTAACACTATTCTGTCAGACTTTATGAGGCGTGGAGTCTAGTTAAAAATGAGAGGTGAAAGTAAACCTTGAAATCAGTGTCCAATTGCACAAGAGAGATGGTTCATTCAATGGTGTACATCCCCACGAACTTGTAGGAAATTTCCTGTTAGCTCATCCAAATTGAGGATAACCACAATTGCTCTTGTTTGCGATATTTTTCGCAGCATTCTCAGAAAACATTCGATTAATAGTCGCCACTGTTTTCCTTGATTAAACATAACATTTAATTGGTGAGCTTTTTTATAACACATCTTATTGCTGCACTATTATACATGTATATATATATATATGTATGTATGCTACGCTATTATACTTCCTCAATCCTTAACATATACGATGGAAGCTATTTTAACGTGCAGGACACAGAGATTCAACGAAAAGAAAATGAAATTTTTCAAAAAACACACTTCATTTATATTGTGCCTTTTTGATAGTATGCAAAATTTGTTCGTCCACAGCTCTTCAAGCAAAATAAAAGGGAGATAGCCGGGCCAACCGGAAACGTGCCGCCACTGAGGTTTATTGACCTAATCTTGGTTGTCGAATTGGGACAAAAAAACTAGGTAAGCCCATTGTGGTTATTTTGTTGCGGATTTCAGAATGTGATCTTAACTTTGGTGTCAACTGCCTTCAGAGGGTTACGTTGTCTATTTCCCAGTACGCTGGGAGCCTCAGTAGGCGAGTTATATGACACTGTCTGTTTACTTAGGAAGCTGAGGCCTCTTTTTGACGTTTAGGCCCTATTGTTTACGCGTCTAAGCAAGCGTTCGTCTGTCAGAACATCACCCGTCTGGATGTGTGAAGCAAACATAACTCTCGCTTCAGTTAGTGGAAAGTGCACTTATATATTGCTGTAATACGTGTTTTCAAACGGACGTGCCTAGACTGTCGACTGGATGTGTGGGCTTGGTACAGCCCTGTGGATGCTTCAGTCGATAAAACGTACATTTTCCTTTAGATCGCCTTATTGTATTTTACCAAGGAATCAGGCGTACTGCCATGACTGCATAAGACAGCTAGATGTGTAATCAATCTACAGTTTTGATACACTGCTGCAACCGGTGAAGAGTTCGATCCCATTGTTTGTGAGTTACTCAGTAGCTAAAGTTGGATAAATCAGTCATTCTCCTACCTATTGGTATAAAAGGCAGATTTCTACGGTCACCAGATGACGCATTCAATGGAATTTACAGGGCACAGGCTGTTCAGATGGCCAGTACATTGATTGATTTCCCTCTGGCTTCCTAAACATAAATTTATGTTTCAGGACTTTGGCTTACCAGCATCACTGAATGTGACAGTCAAAAAGGTTGTCGGAAAATTTTACTATACAGTGCTTATATCCTTACGGCTGAATGCTTGTGAGCTTTGGCTCATATAATCAGCTTGTAAACCAACACTCTTAAGAGATCAGTTAAATCACAGTGTCACGTATGTCCTTACTGCAAGTACTTTACTTCACGGCTAAGTTAGACCGTTGTGCATTAAATTGGAGGTTTTCATTAAAGTATGTGTCTTTGTTTTTGCCCTGTGCGAGTTGAGAGCAATATGGCAACATAAGGATAACAGTTTTATGTCAGTAAACAAAAGCTCTCGGTACTTACCGTTAGATTTCTGAAAACTAGTTACAGTTGAGCAGCACACTTTCTATGTGCCTAAAGTTAGTTATCATGATGAGATCCAAAATGAGTCAGGCCGGTGGTGGTTTGCCCAAGAGCTTTCATCAACCTTACGACCAGTATTGTATTAAGGGGAACAGATCGATGGGTTGACTATCTTCAGAATAAAAACTTGGGCAAGAATCACGCGGAAGAAAAACAAAAAAGCAAAAGCTTTGATTCACTCCAAAGTTAACAGCCTACTGCCCCACAGATTATGTCCAAAGCCACGTGCATCAGTTTTGCCGTTTAAATGAAAAATACGAGTGATAAAAATAGGGATATATAGGTTCTACGTGAAAGGCAGAACTGAAGTGGGACTTTACTCGTTTGCATCAAATAATGTTCCTGAAATTTCTTCTTTGGAGTGTTAAGGAGCCTCGTGACTTAACATGTGGCGTGCATCATATGAAATAAGTCTATTTAAACTGTTACCCCACAAGTTGTAACTAAGATATGCCGTGAAAATAAAGAAATTTTTCAAGCGGAATCACAGACAGGTTACTCCTTAGGCCAAGTTACCGACTTTGGCAATCATAATGCATGAAACTATTCAAATTTTTTATCATGACGGGTAAGTAATACAACCAGCAGAGTAGTAGATTGAGGCGCTAAAAGATAGCACATTTGTTGATAACCATATTCGCGCCAAACCATCAGCTGTAAAAACTTTTTGCTGCTAAAAGCATCGGGACAGGTGTGCTGCAGATTCGCTAAAGCCCGAGTCTGAGCACTCAAAGCGTCGGGATTATATTTACACCTCAAAATTTGCAGTCATTTGATCTAGTTTTTGATCCCATGAACCCTCACAAACAGGCTACAAAATTCCGGTACGCCGAAGTTTGGAACAAAGCACACAGCATCGCCTCTACTGTGGGCGCATCTTTCGCAGATCTAGCCGAAATACACCGAAAGTGCACTTTGGTCGTACTTTCCTGAGACTTCAACAGCGTTGCCTCATAAGGTCAAAGAACGCTGTGACCTTAGAAGACGATTCAAAGGGTTCTGAGGTTGGACTCAGCTGATGATAACACGTGAGAAAGATGAGTTACCAAAAATGCGTTTTTCAAAAGAATTAAAAAACCGAACCAGAGAAAACAAAATTTAATGCAGTGCTTCTTCTTTAAAAGAACCATGAAACCAAGTCTCAGCGTAAAAACAGACCTGCATTATAGAACACTTTCACTCCACAAAAATCTCCGAAGGAAAAGTTTTCACAATGTGACTCTTCCACTTCGAATCCTCCTTGCAAGGATGACCGTTCGGTAAAAGAGCAGGAAAAGTCCTATCCGAGTGATCCATTCTCCTGCCTAAATCTGGGTACCCTGGCAATATCCCGTCTCACGTACAACTAACAATACTGTCCCAAGGCCATCAAAGTAACCGACCTAAAAATTGTAGAGTTTGATCTCCAACAAAATCTCTTTGTGTGATGTCGCAGGACTAAGATAGTTTAATTCATCCAAAACAAGTTCAAAAACGATATCTGATCGTTCACTTCGCGAATATCGTGGTTCTTCTTCATAGCTTTCAGAAACAGATACACTAAACCTCCGTATAAATCCGTAGTAGTTATAAACAATTTCGCACTAGAGTGTAGTGTAGTCCGCTATCTAAATGTATTATCCACCGTCCTTTATGATTTTAAGCCCATATTTTGCGCACCTTTTGATCATGGCATTGGATAGGCCTTAAGTAACTCAAACACGGGTAAGTCAGCGAGCTTTCTGGTATGACACACCTCCAAGTTTGGAAGTTGAGGTATGAAAACGGTACCAATCTAGTGCTAAAAATACCATCAGCTCTTGATTTAGATCAAGTCTTTAGAACTCGGCCTGCTGTCAGTAACCGCAATTGGAATTTGTTTTATCTTCAAAGTAGAAAAAGTGATATGCATTTAGTTGTTGTCAGAATTCTCATTGTAACTAAATATTTTCATAAAAATGAACATATCTCTAGGCCCTGGAGCCATCCACTACATCGACATACATGCTGTTTGGCCAACAAATCTTGCAATAAAATTCATTCGCGTTTATTCTTGAAACGGATGAACATTGTGCTGTATGATGCTGTTTGTTTCTGTCTAGCGTGCTCTTAATACATCCGGTCATTGGAAGGTTATCACCTTAGAATAAAGTTTGGTTTCTTTGCTTTGTTAAAGACATCGAGAATTTGTAGAAAAATACGGTAGTCATGTGGTCCAAGGCAGCATAGGATTTTGTGGGCTCAAGCTCTCCATAGTGTGTACACACAGAAGACAAAATCAAGGCTCTATCTCAGTATAAACTTATCGGTCAAATAAATCTGAGTGATGAAATCGGGTAAAAACTGACTTAAGTACGATCCTATTATGTATCATCTACAAAGGAAATCAACTCAGCGTGTAACTATCCTAAAAATTTCTACAGTAAAAATATGGATCCGCTTTATACCTTATTCAGTACGGATGCGCCTCTCCATGACCATAAGGAGCACACATATAGTCAGCATCCTTTGAGAAAATTAACTATCCAGAAGATTTATGTTAAACAACAAGCAAAATTACCTGGTCAATTTTTTTTACTGACTCGGATTTTGCCCTAATTATGGCATGTCAAACAGGCTGTCTTGGCCATCGATCAAACACCTAATCTTACGTGAAACAAATTTTAACATCTACTGCAGTAAACACTTTTTCTGACGAACTGACTTGAACATCATGTTTGGTCAAGCTGATACACATTATATCAAAGTTTCACCCTCTTTTGAATATTGTTGTTAATCGATCAAGAAATATCGTAAATGGGAGATGTGCTCAAAAAAATGGAGAACTTGCACTTACCTAATTAATTAAGCAGATAATTTATAACTACCAAAAAGCATTCGCAGGCGGGAACACGGGTTCAACTCCCCGGTACCTTTTGGCTCCTGTTTTGGTACTTAACCAAGAGCCAACCGTTAAAACAGGAGGGGCACAAAATGAATTTTAACAATAAAAAAATGGCCTGCTCATAGATAGCCAAACTCAAAGTTTGAATCGAAGTTGGTAGTGAAGCAACTCATCAGTCATACACGCCCAATTTCACGGGTTATAGAAGCCAGCTAAATGCTTCCTACAGATTGCGACGGGAAAATAGAATAAAGGTACGCAAAATAAAAGCCCAACTTTTCAGAGAGCAATCATACGTTAGTTTTTTAAGTTCAAGATTTGAGCTGGCGAGAGAATACAGTAAAATGATAGCGCATTAGTATTCACCTTAAAAAAAGTGTCATTGTGAAGAACAATAAAACTGATAAGAACCGAATCACTCAAGAAATCATCCTGGCATCCAAAGCCGTGCGTGTGCTTTCAATCAAAAATTCCAATTTGATTGAAGCTTATCAAGAACGGCAAGGCAATCTGAGCGGAAGTGTAGTGCCCAATAAATTTTTGTAGCGCCGTTAAGTGAAAAATTCGTCCACAATTGCTGGCAGTTAGAAAAGGATGCTCAAAAGATAAGCAAAGAAAGCAGCCCACAGGGAGGTTATTTAACTTTTCGTGAAGCGGGAAAATTAACTGAGGGCAAATAAGCCACTAGTTAGTGAAGCTTTATCGAACATCTTTTGGTTTCTAAAGTCCAACACATGTAAAAAATGCGTGAGACATTCTGCAAAAAACGCAGACTTCTTTGGTTCATAAATGTTTCATTACTAGACCAATATAATAGAAACTAAAGTGTTCACATGGCTGAATGCCCAAAAAATGTTTTACACTGGAGTAACCAAGATATACATGAGCTTTTGTCATTTTCATAATACCCATTGCCTCGCCAATTTTCTACTTTTAGAATCTCATCACATCACTGTCTTTCATACGTTTTGTTGCGCTAATACAGCCAGCTTATGTAATCGCTTAGCGAGATTTGGCCTGCCCGAAAGGATTTGGACGCTATCAGTAAAATCAACTAAAGTGGGTGGCCCTGCATTTTATAAGACACGTAAAATTTTGTCTAAAATCTTCTAGAAATTAAGATTCAAAAGCAAAAACCATCTGAGACTATCATGTACTTTTTGACAACAATATAACAAATACAGCATATATGATATTTTAGAGTATACGCCAAACACAGTTGGTAACGCCTGCTCCAATATTAACCATCAGATTGCCTACGTCAACTGCTGTGGGTGCATTTTACATGGAACCTATAGGTGCCGTTCTTTCTGAGTTCAATAAAAATATATGGAAATTTTGGTATTTAAATGACGCATAAAGGGACACCCAGCTTCAGTATCCTGCAAGCCAAATTTTGAAGAATACAAAGCTGACCTAATCACAATTCAAGACGTGCGACATAACTGCGCCTAAACCATCGGGCCAAACCAAACACCAATAGTTCTGTCTTTTGGCTCAACATTTCAAACACCGCAAAGGCTTACCGATCATGAGCCCATGTAAAAGCAGCAAACGTTTCCATTAACAGTGTTTAGTCGCCGAGACGTTGACCCACCACACAAAATATAGGAAAAGCAACTAAAGGAGAAGGTAAGACAGCTGAAACTTGTCTACGAAATGACCTGTCAAACGAATGCATGATAGATATAAACGACAGGTGATAGCATATATTATCAGCATCAATTTCATCAATTTTCGGGTTGGTCTCTCCCTGTATAAGCTTAAAGTTGTCATCGACTGCCCTGGCCGCACCTGTACCTGCTCCTTTCAAAGCAATAACACTCGAGAACCTAGGAAGCATAGGGTTACACAAGTCACCGAATCAAATGAATTTAGTAAAACTCGGTGGAATGCACTACAGTCAAACCTTTCACACCAAAAATGTTCAAATAAGAAATTTATTTAGACAAAATAGCGTATTTTTAGCACAAAATCAGCTACTCATCCAATT
Source organism: Opisthorchis viverrini (assembly GCF_000715545.1). Lineage (NCBI taxonomy): Eukaryota > Metazoa > Platyhelminthes > Trematoda > Opisthorchiida > Opisthorchiidae > Opisthorchis > Opisthorchis viverrini. Next base: position 449,075 of record NW_008751718.1, on the reverse strand, counting down.
GACGGGCTGATTCAATCACGTCAACTACACCGGCTGATTTATGTAATTTGCATGCTCTATATGCTTCAAATGTCATTACAAGGAAACGGCGCCCAACCTTGTGGGTCCTCCGAGGCCAGTTAGTGATCTGTAGCAGTAGTTGTCATTTCGTGATCTGCAGAATCTCTCCTGTTAGGATGGAGTTTAACCTGACAGACTACCGTGTCCGTAGATTGGTGTTGAGAGCATGCTGAATCGTTTCTTTAAAGACTGGATATTCTACTGGTCATATGCCAACCATCACTACTTCGCTGTTGTACCATCAAGCTGGTAAACCTACGTGAGAGCCACAATCATATTTTTGCCTGGAGTTGATTCCATTTAGGGAGGTGACGCAAAAGATACCAATAATTTTGCGCCACAATCGTTTATTACCGTGCACTCAGATGTGACTCATTGGTTAAAGCGCAAACTTAGTGACCAGAAGGTCCCTATTTCGAGCCCAACCTCCGCATTTCGGCTGCTCCTGTCTAGGCATCGGCAACCTGGCATTATCTCCTCTATCGTGCTCCCTTCTGATGGCATGGCTCTTCTGAAATAATGACTTCCCAATCGGTTCCAAACCTTTCCCGACTGATTGAAAATCACCATAGTTATGTCGTTGAGGTGTAGCTATGGTATCAGCGAACAAAACAGGCTATATGAAGCAGCTTACGCGGGGCTCTTAAGCAAGCACCTTGGGATGACGTCATTTTTAGCTGAGATTATTTGCAGTGTGCTTAAAATACTGTCCAAAATAGATTTGACCTTAGAACTGTTGCGATTTGCTGCGCCATGCCGCTTCAAATTGGAGTATTTTGATTAGACTTCAAATTTGAAAATCTCTGTTTGCGATCAAAAGAAGTATTGTGACTCCGCATACAAAACTACACTTGAGCAAAAATTAATAATTTACTATGTTTTCAAGTAACTACGCGTCAGCTCAAAGTATTTGAGGTATAATTTGTAAAGTGATAATTCGTTTCTGTACGCACTGTGCATCATGAATATGCGTAGACACGCCTAAGTGTATGACTTCCCATCGGTTCCAAACCTTTCCCGACTGATTGAAAATCACCATAGTTATGTCGTTGAGGTGTAGCTATGGTATCAGCGAACAAAACAGGCTATATGAAGCAGCTTACGCGGGGCTCTTAAGCAAGCACCTTGGGATGACGTCATTTTTAGCTGAGATTATTTGCAGTGTGCTTAAAATACTGTCCAAAATAGATTTGACCTTAGAACTGTTGCGATTTGCTGCGCCATGCCGCTTCAAATTGGAGTATTTTGATTAGACTTCAAATTTGAAAATCTCTGTTTGCGATCAAAAGAAGTATTGTGACTCCGCATACAAAACTACACTTGAGCAAAAATTAATAATTTACTATGTTTTCAAGTAACTACGCGTCAGCTCAAAGTATTTGAGGTATAATTTGTAAAGTGATAATTCGTTTCTGTACGCACTGTGCATCATGAATATGCGTAGACACGCCTAAGTGTTTCTGACAATCTCGTGTTTCCGTGAAATTGTGGAATGACGAGTTTGTTTGTATTGACAGGTTCGACTTTTATAAAGGTCGCATAAAACCTTACTGATACGTACGTTGTCAAGATATTGCCCATATTTACCGAAATGTGCCATCATTGGAGTGAAAATAATCTTCATATGGAGCAAAAGACTGTTCGTATGGGTAATGTGATATCAGGCCTAGTTTATTTTTATAGAGTGCAAACATGTCTTTCAGATGACAGTGAATTATGGGCAGTGGTTTGAAATCAACCACAGAGCAGATAGAGTTTGTGAAGTAATCATGAGTAAGGAATGTGCTATTAACGTCTTACCAAAAGCCATAAATAAAAGTCATCTTCTACGACATTTTCGGTAGCAGACCTGCGCAGCACGAGCAATATAGGGCTACTGCCAGGATAAGTGCTGTGAAAGTTGCATGTATTCCTGCTATCTTCTTTCATATAATTTAAAACTAGTTATATTGTGACGTGCCAGTGATCACAGTGTCAGGCTTAATGTTGTATTTTGGTCTAATTGATGAGCTAAAACCTGACTGTCGTGGTCGTAGCGATTGTCCTTTATAAGGTTTGTAAATGCTTCTGATAACGCCCTCTGATATTTTGCTTAGATTGTAGTATATTATGCTCGTTGATAAGCAGAAATTGCGATAATTCTTTACCTTTCTCATTTTTTACTATTCTATCTAGAGTGCTGTTTCATAAATTTACTTTGAGCGGAAGCTTTTGGCACAAAAGTGTTGTGGTTGTCTTTAGATCAAGGTACCAAAACTGTTTGCCTTCCAATTCGGTTAGTATACAAAACTTCTGAAGTCCTCATTATGAATATGCCAACACAGCTGATGCAAATTTTTAAATATTACGTGTACAAAATTTATTCACTGCGATGCGACCAAAACTTGAAAATATGCAGATGATGTCCTAGTTCCCTGGCTATTTCCTCCCCGTCATTCACAAACTAGAACTTTAACATAATCTGTTAGTTTTTTTATTAAATAACAACACTGGTAATATAAAGCCGAAATGAGATACTGCCTTTGAGTGACATCCCATGTTTTGGTCCCAGTATTTGTTTGCTGTCACGCAGTGCCCAGTTCGCTTTTCATTTGCAGAAATGGACTTTTGGAACTAATCTCAGTGATTTATTATTCATGATGCTTGAGAGTTGTGCAACTAAACATCTTAGTCATTGACTTAATATAGTGCATTTGGTGTTGCAGCTACAAGTATTTTTATGGGCGAAAACCATTGCTGAATCTAGGCTTATTGCTTCAACGAGGAGCTATACATGGTAGAGTAACTCTGATGCAGCTTATACATAGTTGGTTTTTGTTCACGAGTTTTTTTGCAGAGTTTAGCCGACATTATTACCTAACCTAATATTCTTACGTATGAACATAACTGTAGAAATCCTCTTAAACTACTGTCAAGGCTTTAAATAGTCAGTCTTTCTAGAGAGAGAAACGTTAAATCTTCCAAAAAACACACGGTTTCCCTTTGCAGAAGTTCACGACTCGCTGAGTAACTCGTCTTGTTTTATATTTGATTGTTTACAGTTGTAAAAATGTATTTCATTCTCATCCAGTTTTCTCATAAATGAGTATAAAACAAGGTTTTTTCTATTCAAGCGCAAAAATTTTCTGTGAAAAAATGGGTTGTATTACTGTCAAATTACCACAGCAAGCGGAAAGCGGTTTTGAAAAATTCAAGAAAATTACAGTAGGCGGATTTCTTTCATAAACAAAGTTGCATATGAGTCACCTTTTTCCTTTTGCACGTTTTACACTTGTTAAAATCACAATTATTCGGAGCACTGACAAGTAAATCGTTTGGCCATTTGTTTACCACAAAAACCAATAACAAGAACCACAATTGTTTCTAACAGAGAATGCTAATAGTGTAAATTGTAAACTCATGAGCAATAAAGTGATCACGTTACCGAGACGGACCACTTCGGATACCACAAAATGGCCTGAAGCAACGTAAGGAAAAGCTAAATCAATCAAGTTCCCATTGGGTTCCTCTTTCGAGTTATATAATTCAGCTAATATCAGAACCGTAAACATAACAAGTGAACACTACTATAATCCAACCAAACGGATTCCTTCTAGGGTGAAGGATGATCGTTAGTGAGGATAGTATACTGACTAATAGAAACACTCGTTAAGTGTGTCTCAATCATTAATCCACAAGTTGTGCTAATACTGCCGGAATGGCAACCTCTCTCGACGTAAAAAGACAAACGAAACAATTTGTATTTTGACTCTTCAATTTCTTGACCTCCCATAATGAACCTTTGTACCTTGGTAAAGCCTCACATTAGCTTGTCCACAAAGCCTAGGGCTAAGGACTTTTTCTTAGAAGCAGATTCTTGGAAGCTTATTTTATTTGCTTGCACCCTTACCACAGCGAAGTGAATCATGGGTGCTTTCGGTTTTCTGTAAGTGGGGATCGTCTCACTGTTGTAAACATTGTTATAAAAAAGGAACATCGGTATAAAACACTGCAATATTAAACCAGTCACACTGATGCAAAATGTTTGCTCTCCGATAATTAAAGCAACTTAAACCACTAACACGACACTGAATAAAACGAGTTATGTATTAAGAATAAGAATGTAGGAACTTGTGTAAGTATAATTGTTTTCCCCAGTTCCGTAACAACTGATTCAAAATATTTCAAGCAAGACCTCTTTTAGAGAAATTCAGGTCGTTTGGATCCTGTTACGCGTTGTTCAGTCATTTAGTAGCAATAACATGAACTTTTGGGGTACTCAAAAAATAATGGGTCACATAACATTTAGGTTGAATGACAAGCTAAAACTTGTTGAATTTTTTTCTCAAGTATGACATAGCAGTCAGTGATAAAACTTTCAAAAAGATTCATTTCGCTGCAGAAAACAGTCGCTGTTAATTGGATAACCCCGCAAGCAACCAGCCTATTGAGTACGGAATAATCTAGTAGTTACTACACACCGATAGCGCTGAAATTCCAGCCTATGTTTTACCGCTTTTCTGCACCAGTCTGTAAGCAGACGCAGTAAGATATCTCCTGTGACAAAGCAGCTAATGTAGCTGATTCGTCAGTATCCTGTATGGGTGGCCAGATTTTTCGGCCCCGGACCGATTGGTGAATTAGGAACCTTCACCATTCCTTTCATGAATTACACAAAGTGTATTCATCTTTTGCTCTAACCAGAACTATGAAGTGTTGGTTGATACCGTCAGCCTTCATGCGAAGCACGAACCAGAATTATCACCACCCAGGCTCCCATTCAATCACGTCGACACTGAAACGAGTAGCGGTGGGTTTCTCCGTACTTTTTGTTCTTTCCTCGTGCATTCAGCACTTACGTAATCGATCCTATGTATTTCTTTGTAGATCGGACTTAACTTAACTAATGAGCATGCAATCTAAGCGTTGATTAATGCGTATGATCTTAAGGTCACTCGTTTAAACTCAGCAAGCCACATGGCGTGTACGGAATATTTTTAACGCTATTCACACTCACATCCTTCGTCTCCTCCATTAGTTCCACGACTGTACGCCAGGTTGGGTTTGTATGTCAAGGACAAGCGCTTCACTCTATCGATTTCCCCTCATTGCACTTGAAATGGCCGACGACCTTGAACGGAAATTTTAAACCCATGTAAACTTTTCAGTTCGAGCATGGGTGTGGAGCATTTTGCGAATATGCATACAATAACTGACTGATCCCCCGACCCCATCTGTTTAAAATTGAGAATACAGTCGGATGTTTGTGCCCGATTTTTCTGGACGCTATTTGAATTACCAAAGTTTCCCCGCTGCTTTTGATTCGGAGATGCGGGCGGTCGCCTTAATTTCCGGATTGAAAAAGCCGGCGACTGCTGATCTCCAGTAATTGGCCGTCATCCAGGTATCTATCAGTGTGCTTGTCGAGCCTACCAATCGGAATGAAAACAATTATCCCATTCGAGTGGGCATCGCCAGTACGCGTGCAGCGGTTCGAATTTCTCACTTCATTCATGAAGATTTATGCGTCAATGTGAACTCCCCAAGCAGTGCGCACAGTTTCTTGCCGCTGGTCGTATATTTTAGAAATATCCCCATTTCGAAGAAATCTTCTCCCGTTTGTCGTGCCGTTAATCTTCAGTTCGCCAACGCTAGGTCCCATTGTGTTTCGTAAATATCTACCGGTTACTGATAGTACTTGCATGGACGGTCTGTGGCCGACTGACCATACTCAGCTTGCCGACAGTCCGGCTTACGTGCAGGAAAATAAATTGACCGCTAACCAGCTTTAAAGGTCTTGTTCAGTCAGATATCCGGAGGTCATATTCGTCTAAACTTTTATGCCCCTCTGAACCGTGATTGGAGTTTTATTCTGAACATGAAAGAGCCGAAAAACTCCAAGGAATGGGCTGCAAACACCAAGGGGATAACGACAGTTTGTCACCCCGGAACTCGTTGTCGAGCGTGAAATGTAAAATGGGGGTACGTCAGGTGAGTGATGGCGTGGCACGCTATACCCAGTTTGATAAAACTTCCACACGTATTCCATCCCTACGTTTGACCGTACCTCACACATTCGCTCAAGTCACTGAAAATGGGAACGAACTCTTCGCCTAGCCTCAGCCACCTCAGGATGCCTTTATTCAAATCTGCTGAGACTTTCGTTCGGATTTAATCATTTCGTTGGGTTCTCAGTCTGTATTTTCCACAATTTTCTGTGAAGATCGCGTTCCAGCTTGTGTGTTGTCACCAACTTGCTCTTACAAGAACCTTTAAACCCGACTCCACTGTAACAGTCCCTAAAGTTTCGCTGTGCAGCATGATTCTGATATTCCTGTTGCCATTTTTGTGCACTGCTAATCCTTTATTTGATCATCCCCAATTACGCTTCTCACGAAGTTGGCAGTGCATTTAAAACCCTTTGAGTTCCTTATGAGTGCCAAATGCCTCTTCACTTGGCAGTTAATCTGATGGCTGCTGATCTGATCTCTCACCCTGCAGACGGTATTCAGGTCCCTTACACATAATAAGCCCAATTCTTTTCTCACAATATGGAACCCGCCAGCCGTATCTTTCAGATTTCGTTGCTCTAATTCCTCACCTTGCACCTCTAATTTCTCCCCACCACCCGTAGCTTCTTCAGTGCCAAATTCAGCTACTATCCATTCAGCCTACATCCTCGGTTACCCGTCATTCACTCACCACCCGCAAACCCCTCCCACTGAGCTCAAAATACATGCAGTCAAGAGCCAACGCATTTGTCCCTTCTCTGTTCCCTCGATTAGGCAGATCTCCAGCCAAGGACATTCATGCCTTTTGAGCAGCTACTGCAAACTTGAGGTTCATTACGGACCTCTCTCAAAGCCGAAACATGACAACAAAATAACGACAGGCCACTAAGACATTTGTCCGCTACCATTTTTATAATTATTCTTCCTCAGATTATCAACTGCGCCCTCTGTTGGCAGATAAGCGATTCGCTGATTCTGACCTAGCCGCCACTGACACGAGCCCCCTGCTCTTAGCCGGTAAACCCATCTCTCGAAAATCAGTACCTTATCGTCCTGCTGCAGTGTCAACCAGGCTTGCCCATGAATACGTTACTCTATTTATGAATCTCACCAAATCCTGCATACTGCATCAGTGCGGAGGCCATCGGCTCTCCCCAAACGCAAAACCACCGATTGATTCAGCTTCTATATATGCCTTATTTAAGGAGAACAAACTGCTATTTCTTTTTATCGTGTGTATCCTTATCCAATGCTCCAGTGCGCATTTTCCATAAACCATTCTATCAAACAGGCTATTCGGGGCCACCATTAGCGATGGCTCCAGGTTAAGCCAAAAGTCTCAGGTTCTTCTTCTCGGTGTGCTTGTGCCACAATAACTTCGTTAATTTGGTGTTTCGTATTTTACAGTCTGTGCTTTATCACCCATTTAAATCGATATCCCCCGTCTCAGCCTTTCCTATTGTTTCATTTTAAGCAGCTTTCATTCTCACTGCCGCTACGCCTCTCACGACTTGGGATGGTGTTGGACGAAATGGTGAAGCAGTCTGTTGTCTGAAAACTGGAAAAGCTTTGGATAGTGGCTCACAGCGAGTGGATACAGGAAACTGTTGTGCAAGAGTTACAAGACTGAGGGTCAAACGATTAAGGGGGGAGTCAGACTTTGTTTAATTGAAAAACAGGTTGCTTAGGGTTCCAGTACAACGGTGGAGTACAGAACAAAACTTAAGAGAATCTTTGAAGCAACCATTGAAGATTAGAAAAACGTACCCCTGGCCGCCGAAACACTCAAAACCCGTAGTTTGTTCGTGCCGACTGGTGGTGAACACCTTAAAGGGTGCATGTTGTACCCACTTCGCTTAGTTTTTCTTACATAGTTATTGAGGCACCCACATGTCTGATCACAACTGTTAAGAAACGAATTGACCTTCTTCGTCTACATATATCTGCTTTTTCAATCTTCACGGATTTTATCAGTAGTCTGCTTCTAATTTTTCTTCTGGCTCGGTTTTGTGTCCCTCTGGATAAAACCGTTTTGCTGGTTTAATTGGTAACGGGGTGCGTGAATATCTGCGTTTGCGCACTTTATCTTTCCACCTATCTGTGTCTATATCGTTCTTTATAGGCGTTGATATGGTTCGACACTGTAGCACTGACGGGCCGAAAATTTTCCGGCAAGAAACGTAGCATAGATGTCGATTAATGACAGAAAAAGTTACAGCAAGTGTTTATAGTAGCTGGCTCGAACGAGTGTTTAGATAGTTGTTGATGCACTCTCAAAACCCGGTAAGAAAAAAGTAGCTTCAGTGTCTAAGTTGGAGAACTTCGTCCTCCGGCCACCTAACGCTCAGGTCTGAGGATTGAGCTGTAAACCAGCCTCGCTTCTGTAGCACTTGAAATTTGCGAATCCTTCAGTAATATATCAGCTTGCACATACGCAAATACACAACGTGTGTCTTATACTAAAAAGTTTTCATCTTTGATATCACGAGAAGACTTAGCATTAGGAGCCATCCCGGGAAGCTGACGCCATCTATAGCACAAAATGCCTTCTAACAAGGCTGGCTTCAAGAAGCCAGCTTAGTGTTTCCACGGGCGTGTTTCTGCGTTCATTAGTTCAACAGATTGAAGTCCATATGTAATATGGGTATACCTACCCTATGCGCCAAAGAAACGGATATACCAACGCAGTTCACGACTTATAAACCGACAGTCAGCGGGTCAGCATTCACGACCGAACCAGCCTAAAAGTTTCCTCAACTAGTCATTTATCGGAAGCATTCACTGAGTACCGACAGCTAGCTCATGACCTGCAATCACACGTACAAATATCACTCAAGCAGAGTATGGCACCCTAATGCCTCTCAGCCAGTGGGTCAGTGTCAATCGATTGGTAAAAGCTTTTACTTACGGTAATGAATTCGCTCTAGAAATCCCAAACCCCCGAAACAAAGAAATAAAAAAATATCTTGCATGAACGTGCTGCCAAGCGACAGACCGGAGTCTTGAACGCATAAGGTTTCCGTCAAAATAAAAGCCTGACTCGGGGACTGTGGATTAGGGGGCTTCTTGGATAAGCAACACCGTCGTAGGTGGTAGGCTCCATCCAATGTAGATATGGTCACCACCGAACCAACATGGGAAAGCACAGTTATCATGCTTTTTTGGAGAGAATGTCGGGCGAGATCGTATCGCTATGATTTGAAAGTGGCAGGCAAAAACAAAACGAGGGAGGGCAAACCAAGAGACATCACGCCTAGAAAATGGCAAGAAAAGTGTAAACTGCGGAACAAGGGGAACCAGAACATCAGATCTGGTAAAGCAGCAGAGTTCGCATCATTCGACAGATCAAATTGAACTTAAACCTAAAACCAGCGCTGAGGCCCCGTTGCCTTGGGCAGGGTCAGAAGCGTAATTGAGGATGATGAAGTGAAGGGTTTAGAAAAGGGGTAAATGGTAACAGTAATCTCGTAAGCACGGTTGACAGTGAAACTGTAGAGCCCTATTATTGTCACTGTTGTGGAGTTGAGCATAATAGTTTCTTGGGAGGGTAGGATGGTGGCAACGCATCAGGCTGAACACAAATTGTGTACGAAATTATTGGTTTTTTGGGGAGCACAGACTGAGAGCACATCAAAATAGTTATCTTGCTGACAAAGTAGACATGTTATTGTTCAACCCCCACCAAGACAAATCTGACAACGACCATGCGCTTGGGGCTGGCATTTCTTGAAGGGGTGAGAGGGGTGTGCCTAGAGAGGGACAGAAAAATGAATCTTCTGGTAACGAGATTTGAAATATATTTCTGTCAATTCTCACAGCTTACGACAAAGGCTTTGCCTGTTTTTACTCTGAAAAACACATGGGCGCGTTATTCCTCACTCAGAGGGTGTAACAAACGCAAAGTTCTGAAATGTTCACGGTCTGCAACCTCCAAGCTGGCATCCTCGCTAAAAGAACCATCACAGGTTCACAAAGTGTATTAGGCCCAGCATCAGGCCAAAAACACATGTCCAGCCCGCCGTAGGTGGGTGATAATAATGTTTATTTTCAACTGGTTGGTAGAGGCCGTCAGGCGTGATAATAACACAACGGTTAGAATATAAGCGAGACTTGTGCGGTTTATGGGTAAAGGGTGTTGCAACTTCGCAAAGCTTTAAAATTGCCTCCCATTTTGAATGACTGCCTTCCCACTTAATTCAAATGGACCGCCCTTTTTGAACTGGTGTAATTGAATTTGACAAGACAATTATATTTTCCGTTATCCTTGCCGTGCAAACCGTTTTTACCGCTTCCGTTATGCTATTTCTGTACCAAAACCTTGGTCAGCTATAAATTTGTTCTATTGCATGGGTTTGCGCCTTGACTGTTGATCCATACCGGATTTGCTTGTCTTTTGGACTGCCTCACCGTTTGCCACCTTCGCTGAAAGAGCGAGCGGTTGCGCCGTTACACTCAATGAACTGGTTCTCCATTATTTCGCCGTGATAACACACTAGCATGTCCTGTAGCCGAATAATGTCAAGCAGCTTCACTGCGGTTGCGCCGACTCAATGAACTGGTTCTCCATTATTTCGCCGTGATAACACACTAGCATGTCCTGTAGCCGAATAATGTCAAGCAGCTTCCTTCATGATAATAATAATAATAATAATAATAA
>NW_008751718.1:431276-437405 GCF_000715545.1 Opisthorchis viverrini | reverse complement strand
CGTCTACCACAGTTATGGAAGGACATCAGGTGATTAAACAAGACAGGATAAGGATGAATCTGTACTCAGTAGTGTAGTCATCAGAGTCAAGCTAAGATTGCCAATATAACTATACTACCTGAGACAGGACAGTTTACTGCATGTGGGCTAAGAGGCGGTGTGGTGAGGGTAAACCAAGCTCGTAACGACTGGTGGGTGTAAATTCCTGGGGGTTGTTAGTGAGAAGGACGATACTAGGACAATCTAGGAAGGAAGGTGGATGCGAGGGAGAAGGTCCCCAGTCCCCGAAGTACTACTATCAGCTTTAATCAGTGAGTGGTGCGTGACGAAGAAGATTTTCGATGCAATCCTCGGATGTTGATAGTGGAGAGTCGGGAGTCTAAATGTATGTTTATATGTGTTGTATGTGTCCACTCCTGGGAGCAGCAAATTTGGTTTGTCTTTTTGTTTGGTTGACGAGGTAGGTTTTGGCGCGGTATAGCCTCGATATTGACGAAGGCAGCTACAGCAACGCACGTCGACGTAGGCCATGGGCATCGCAGAGTTTCTTCCGGCTATCCCAGGTATATTGATTTTTTATTGAATACTTTTGGACAGACGAAAAGGCCAGTTTTTGTTATTGTTTATGGCATTGCCAAATAGCTCAACCGAGGCGAGGCCAACTCCATCAGGCTGGGTGTGGTTTGGCGTGGCTCGATGTGTCAGCGTGAACATTTAACAAGGGCGTTCATTCTCAACTAGTGGGTGGCATACGTCTGGGATTATCATACTGTTACAGTCACAATACAGTCACAACTGGAGGGATAAGCAGGTACAGGGAATTGCGCCTAAACCTACATGGGCAGGAAAGTAATCTATTGGAGCTTTCTCTTTCTTTTGGAGAAAATATCAAGTTGTTACTAGATGGGATCATTGATATTTGAAGACAGCGGACAAAAATGAGGTACGGAAGCACAAAAAAGCATCTTGCCTGGCACGTAATATCTCCAGCCCAACACGGATTTCTCCCAAGTTGTTCTCGCGTGGATAACATGTTCGTGTTTATGGACGTCTTAACCCAGGCGAGGGATGCCATATTTTTTGTTTTCACAAAAGCAGTTGATCGGGTCCCACACGTCCCGCTTCTCCACAACTTCGGGTTTTACGGAATTCAAGGGAAATTTCTACACTACATCAAGGCGTTTCTATCAGACAGATCAGTCCGTGTGAAAACAGGCCAGATTTACTCTTCTCCGGCGCCGGTTCCAATGGGCACTCCTCAAGGCTCCGTTTTTGGAGCACTACTTTTTCCCATGTATGCCAACGACCTCCCAGATGTTCTTGAAATTTCATGTCTGTTTTTCGCGGGCGACTTGAAATCTTAGGGTTCCATTGCCAGTGTCCTCCAAATGGATTTAGACTCACCGAAGCAGTGGTCGTTGGGCTGGCACTGGATGACGAAACATGCGCCCACATGTCATTTCTAGAAGACTCAGCGAATTCCTTTTTCAGGCATGGCGAGAAAGGACCAGTATACATAATGATGGTAGATGCCAAAGAGGATTTGGGTATCTGGTTTTCCTCAAACCTGTCCTTCTAGCTACACCATGAGAAATCGCCCCACAAGGCATTAGCTGTTCTACGGATGATTCGGCGCACCTTCTTACGTATTACTCGCATGGACTTCTAAATGAGGCCTACTTCAGACTGCTCCTTGAATATGCCAACCAATTTATCTACTCAGGACGCACGAAAGACGCAATCCTCATCGAGCGTGTCCAGCGAGCCATTACGAGAATGGTTGCCGGCCTCGAATGCATGGACTATGAAACGCATCTCGCGGTGCTTGAACTCTTTCCCTCGGAGTATCGTCACCTCCAAAGGGAACCAATTCTTACTTATGCCCTGTTTGAACACGTTTGACCAACAGGTTTTTGGCCGTAAACACACGGCGGGGACAGTTTGCGTTTCGGTTAGTGTACTACCATTATCTAACCCTTCCAAGAAACTATTATGACCGACTCCACAATAGCGACACCAGTGATGCTCGAAGTTTCAATGTACAATTTGACCTGCTGGATGACGCCAACCTTGCTGCTTCACCAGATCCGATGTCCTGGCTCCTAATTTTTACCGTTACACCCTCCTCGTCATGCGTCAGACAGAAAGCCTCCCGATTGCCTCCTCGCTTTGTTTTTACCCGCCACTGCCAAATCCTAAGGATCAGAACTTACTCGATATTCTCTCCAAAAAACTCATGGTAACTGTGCTTCCCCGCCTGTGCCGGTTCTGTGGTGACCACGCCTACATCGGATAGCCCCCACCCGCTTTGACGCTGCCCCGTCTCCTAAACTTATCCTGTGCCCACGATCCCAGTCAGTCGTGCTTTCAGTCTGACTGTAAAATTATGAACATGCCTAACGGTATGCCACCCAAAAATTAGGACGCAACAATATTATTATTAACATTTTGAAGCTAAGAGCGCACACATTCATTAGGCAAACTTTTTGCTCATTTCGGGTGGTAGCTGCGTGGAATAACCTTCCGACGTTTGTCGACGCTCCTTCTGGAACCCAGTTTAAAGTACTGCTAGACACTTAGACGAGGCCTCGCGCTGGCAAGCCTACTGCCTTGCGCTCGGAACTGAAGGAGCAGTGCCGCAGCCTTTTTGACTTGTACCCTTCAGGTGAACGGCAGCCGCTGAACGACAAGAAAAAAACCGACCCGTGAAACTTGTGTAAAAGCCTAGTTCTTGTGTATCAATCCATAAATCCGTGAATCAATCCGCGATAAGCAAACTTTCAATTGTGGAAAGCGAGGTATCACAGCAACGAATATTGTGAGGTAGCAGGATTGCCACGATCCGGCCGATCGATCTGACGTAAAGCATAAAACCAACAGTGAGGTGTTTTGGCTTTGGGCTGTTGGGCTGTTGGGCATAGGGATGATGAAGTAGAGGAATCAGCGATATGGATAGATGACAGCGGGGCTTTCATAGTCACAGTGTACATTGAAACTGTGGAGCCTCACTGGTGTCTCTGTTGGAGTGGGGCCCGGTGTAAAGGTTTCTTGGGGGAGGAAGTTGGTGCTAAGTCACAAGCCGGAACGCGGACTGCACAGAGAATGGTTGACTCAGTGGTTCGCTTAGAGCGGAAATCACCAAGATGTTTACATTTAAATGGAAGGTTCGGTTAATCAGGATGAAGGGGTCCCGGAGGCAACCGGGATCAAGTGAAGAGTGTGTTCGCAGTTATAGTTAAGGGCAAGAGTGGATTAGGGCACCGCCAAAAGTAGGGGGTGAGTAGTTGCGGGTAATGTATCAAACTGTGTATGACTACCATGACATCTTTGTACTGACATAATTCGGTTTTTGGACAACCCCACGACGGGCGTCACTTTTGAGGTTCTTGGGCAGGGATGTGTAATTCTGGGGGCAGCGGGATTTTTGGGGCGGGGGGTTTGCCCAGAGAAGTTGCTGATGTTGAACACAACTAATGTAAGATCGCGGGAATTTTTCGGTCCGGATGGGGATCCCTTCGCGTGTAAATCACAGATCAGATGGAGTAAACGACAACCAGACAGGGTGCCCGAATCAGGCTTAGATGAAGTTCGAAGCTTGGGAAGAAGTGGGAATGGGATGAGATCCGTCAGGCCTGATGAGTTTCAGGAGGTACCAGAGAGGAGTTGGTTCAAAAATAAAGAGGAAAATGAACTTTTACCACAATTAGGATGGCGACAGCAAGTGAGTGAGACAGGATGGACGTAGACGTGTACTCAGCAGCCTGGCTATCAACGACTCTCTAGGCCTGCCAATATAAGCCACAATGGTACCAGAGACAGAAAAATTATCGGAAGTACGTTGGGGCGTGACGTGGTGAGGAGAGGCAAACGCAATCACTGACGGCCGTAGAACTCCTGGCTAGATTAAGACAATGTCTTAATCTAGAAGTAAAAGTGAATGTAAGAGTAATGACCAACTATTTCAGAAGCTCAATCTGGGAATCTATCAGTGACCGGTAACCGTAAACTTGGGCAAAGGCCTTCATTTTGTTTGTTTCCAGGTGCCATTTATTAAACTGATTAGGTGTTGTTGGTTGTCCTTTTGAATGCTAGCCCGTCCGAAAAATAGAAGGAACCAATACAACTACAAATGGCGCGTAACGCCGGCTAAAGCACGTCTTTATTCGTGTTGTGGTGGGTTCGCAGCCGGTGACTGCTGTGATACTTAATGACCTGCTACAGCACACGATCTTAGCCGGTAGCCTGGCGGACCATATCAGCAGTCACTAGGGGAATGCAAACTGCTTCCGATACTACGCTGTTCCCCTAGGGTTTGAAGGTACTCGTTACAACCAGTGTCTTCTCTTTCTGATCTGCTTGATTCAACGGAACACGGTGGTGCACGGGCTTGTCCGGGGTTGGTGGTTGACTGGTCCTGAATTTGTGTCCAAGAGGCAGAGTGGCCCACCGTTTTGACGGCTCGCGGTACATATCGCAATCCACTTCATTGACCCAACACAGTGAGGGACGTCTTGTGACCGTCGGTTATGTAAACGTACGGCCATGGGGAATTTTAGGAAACCTTTTGACGGCAAACTTCATAATCTGACCGTATTTGCGCCTGGCTGATGTCAGGGGTCTGGACTCATGTGCAATGAAGTTCTCGCTGCCATCGGGAAATACATGCGAAATCACTGTGGGCGCCTCGACATTCCTATGACCATTTCACTAGTGACGCTTGGTGAGCACTGGCTTATTGAACCTCGTTGGTGGTGCACCGTGGTGGCCTGCGAGACCGAGGAAGGACCTCAAGGATTTCACGTCTTTGGATGCTTGCTTACATTTGACGGCGTCGATATCCCCCAGATCTGGTTGGCGACCGTGCTCCTCAACAACGAACCAAAGGTACTTCTCCGAACGTATGAAGAAAGTGCATTTGTTTCCATACAATCTGAAGCCACACTTTTGAAAATGACTGAGCACTTAATCAAGGCGCTACTACAGTTAGACGTGTTCAAAACCCATGGCGATGAGATTTTTCAAATAAGCCGTAACGTTGAGCATTCGTGTGTCAGAATTTACAAGGTCTATTTCACACAGAGAGTTTTTAACATTCAGTATGTAAGTGTTTTCTTTCGCCATTTGATATCGGGCTCTTTGTTTGCTTGTTTGCGCTGCCAACCCATTACGTTAGAATGGAACTATCGTTCGTTGCAGCAGGTGCGCCATTAGTGCTAAGTTTGAACAAAAATGCTTTGCTCTGCCGTCCACAACGGTTGACTTGCCCCCTATTCCTGTTATATAGTAATCAATGAATTTTTCAGCTAGGACTACCAAACATGCTTCACAGTTGATACCTGACTGTGAGGACGTATGAATCTCTCTCAATCTCTCTTATTCACTGCGTCTATCTGGAAGCGCCAAAATTTTTTGGAAGACTACCTCATCAGCTCGCTATTAAGGTGTTTTATTGCCAGAATAACCAAAGCGAATAACACATATAATGATAGTAATTTCTACCGTTTTATAAATCTTTTTTCAAGTTAGTGAGCTTCCGAAGTTTCATTCATGTATTTCGTACGACTCATGAAGGAAACCCCAATTGGTATTGTAACCGTCGAACGCTATCTTCGAGTGACGCGTAATACCAGAACCTCCGGGTAGGCAAAACAAAGTCGAAGCAGGGTTTCTATACGGTACTATTATGCTGAGAGAAATTCACAATTTATACAAACCTGGACAGTAGATACGGGTCCAAAACAAACAGTCCGCTTGGACTACAAATGTACAAAGCAAGGGAGCAAACAGGCTCCCGCGTGAGACAGTCACACGTGCAAAGTCAGATACAAATGGCCGGATGACCTCAAGGCCAAATGGGTGAAGTGGTACGGACAAACAAACGTCAGTTCATATGTACGCACCAAACACAAAAGTGGGGCGGGCGTTACAAATGGGGACAGAATAAACGTGGAGAATTTCATTGTGAACATAACGGATGATACAGGTACATTAGTTTGCTCTAACACATGTTTCCGGATAGATCGATTTCGACTTAAGATGCCCTGAAGGTCGTATAGATTCCGGAAATCTCTCGATCCGCCACATTCTTAAACTGAACCCTAGACGAACTCCTGTTGGAGCACTTCTGGG
>NW_008751718.1:423402-430803 GCF_000715545.1 Opisthorchis viverrini | reverse complement strand
GAAACCCCAATTGGTATTGTAACCGTCGAACGCTATCTTCGAGTGACGCGTAATACCAGAACCTCCGGGTAGGCAAAACAAAGTCGAAGCAGGGTTTCTATACGGTACTATTATGCTGAGAGAAATTCACAATTTATACAAACCTGGACAGTAGATACGGGTCCAAAACAAACAGTCCACTTGGACTACAAAAGTACAAACCAAGGAAGCAAACAGGCTCCCACGTGCGACAGTCACACGTGCAAAGTCGGCTACAAATGGCCAGATGACCTCAAGGCCAAATGGGTGAGATGGTAAGGACAAACAAACGTCAGTTCATATATACACACTAAACACAAAAGTGGAGCGGGGGTTACAAATGGGGACAGAATAAACGTGGGAATTTCATTGTCAACGTAATAGATGAGGTACATTAGTTTGCTCTAACACATGTTTCCGGATAGATCGATTTCGACTTAAGATGCCCTGAAGGTCGTATAGATTCCGGAAATCTCTCGATCCGCCACATTCTTAAACTGAACCCTAGACGAACTCCTGTTGGAGCACTTCTGGGGCCTCACCGGGTAAGCTGAAAAAGTTTATGGGACACAATAAGTTCGATGGGAACTTTCGAAATTCGGTGGAACTCGCCACTAATATGGCTTTCCAGCTACTTCATGTCGAACCTTAACGTTGGTTCTTATTGATTTGATGTTTCGCTTATTCTTGCACCAAAATAATTTGAGGCATCCATCTGCAAAGTGAGATGGGTCCTTCCTGGCCAATTCCCGTTTTGTAAGGACCCGCCCCGTACCAAATATCCCGTTTTGTCCCTGTCTGCGAAAATTACTCTTGGATTGATGGTTTGATGTTAAAGCACTTAATTGGACTAGAGATCCTTCAACAGCTTTAGCTTCATTGCACTCTGACGGGGACAAAATTTCCTCAGAAGCCTTGATTTGCAAACACTGTTTTGCATTGCAACTGGGTTATGTTTAGCTGTCGCGAGTTAGGATACTCAAAAGCCAGGCCTGGTCACCTGGTTACCCTTGGCGCGCATTGTTGACACCGTATAGTAAGCTCAATAGTACAAACAGTGAAGGTTCGATAGCTCGCGTGTAATACAATAAGCACAAGAGGTGCCATGGGGCGTATGCTCAACGTTCTTTGGTTTATCAGTCCAAGTTAGGGTTAGAGGCACTTCAAAGAATTGTAAGTTCTCTCGCCCTCAAAATGCTCAATAGGACAGCTGGCCATCGAGCTAACCCGTCCAGGTACCTCTGCTAACATGTCATGGGAGACAACTCCTAACCCCCCTTCATTTGTAATCACTAAGCATAATCAAACAGTCTTCGTAGAACACTGGTCATCTGGCCTTTGCTGACTGTTCCAAAGTAAGGTCATGCGACTTACCGACATACCGTCTCTTGCATATGCGTAGAACATGTGCGTCCCACCACAGGTATGCTTTAGTCGCGCTGGTTACTGATGAGGGAATGATTCTTCTTCCGAACACCATTCGACTCTTACAACAACACCCACTTGTGATAGCTTCTGTATGTACATATTACAGGCAAGTTCTACTTGAAAATAATCCGACCTAAGCAACAACGCCTCCTTCAGACAGAGTAATGTCTATCTTTAACATAGATACAGGTAGATTAGTATGATAATCCGAGAGTAGAAAAGTACGAAGGCATGAATAATTCAGGCTAAATGTCATCCACTTTGTGATTGTGCACTTGGCGGTACATGACCGATAGTGACAGCTAACCTTACTATTGATAAAATACTTTCGACTACATGGGACGCACAAGTATGGCAGCACTGGTTTACTTCTGTAATAAATCTGAGGAGAGACTAATAAATGACTGAGAACCTGAGAATGACGGCCAACACGGAACTAAATTTTGGGCCACGGGGATAAAAGCACAGTGCTTGCTTCAGGTGGCGAGGTTACTCAAAAACGAGCAAGTAGCCTTCTGTGTGTAGTACGTGATGGGTAAGGATATCCCAGGTTCGGTTGGGTGTGTGTAATAATATCAGGTAGCAACAGGTTTCCTAAAACATTGAGTAACTGACTTCATGGAAATTCAGTTTGTGCATGAACCTGAAAATTTAATCAACACACTGTCCAAATCGGACCACTTCAGTCTGGTCCTGCCGGCGGTCCCCATTAGAATGACAATTGGAATGAAAACAATCAGGTTACTGCTACGTACCTGTGCATTTCTTTTGCTATTCCTTATTCTCGATGTTATCACCATTTCAAGATAAAACACTGTAATTTTTTCATAAAGTTTCTTACACTTCGGTAACTACATCAGAGTAGATTAGCAAAGCAAAGCTAATTCCGAAGAACAGCTTTCCGAATGTATATTTGCCTGAGAACATCATAAACGAGAGATTCAGCTGGGTTCCAGGTGAGTCTAGTCTAAGAACCAAATTAGTTTGCAGATGAGTGTAGATTCGCTAGCTTTCCTAATGTTTTTACCACCTTTTCCCCTCTTTCTGCTCATTTAATACCCTCTCCTAATACCCTCGCTTTAGACGATATTTGGCTGCTCCAATGTTGCCAATCTTAGGGCTAGAGTCCTGATGGCGATGAAAAGTAAGGATTGCCGCAGGCGATGTCACCCCATATGAAACCGAAAATAGTTTTGAAAAAGTTTTCTCTGTGACCCGCTTGTCTGCCATGGATACAAAACTTCCGAGATGAGAGTTCAGTGAGCCACCTATTATGAAGCGTTTTTGTCTGGTCCATGAATCTAAATCTGACGTTGCAACTTAGTAGTAAGAATAGCGGATCAAAACATGAATTGAGGTCACTCATGTTTAAGGCAGCCAAATCTCCATTTGTGGTCAGTGTCATATGCAGGTGCAGAGTGAAGCGTGTACACATGCTTTCCCGTACCTAGGTTTTCGAAAGTATCTGTCGACTAGAGGAACACACTTCCCGGTGTTTGTTATGGGGATCACAGTGATCAAGACCCACTGGAGTACACGCCAAAATGAGCAGTCATTCTGATGAATGAAGGATCAGTGAGCAAGCAGTAAACTGAAAACCACAAATGTTGCTCATAGTTTACAGTTTAGTAGGGAAGTGCACATAGTTTAAACGGTGGACATAGAAATCATACCTACAAGAATTAAGGACATTCCACATGCAACCAAGTAGCCATCGTCCAAACAGCCAGGCCAGATGACTCATGCAACGCAGAGAGTGTGAGTGACACTCTGTGCTGCATTAGTTTCTCGTTGACCATTAATGGTGCGCCATTGTAGTAGGAAAAAAGGCTAATATATTGCCTGGAGAGATGCTGTTTAGAATCCTCATCGGGGTTTGTTAAGCACAGAACACCCCCCCCCCCTAAAAACAGTACAATAGTTCTTTATTCCTAAGGTTATTAGACTTTGCCTTACAATAGGTGGTAAAAGCCCAAACAACTCAAACTTGTGCCAATAGTAACTAAAGGGAGATGGCTGACATCGATGAACCTGCCAGTGCCCTAGTTGCAACGTAATTAAGTTGATTAACAGAAGGTAACAAGCACTAACAAATGTCTGTTTTAGCAGAATGATGATGAATACAGCAGTTAGGTGCACTTGGTAAAAATAGATACAATGCGAAAAGTGGGATAAGCCAAAAGGTGACTTATCGTTTTAGGACAACTGTTGAGAGTTCCTGAGTGAACTTCTGTTCACGGGACCAATCCTCTCTGCGGGGTAGCCGCTACACGTGTTCCGTCGTTAGCCTTGAAGACTTGTGACCTGTGCGCACGCGTGTATGTGTCGGGACGAGCTGTATGCCTATTTATTGTGTGCATGTGAAGAGAGGGGTGTGCCTTAGTGTTTGATGCTTGCACGAACATGAATACAACGTGACCTGATGTGGTTGAAGTCCATAAGTCTGGCGTGTGACGCAACTGCTAGTGGATGGGACGTTGTAGTAGTGTACATGTTGTCAGCTCACGTTGCAAGTGGGTCAGGAGCTGTCACGTGGTTTGAATGTTTGTGACGCGTCAACTAGTTAGTGACCGCTACAAACCGAAGGCAATCAAGGTTGGATTTCGGTGGGTTCTGTTACTGCCCAGGGAAAACTCGGTTTACACTAGGAATTACTTGAAGATAACGGACTAATAGTACAGGAATGTAATAGTAGTTTGAGATACCTGTGGGTAAAATCTTTTCACAAACATTAGGTTCACGTGTAAATAGTTTCTGAAATTTAGATAGGTTCCTATGGAGTTTTTTCAAATAGTTTCGAGATTTCGTGTAGAATGAAACCACTTTAAAATTTCGGAGACTTTTTGACGATGATTAGTCGTCAGTTCAAAAAGAAACCCTTCGTGGAAGAAAATCACCAGGACAATACTGAAACTGTTAACCTGTGAACGAGAAACATCTAGTTTCATTCATTACCTTCTAGCAACCGGGGTGTCTGACCACTTGCCAATGGGAAACGTCTTAAATATCGACAGTTATCCGCTGTTTTCAGCCTCCAGTGCGACAAATAAATTGTGTGGTTTTACTGACTATAACAACAGTGAAATTCAAGAACATTACTCAGCTGCCGAGCAGGAAAGGGAAGGAAGGAAAAGGTCACCTGAGCCAACAGTAAGATCCCGTGGTATTCATTTCGATTTGAAGTGACCTAATTAACCGTGACTTAGCATAAGGAAGCCCTGTTCAGAGGGAGGGTCCCATGCCATAATAGCAGCGGTTTGCTTAGAGATTCGCTTGAAAACTCTATCCTATGAATGGATGACTGATCGGATTTAAAGTTCTTGCCCGAGGATTCATATTATATTAAAGTGGTACATGATAGAAAAACATTTAGTTGCATTTTCATTGGCAGAATTATTATGTTAAGAGTTATTTGGTCACATTTGCGATGAAATGTGTAGATGGCTTTGAATGGCAATGGATATGAACTTGAGTATCGAAAATCCTAGTCTGAATGAATTCGCACAGTTCTAATCACTACCATGCAATCGAAAATGTGATCATTACCATGACAGTACCCAGACAGGGTGCTGGACAGCTGCTTAAAACAGGGACAAAATTTTTCACTCCGTTCCGAGGGAAAAATCCAGGGATGAAATCTATTCATCTAGTCCAGAGATACCTGACTCCCAAACTATGGCTTTGATGCCAACTCAGTCCTTCGGCAAGGAAACTTTGCCCATGATGGATACAACCGTACATCCATTCGTGTCTTTCCCCATACTCAGGAAATTGTCTTATCTCTGTGCTACCGAGTTTTGTTGTAGCCCAGTAGCCCAGTCAACAAAAACAAACTGGGGAGTTCTATGAAAGCGACTAAATTTGCCCAATTGGTGCACTCAGGATTTACTGAGCAAGCTGAACCGTCTTGCTGCATTCATCAAGTTCAACGTTTCCCACTCACATATTCATACGGTACTGAAAAACTGGATGCAGGTTTGACATTACGTATATCTGTCATGCGGACTTTCACCAGATGTGGTCGGATGTGGCACCGATGGTTGAGGTAAGCTTTTCCGTTTTAGAAAAACGGTGTTTGCCCGAGCTACTCATGAGTAGGCACGTTTTTATGTATCTTTATTCTCCCAGCACACAGCAGGCGATCATCCTTTCTGCCTGACTCCGTTTGTTCTGGTCAGTGGTTATGGTACTGCTAAACGAATACCACAGCCCTCAGTCTTCCAGTGGGATTCAACCTCCCTATTATTATAGCGCGACAAACTCTACATAGCCAGGAGTGAATCGTCAGCGTTTAATTTTCCGTGATCAACATCCAATTCGAAATCATCTGTGCACATATTGAATATAAAGTATAACCGCTTCGCTTTTGATGCAGTTACACTAAAGTTGCAGTGAAACTGAATGCCGGCAGTCAAAATGCACGTGCGTCGAGAGGCCGGCTATTTCTTTAAACAGTTTTGAATAATGTAATCGGGGGATATACGATTGCGTTTTGCCATTTGGATGTGTGAAATATCAAACCGAAAGGGAATCTTTAAGATAAACTGTCATTAATTCATAATGCCCTGTCATTTGCTATCATTTTAGCAGACCTGACATATCTGCAGGACTGATTATGCTCCGGGTTTCATAAATGCCAATTTTTCAATTAGTATGCTATCGTCATACCTGCAGGCTAAGTAATTTCAACATAGTTTCTCAACCGAATGGTGTTTTATACACAGCGAAAATATCGAGCACGGATATGCTTCTGGAAACTTTCTTTGAAAGCTTTAAAGTGGCACTTGCGGTTTTTCAGGTTGTCGACGCTGATTCATATTCCTTAGTGGAATTTTTCAATACTTGATAAAGTAAACTTTTTATTCTCCACTTTAACCGCTCCCTTTTAAGAGCTGAAAGATACGACCTTCACATCGTCCCGCATGGCTGGTTCAATCCTGTTTCCCGTGTTGCCTTTGAAGTGCTTCGAAAACTTCTGTTCTACTTCTACGTACAACATAATGGTTGTCTCTGTCCACTGAGGCGAAGCTTACTCTGTTCTGTGAAAACGTTCGGTTCGTCACAGTGGTAAGCTACACCCTTTGAAGTGTGGTCTGTCCGTTGTGACGTATATACAAAGACTGACAATTTTCGAAAAACTAATGAGCACGTGGAGACCAAGCCATCACGACAAAAAATTTCCCATGGGTTTCCGAGTCGGAAAGTCCTGTAAACCAGGAAGATTCGTATGACTTTGCATTCTCACTGTTGAGGCACTAAATGGTAAAGTAGATGGACTTGGTGTACAAACGATTCATTTCACGGTCACAAGCAGTATGAATAGTCATATCCACACAAAAGATGGCACCTAGCGAGAATAGGCTTTTTGATGCCTATTTCCGAAATATATATCCGACATTTGGCAAAACTCCCAAGACTCCCTCTAATGAACATCAACTTCCTAACAAGTACTCAGATGAAAGTGGCGTTTTGGGAGTGGCCAAACTACCGATACGACGCATGTATCTATTTCGGTTGAACAAACTTTGATATAACACAGCTTGAATCCTCGTGGCTTGATTGGAATGAATAACCGGGCAGAAGCCGAATGAAGCCTGGAATTTGCTTCATCACGCGATCATTTGACATTTCATTTCCCCGAGCGATATATTTCTGCACAGCTTGAGAACTCTACAGCACGAGGACGGCCTTCGGTTTCCAACATGTACTATCTACACAGGTAGTCACTCCAACCAATACGCCCCACATATTGAGAAGCTATTCCTTCTATTTGAGAGTACCTTATTTCCCACAGTCTGTTCCACTGAGGCCTTTGAATAGTTTACCAGCATAAATGGGAGAAATCACCCTTTAATTTGTTGTTCCCCTTTGTCACCGCGTAAAACGATATATATATATATATATATATATATATATATATATATTTTTGGCACTCTGAGATCTGTGTTTTTTTAA
>NW_008751718.1:419035-423108 GCF_000715545.1 Opisthorchis viverrini | reverse complement strand
ATATATATATATATGATAAGTGAGCGAAGTATATGCGTTTTGCCTTGATAATTGTCAGGCAAAACCAAATTAAGTGACTGGCATCTAGAAATTCCGACATTTGGGACATTTCTGAAAACGGAGGACAAAATGATACATCCATTCGGACAGAAAACACCAGCAGGAAACCTGAAATCATCTAATATCTCAGTAATGCTTAACGTTCAACTTTTACGAACAAATTCACCTCCAAGGGGTGGCAGAATGGAGTAATTGTGATCTCTGGATTATCCACAACTCATTCAGAGTGAATGCGTCATTTGTGACATGTATTTAGTTTAACTTGTGTTGCTTCATAACTCAACCTTTTGATCACCGTGGGTAACCTTCGTCAAGTGCAAAGTAGTCGTATTCACAAAGGTCACCAAGGTGACCGGAACACTTAGTTATAAAAACTGACATTACTGCTGTGTTTTATCACCACTAATTCACCTAAAAATAAGTAAGCTGTATTGAGGAGAAAACCCGCTTTTGGGAAGGGGGAGGTCAGTGGAGCCTCGTTTTGTGCTGAAGGGTCATTCTTTGGAATTTTGTCTTGCATTGAGCTTTTTAAGAAAACTGTTCTTCAACACTATTGGGAGTCTTATTTAGGGCCATGCGGTATTTTTCATGTAAATTTGGTGGCCGATATTTCAAGTGTCCTTTGTAGATGGAGGCATTTTAACCAACCTTACAGTTATTCTTCCATCAACAGCCATGTGTTATACGTGCCCTGAACTCGAAAACGCTTGTGCATCTGGGAATACGTGTTTTATACAACCTTGAGGGTTAGACAATAGAACACGAGCTTGAAAATTCCCCTGGTTACGTTTAGCCCTGGAGACAGAGACAGGTACAGAAAAGGCACATGCACTGAACTCGTTTGGAATGGACTGAGTCGCTCATTTTTGTTCCTCATGTGGGTATACTGCAGAAAGGCCCCTTGACGTTTCATTTAAGATTTCATTCTGATTATTCTATAACGTTGTCTAGAAGGACATATTACGCATAAGGTTGTCAACCAAGCTATAATGTTTGTGTCATGTCCAGACAACATGTGCGATACTCGCCAACCTCATTGTTTCACGTAGAGATAGGATTATTTCGTTTCCTTTTAACAACGCCTTACAGTCATGACCTTCACGAGGCTGGATGGTCCTTTGTGAGCGAATACTGAGGTGTTCGGGCTCGAACTATTTTCGAGTTTTGTCGACAGAACCATGCATATCACGCAGACGAGTCCTTGGTGCCAACATGTAGGGGAATCTCGCTCTAAGGGCCATATGATCTATTTCATACATTAAACCATTTTACACACGTATTATCACAATCCCTCTTCGTACTTTTACGGTATATTTGCCGCGGAAATGAGCGCATCAAGCACAATCGAAGGTGACTCCCCGGAAAAGGCTGTGTAATCCCAAAATATCAAGGGCTGGTCTTAAAGGTTAGGTAAACTGAAAGTTTTCAAGTCTAAACAGTAGTGAGTTCCATCTGAAATAAAGTACGATATGTGTTCGCTGACAAAACTGGGATAAAATAAGCTTCTCTTGTGATGCCCCTGTTGACTGGTGCCCTCTCAAACTACTGCATAACAGTTGGTCATTATGGCAACTACCGTTCTTTCTGAAAAGTTTCGTAAATATGTGGCTGCACTCAGATCATTGCAGTGCGATGTAGTGCGCCAAGACTCTATGGATCTTTCAAATTTAACCGTATCCAGTGGATTGTATGGGTAATTGAAGGAAATCAGGTAGACTCATTATAAGTGTTTACCCAAAGATCAT
This sequence comes from Opisthorchis viverrini, assembly GCF_000715545.1. Taxonomy (NCBI): domain Eukaryota; kingdom Metazoa; phylum Platyhelminthes; class Trematoda; order Opisthorchiida; family Opisthorchiidae; genus Opisthorchis; species Opisthorchis viverrini. The sequence goes on along the minus strand of NW_008751718.1, from coordinate 421,303 downwards.
ATCGCCCAGAAAAATCAAACTGAAAAGGCATGCAACTGGCCAATGTTAACGCAACGAAGGGGGACCCTGGTGTCATACAAATGAAACTGCATTTATAAGCTTCCATTACGTACACTCAGCGAATGAGAAAACAAAATCCTTTGTAAAGGCTGAATTCTTCGGTGACAAAAGAAACATTCTCCTAGACGAGGATCAGTCAAAGGCTCTCGCTTTATTTTGTCTCATGATCACTTTTTTGTGTAATATCGTTGTAATTTAACAAGACCAGATCTGACTCTGCCCCACAAACCGGCGAACACGCTTGATTCGATGGCCCGTATTTTAGCCAGAATTGATATTTTGCCAAAATATTTCCAAGATGCGAAATCATGCAAACCAGGTCAGTTTTGGTGTCCTTTAAAAATGCATAGATGATGTTTTTAACTTAAAAACTGATCACTGTTTTTCCTCGTTTGGTCAAGGCTGTTGTTCGAATCGGACTTCCTAGGATCACAGTTAAGAATTTTTGGCTCTCTTCGTACTTACTATACTTTTATGTAAGAGTGTTCTTTCTTGGCAACGCCTTTTACGTCTGCTTCTGTATGATGAACCCCTTTTGCCTGATTTACGAGTCCTGACTGTGCTAGTTTTTACCACATCTGAAAGTGTTTTTTCTTCGTATCTTCAGCCGTGGATTCCACGCTGAAATTTCTTACAGCTGCTTGAGATATGTTAATTCGACCGACAAAACCATTGACCTCATGTCCTCGTTTAGAACATTTCCCTATTTTCTATGCTCTCTGTGTAGTCCCAAACTGGACTGCCTGCACTTTTGTGATGGCGACCATGCCCTTTGAATAACAATAGTACCTGTAGGTGGCAAAAACGCGCAATTCGCAATGCGGACAGTGCATTATCAGCATTCTGTGCAGACTCTGCTTGTCAGTAGATCACTTGTAGTTCTTCAGATGTTTTTCACTATAATCCCACATTTCGTTATTTCCAAATCTCTGTTATACTCTTACTTAAATGAGTTGCACTGTGCTCCTCTGTATAAACTGTTCCTCGTTCCTTCGTTTCGGGAACCCTACGTTTTGCGGAATAGGTCATTTTCTAAGAGGCGCAGATGAGGATTTTCATCAGAAGGAAACGGGTTTCTGACAGATATCAGTCTGAGATATCGATGTAGTCAGTGGTAACAGTCGAACGAAAAACAGTTAAGCATCAAATGTATATGACTCCGTAAATCCTGAGGACATTAAAGCTCGACAACATGTGTTCCTGATGAAACTATTGGCGTGCTAAGGACGATCCCGAAGTTTTCCGGAGGAAGTTGAGCGAAGATGACTAGTATTCTGTTAAACTGTTCTAAGTGGTGTTAAAACTCTGGCATGAAACCCGAAGAACTGTCAACCTCTCACAATACTTGACTTTATTTTGACTTCTACCTGAATACTTCATTGTTTTCATTAGGTTGTCTCAGTAACCTTGCCGGGTAGACGTATTTAAAATGCTTTGACGTCTCAGAATGAACAAGGCATAGATTCCAAGTTGATACATTCTAGTTCTTCATTGTTTTCTTGGTAATCGAATATTGACTCATCACCTAATTAATGCACAGAACAGAATATGCGAAATTAGTGAACTGCTGTTAGAAGCGTGACATAAAATACCCACGTTCCCCCTTTCGAGCCATTTTTACCACAAGGTGTCCGAAGAAAACTCACCAGGGTTTAAATGACTCGAACGCCTTTGTTTTGTACTTCTGATCACTACTCGCCGTACGAAGCAGAGAAACGTGCCTGTACAAGCGGAATTATCTGTTGAACAATAGTCATGCTTTCGTCTCCTTTAATCAGCGTTGTCTTTCAAAGATCAGTTTGTCGTGAGCTGAATGTTGTTCAGAAGGATATGCGCGTGACCTTATTTACCACGATCCACTGGTGTGATTATGAATCACACTCTGCCTAAAGGTCAGCTCAGCTTACCCCAAATTAGTTGGAGTTCCTTTATACCTCAAGTGCACGAGGACGCAATTCGTATACAGGGAACTGGGTATTACGAATAAAGCAAATTGAGTGAAATGGACAATATTTGTAAACGAAACGTTGATACAAAAATTTTCGGAAGGGAAATGGCACTGAATTCGGCGGATATCACCTCGAGAAAGTCCAAAGATCGAAGGTGTATTGTGAAGCGAAGCAGAAACATTGAATCGAATCCATCCTTTTCCGTCTTTTGATAACTACCAATTTTGGGCATTTCCCCCCCCCCCCAACATTTTTTGTT
>NW_008751718.1:390066-418923 GCF_000715545.1 Opisthorchis viverrini | reverse complement strand
AACTACCAATTTTGGGCGTTTCCCCCCCCCCCCCAACATTTTAGTTGCGGGTCACAAGAAAGCGACTGGATTGGTTGAAAAGAAACGACTCATTATCCTATTGTTACTTGATGTTAAGTTTTAATCTGTATCTCTATTTGTGGATGCCGTTTTAAACTAGACAACTGCTCTGTCTTTTCAATTAATGACAACCTCGAGTACAAGTGGCATCAGTGTATTTCCTGTTCTAACGTGAAAGAAACTCTCCTGCACGATTTGATCATTTACAATAGCTACGCGGCTCCAAGGAGCATCTGACGATTACCGGTTTGTGAACTTGGATGATGGTTGGGTCCCAAGAGCTCGAAGCACTCAGCCACTTTTGAGGTGAATCAGCTGAGTGTATAGAGTCTCGAATACGTAACCGCTTTGTTATAGGTTCCACGCTATTGTGTGAGAGACTCAACTCACTTTTATAGAAATCCGCAAGCAAATAAATAACAAGAAACTTGCGAGAAATGTTGTCAGTCCATACTGGAAAACTGAGAAACACTGTAAATCTATTTCATTCTTCTTAAGAGTTATCAGCAAACTTAAAAGATATGCCTACAAATATGTGAGACTCCTCTTCTGGTGCCACTGCAACAAGGCAAGGTAGGAAGAGCAAGAATGAAAGGAATGCTACTCTATACAGCGTACATCTGAACAAAAAAGCATCCAGTTCTTAATTTTGGAAATCTAAGTAGATGGAGGAGAATAGTTATCGCACTGTTCTTCAATCAGCTGAGATTCAAGATGTCTTTAAATAAGGCACATCTATGACAGGATAATGAAAGGTTTTGATGGGTCCCTTCAGTTCATATGTTAGCAGGGCTGACAGTGCAGACTTTCATAAGCTCAGCTTTTTAGTGCTGACTAACAGGCCTAATCGGCTGCATCGCACCAGTGAGAGGGTTTTAAGTTCATATTACTGAATAAATGACAAAAAAACAAGTTCGAGAGAGACTCATTGCTTTCACAAAATTATCATTATACGTGAGATACATTAATCTGCACACACAACTGATATTACCGATGACTCAACTGAATCTCAGCTAAAACTTTTGTTTATGATATTCTTCCAGTGAATGTGGGCACAACAGCCGCTTCATATAAAATTTGGTAAGATATTCGAGATACCGAATTATATTTTCCTCAAGGTAAACTGAACTCATTGTTACTGATAACCCTTCGACAGCCCAGGAACGGCTTCGTACTTCTTGTGGTTAATCGGGTAGACACAGCTCCTGAGTTCCCGTCAAACTTCTGCGTAATGATCGTACCAACTGAAGCATGAGGCGGAGGCCTTTTTCAGCACCTTTAGTTAGACAATATCATGTAAGAGTGATTCATTTGGGATTCAGGTCAGTCGAAGAGTTTTCAGCAACTTTATGAACAGTGTCTATAAAATGTATCGCGACAGCTCAAATATGTTACTGGCTGAAACATGAGGCGGTCTGGTACAGCAAATTCAATTGAATAAAAATATCATAAACAAGAGGTTTTTGGTGGTGGAAACCAAATTGACATCTAAATGAGACAAACATATTTGTAGAATTTCGTGCAATTTTGGTTCAAGTAGAACATATATCGACAGAAACTCAGGGACTGTGCTACCTGATGAGCTCAAAGAAGGGAAAAGCGTGCCGTGGGTTGGAGGTATTATCAGCCACCTTATTAATGGTGTCCTATAATAAAATGCCGTTACATCTTCCAACAGGGAATTGGTTTTTTGTCGAATGGGAGAAGCTGTATTAATGGTTTACAACATAAGAGAATGTTGTCAAACTAAAGGCTTTCTATCATAGAACTGAATACGTGACTGGGTATCTCAAATGCGAGAAAATCTTGAAAAACTGAATAAAATGACTTCAGACTGAAAGCCAGTTGAGAAATTGAGGTATGCAAGGTCGCCTTATTAGCACCTCGCTCATTAAAGATCCACTTTATGCATACGGTAATCAGCATCTCCATGGGTTTGTCATGCCAGTCTGGTAGCCTCTATTCCAACGGACGATCTTTCCGTCTTCATTTTAGCTATTCGATGAAACGCCTGGTGTTTGATGCCCAATCGTATCCAGTCGGACGCAAACCACCCAACGTTTTTGTATTCACGTCACTCTCGTTTGAACAGTGTTGCTCCTGTTCTGGCGCGACCATTCTGGATGTTCTTTTAAACTCTATCAGTCCTATTTTCTAGCGCACACGAAGTTATGCGCTCAGTTACATATTAGGATGATCGTGAGAGAAGGCTCAGAATCCGAAATGAGTCTTTGGTTCGTAAAATTTTTCGGTCATGTTGCAGAAAAGCTCTTTCGAGAGTTTTTGTTGCTCCCATAAACAGTGTCATGTCAAGGTAAATACCTCGATCTAGTTTGTTCAATCTGAAACGTGAGACTTCCATTGTGCAGCACTTTCGGTTGGCGTATAGCATTAACATGAGATGCAGCTGAATTTTGCTTATGTCTTACGTTTCTACCAAATTAGTTTATACCTGAATGTGTAGTTCCACTTACATGCAATTTTGTGTTCAAATGGGGAATAAGAGTGATGGGAATCAAGGAACCATTCCAGTCTGTTAAGCAGATGGTGGCTGCCGCAGCTTTCTGATCAGCCTTTGAACTGGTATGATTTCAGGCAAATGGTCATCTGGTTGGAAAAGTTCCACCATTCACGAAGATCTTGTTACCAAGCCATATTCCAAAATTGATGTTACTAAAGTACTGAGTTCCACTCTAGCTTTCTGTCCCTATAAGCGCACTTTCCTCTCTTGATAAGCTGCTTGAACAACACAGGTAATCAGTAGTTAGCATGGGTGTCAGCTGTATCGATCAGACAGCACATTTCGTACTGAACATATGGCTACCTTACCGTCGAAGCTTTCAGAGGAAGAAAAAAGATAAGTCAACGTTCAAGTCCATACCTCTCAGCAGCCTTTTGGTAATAATAATTCCTACATAAAAAATGTGACCAGAAATAGAGTTGGCAAATACCGACTGGTCTACTCTTAAGGTGCTCGGTACAATGTCTGGATTCTTAGGCATGACTGATTGACGGTTAGTTGGAAATTTGGATATTTACTACAACAATAGGTATTCAGCACTGTAACTACTACACGGTCTCTTTTTATTGCTGAGACGCACTGGAAATAGCAAAATAGGTTTTGCAAGTACGTATCTGGGTCTAGTTTTAAACGACAAAGGTTCAAACACAGTTAAAATCAAGGGCCTCTAAACTATATAGAAAGCAGGCCAATCCATTTAGACATCATCTTGGTGGTCTGGACGAAGGAAAACCCGCATATGAACAATTTTGACTGGTACCTTTTTCCTACTTCACTTTTCATTAATACAACAAGAGTGGATATAGAGGCTCACAGTTCACGTGAAGCGATGTGTTGAGGGGCGTCTTCTCACTCCAGAAGGGTGTGACCGCTGCAAAAGTGGATTTCCAAGTCAGAAAACTGTTTAAAATTGAGGGCCATTTAAATCACCATTTAAATCTTGGAGATTGAACAACCGTTTACAGTGAACTATGGTATTTTTGGCCAACGGTAAACTACACGTGTCCACTCCAAACAAAAACCCAACAAATTTTTCAAGGAAACAGACACGATTGTTTCGGTGTTGCTCACATCAATAAAAGCCGGAAGAGAACTACCAAGCGCATGTTATCTAGGTTAGACAGCAGAACCACCAAGTGCCTAGTGTGGTAAGTGACATTTGCGGTAGTGCATGCCAAGTTTGGAGAAGTTCAGTAACATTCTCACAGATCTATCATTCCCATCTATCAGACTAACTGCACGGATGCATCCTGTTTGGTAGTGCCCTCTAAGTGCTTTTTAAATGCACTTTGGAACTCGCCAGCTTACCCGGTAGAACAGCTGTCGTAGCCTAGACACGACGTGAATTTATCGACCCGTGCCCCTCAGATGACTGATCACCCGGCTGAATAAACGTGTGCTATGTGTCTGTGGCTGTGTATGTATGCGCGCACCGTCAGCAAACTCTTCTTGATTCATAGCCTGCCACACAAGAGTGTAAACCAAAGACTTTGAGCAGGCTGTTGCCAATGCGTCCTAGAGGGTGAGAGATCCATCAGAACAGCCAAGATAAGCACGTTCGCTCTTGGTTAATTGAGTCATTAGACAAGGCCGTGGGGCACGCACGTCTTGTGACTAATCCTCTACGATCGCGTTAATTTGAGACACACACACAAACAAAAGGCCTCAACCATTGCGGTGACTTTAAGCCAGACCGCTGATCTTCCCATGAGACACCGGATGGCACTCTCGAATCAAACCACACACCAGCATGCTCATACACACCACGACACAAAGCACACGACCGTGTGGTTAGATGTGCTTGGATGTTGTCTGTCTGACACAGTTGTTCTAAGCCCCAAGCAAGCTCAAACCCAAAGCATGCCCTGAGAGCAGTCTAATGCTCTTTGTCGCTTGAGCCTTCATGGTCTGATTCTCTCATAAACCAGCAGCTGACACACCACCATGCCAACCAACCTACCAGCATAGAGACCGGTCTGGCTGCCTGCCCGTCTGCCTCTCTACTTCCTGTAACGGCCGATCTGAGCAAGCAATGCTCCGAACCGCTGTTCAGACAGCTGTTCACTAACTCGCGTTGACTGCACTGGTAAGCAAGTGAAGAAAATCTCATATGCGAAGAGCCACATGACAGCCTAGTGGAAAGTGGGTTTCTCATGATAGATGGATATCATAGCAGTTCCAAATTAGCGTATAGTATGTGGAATTCAAACCTTGATTCAGAAAGGAGTCCGAGGGTTAAGATACTGGCAGACTACCCTAGCCCATAGAGGAGCGGCGAGATGCCAGGGTAAGGTTCGAACTACAGATTTTATGCACATTTTGGCAGTAGGATCTCCATAAATCACCATGTTGGTTGTCCAAATTGAGTTTTCATCATTTTCAGTTTAAAGACTGCTACCTACTTTCTTTTGAAGTTCGAGCTTCGCAACTCCTTGTGGGGCCCGCCGATATATTCATTTAGATTATATCAAGATTATATCAAGCTATCCCGTCCATTGGGTTCTCAGAGTACATCACAGACCAGCTATTTGTGAGATCAGTGTTGTGAATCGCTGCACTGTATTGTTAAAATGTCACATCCTCCGGGCTACTTTTGAAAACGTTTGGCAATAATAACTACTGAATCTTGTGTACTCGTCAGTCTTGCTAATTTGTTCATCTGAAGACAGTATAAAACAGAGAACCTCGACTACAATTAGTATCCATGACTACCATTACTTTCTTACTGATCCATCTATGCAGAATATTTTTCACGTTTCTTGCCGAACTAGTATGAAGTATAGTTGAACTCATTGGAAGCGATGTCAAACCTGGGGATGTTGGCGCAAGGTGGGCATTTTTGTCGTTTCACGCTGCTCCGTATTCAGTACGAGTGTTCAAATAGGAGAAGGAATGACTAAAGGGACAGAACGAGCACCTGTGTGGCTGTATCCGGTGTTCGCCTATGTTGTGAAGAAGAAGCCAGAAGAACAGTGCTGAAAGAGAGGAGATACTTGCACGAGATTAAAGACCAGCGGGGATCAAGTTAAAAACCTCGCTCGCTGAGTTTTATCGTCGTAATGCAACTGAATACTATATAGGAACTAATACTGAAGTATGGAGATTTGTCGCGCTGTAACCCGATGCAGAAAAAACGCTAAATCGTGCAGACTGGTTCGGATAATGATGCGTATGTCATGAAGACGGAAAATTTATTTGACTGATATTCCGTATTCACGCCAAACGAGTGCCGGTGCTCAGCAAACCGCAGACAGTGAACCCGAATACTCATCCTTGGTCAACTTCCCCGCGAAGTGTGATTAAGAATGCGTTCACACTGACTCCACTCTGGTTAGCACCAACCTGAGCGCTTATGCATTAGGCCCAACTATTCCAGGGAACAGCTACTCCAAAAATGAAATGTCCTCAACCCGAGAAAGATGACAGTGAATTCGTTCTGCAAAGTACGGAAACATACAATCATACTATCGGTAAAAAGTATGTTGACCATTGTTAGTAAGCATGATGATCAGGAATATGAGAAATTCGTCCTCAAACACCGTCACATAGTGTTTGCAGATAGTCTGCACATAATGTATCATAATATGGACGTAAATGACTAGTTCTCATGTGGTCACTGATCTCCAGAAATCCCAACTTTGTTGCGTGGACTCTGAACGGACAGCAAAAGCATAAAAACTGTCTCGTTTCAGAGGGACTTATTAAACAATCGGTGGATTTATTGCTGGACGTGGTTGTCCAAATTGAGTTTTCACCATTTTCAGTTTAAAGACTGCTACCTACTTTCTTTTGAAGTTCGAGCTTCGCAACTCCTTGTGGGGCCCGCCGATATATTCATTTAGATTATATCAAGATTATATCAAGCTATCCCGTCCATTGGGTTCTCAGAGTACATCACAGACCAGCTATTTGTGAGATCAGTGTTGTGAATCGCTGCACTGTATTGTTAAAATGTCACATCCTCCGGGCTACTTTTGAAAACGTTTGGCAATAATAACTACTGAATCTTGTGTACTCGTCAGTCTTGCTAATTTGTTCATCTGAAGACAGTATAAAACAGAGAACCTCGACTACAATTAGTATCCATGACTACCATTACTTTCTTACTGATCCATCTATGCAGAATATTTTTCACGTTTCTTGCCGAACTAGTATGAAGTATAGTTGAACTCATTGGAAGCGATGTCAAACCTGGGGATGTTGGCGCAAGGTGGGCATTTTTGTCGTTTCACGCTGCTCCGTATTCAGTACGAGTGTTCAAATAGGAGAAGGAATGACTAAAGGGACAGAACGAGCACCTGTGTGGCTGTATCCGGTGTTCGCCTATGTTGTGAAGAAGAAGCCAGAAGAACAGTGCTGAAAGAGAGGAGATACTTGCACGAGATTAAAGACCAGCGGGGATCAAGTTAAAAACCTCGCTCGCTGAGTTTTATCGTCGTAATGCAACTGAATACTATATAGGAACTAATACTGAAGTATGGAGATTTGTCGCGCTGTAACCCGATGCAGAAAAAACGCTAAATCGTGCAGACTGGTTCGGATAATGATGCGTATGTCATGAAGACGGAAAATTTATTTGACTGATATTCCGTATTCACGCCAAACGAGTGCCGGTGCTCAGCAAACCGCAGACAGTGAACCCGAATACTCATCCTTGGTCAACTTCCCCGCGAAGTGTGATTAAGAATGCGTTCACACTGACTCCACTCTGGTTAGCACCAACCTGAGCGCTTATGCATTAGGCCCAACTATTCCAGGGAACAGCTACTCCAAAAATGAAATGTCCTCAACCCGAGAAAGATGACAGTGAATTCGTTCTGCAAAGTACGGAAACATACAATCATACTATCGGTAAAAAGTATGTTGACCATTGTTAGTAAGCATGATGATCAGGAATATGAGAAATTCGTCCTCAAACACCGTCACATAGTGTTTGCAGATAGTCTGCACATAATGTATCATAATATGGACGTAAATGACTAGTTCTCATGTGGTCACTGATCTCCAGAAATCCCAACTTTGTTGCGTGGACTCTGAACGGACAGCAAAAGCATAAAAACTGTCTCGTTTCAGAGGGACTTATTAAACAATCGGTGGATTTATTGCTGGACGAACACAGGTGCACGAAATCTCTGAACGATCCAAAGAGGAATTTTCCATTAAGGTATCCTAGACTGAAGAAGCAAGGACGAAAAAATCCGGGTTCATCATAAAGACGAATCCTCCCTAACCAGTCTGTCGTAAATCTTAGTCATCCCCACTAATCAACAAACAAGAACAGCAGACTGAACACCCAGCACTGATCACGTCATTAGTCATTAGGAATCTTACGGATTGGTTCCTCGACAGCCTTAAAACCCAATCAACCTACTTACTTACTCACTTGGCCTGACGAAGCTTTTGTGTCAAAGCGAAACGTTGCCCAGCAATAAATCCACCGATTGTTTACCAAACCCCTCTGAAACGATGACTTTCCAATCAGTCCCAAACATTTTCCAATTGATTGAACACAATAACTGTCCTTTAGGAAGTTCCTGGGGCAAAGAGTGTGCAGCCTTGTGATATCAACGTCAGGGACACTACGTATTAGTTTGGTATATTCTAGTATGCGACATTTCCACCCGAACATCACCCAAGTAATAGTGTGAGTTCAGTAAACGATTCGGTGGAGCACAGTGATCAATTAGTGTTCACTATCAATGACCTTATGAATGATCTGTTGGAAACGAAGCAGACATTCCCAAGTTTCTTCACGCTACAAGCAAACGAATTCTGGAGTGAGAAACAGATAGGTTGTTTGAGAGAAGCTCGGAATTCTTAGACAGAGTGGGTATACCGGACACAATGGAACATGAGTATATGTGTATGTTTAGTCACTGATGGTTTAGCTCCAGTCTATCAGCACCTCTTATCGGATGACTGGACCCGCCTTCTCGCGCGAAATCGTATAACCGAAATTGCATGCTCTTAAAATCCTTTTTATCATTCCCTGAGGCAGTAGTCCACAGGTCAGAGGTCAACCATTCAGATACCCGTGAGTGAAATAATGGGAGTAAAGCTAGGTGGACACGTCTCTTACTTGGGATAACAGCTGAAAGCGATACAGCAAAGCACATGGTTGTTTTGCCAACCAAGAGTGAATTGATTTAAGACTCGGACGATTTTATCCTATGTTTTCTCATTAAGATCCTCGGTTTAAATGACGAGCCCAGGGGACTCGGGTGGAATTTTCAGCTGACACTTAGCCACAGAAGACAAACCTCATTCATTGGTGAGGGTGAATCTACGGTATAGAACAGATACCGCATTCCTACGCTGCATACTTGCCTAGACTAGTTGTGCTGTGAGTGCTGCCTAGGGTTAATAAGTAGACAGCCTATAACCGACCTTGCAGTGAACATCGGTGGTTCACTGCACTAATGATCGCAAAATATTACCTGAAATCACACCTAGTTTAAGCAGCAGCTTAAGGCTGACAAGTACCCTGTCTCATATTCACACTGAAGCGGACCAGGGTTAATAGACACACCCGGTAGTATCCCAGTTCTTACTCACCTACCAACCCTCATGTCGCAGTTTGACTCTGGCCGTGTGACACTTGAATTGGACTAGCGGTCAAACGACATTGTCAGTATGAAGCCAAAATGTTTTAACTGCAGTCAGGAATCTATGATATCGCCACTACCGTCACCATATCCATTACAGGAACAACATTTTTTATCCATCAACTCCGATCAAAGGCGAAACCACTTCTTACCATTTCTGAATGATCGGAAGTCGTAAATAACCCGCATTATGTGGATCACCCTTAATTTTTGTCAGCTTACCGTATCAGAATCCCTGACAGGGTACAGCACGTTCGACCGTCTTAACAATGTGCTTATGACTGTTTCCGGAGTACTCTGTAACGCGTGATCCTTACTCACCCCATTTTAACTAACCCGATTTGAAAAGGCGGACAGAATGCGAACACCAGCACCTGTCGAAGGAATTCGAGTGTTGCTGAAGTGTTATACTTCGCGTCAAATCGATCCAGTCACTCTATATTGGTCGTACATTAATTCTTTGTTACATTCTGAAAACTATTCCGGTAGACTCTGGCACCGAATTCCCCATTATGGCAGGAGGTATAGTACTAAATCTCACAAAAATTCGTATGTTTCCCCGTCGCTTTTATCATCATATTGTGTAGCCACACGTAGTACAGTGTCCTATAATCATACCATTACCCATGTCTGACAAAACCGTTTTCGTCTTTATATGGAGAGACGTTTGGAAGAGATTGTCCAAAACTGATCCCTTCCGAGTGGAATCATTAGAAAAGTACAACCATGCTGCTCTGTAGAAATGCCTTTAATGTTGTTTCATTACCTTTTACCACTTTTTAGTGTTCATGGTATATTTCCTAGTAGATTTGTAGATAACAATCCATTTTTTCACTAAGAAGATCGCAGTTTTCCCTTTCAGCCATGCAAGGCCTTCCTTAAGTGTTCACACTAACGAACAAAGGAAACCGTCCTTTGTCACTACAGCCATCGATCGCCTGGTAATTGTCGGATCTTCTGTTAAGGTCATTTACATATCCAATGACAATTCTGACTACTCGTCATCAGTCCACTGATTCTCCCTTCGCTAGCGACTTTTTAAAATAGTGTTTTCCTCAAATTCCAAGCGTTTTTCTTTTCAATATCTGACGGGTTTCTTTTTGGAAATCTTCCCCAAACTGAGCTGCATACTCGTTTCAGTTATCACCGTTTGGATATCACATACCCGGGGGAAATTAATTCAGAGAAGTAATCAATGCAGTCACTTGGTTCGCACTTCTCATGGATACAAGCGTTAGACCCTTTAATTGTCAGAATTACAAAAAACGCTCGGTTGCTTGTCAAATGAGCGCAGCTGATGAGTTTTCGGCTGCGTATGAGGGGAATTTCGCCCGGCATTTGAGTTAAGAACTGGTCTTGGATAAGAGAAGAAGACTGGTTCTATATTCCACTGGTGGTCAGGTCAGTCAAAGTTGATCTCTAGAAGACTTTTAGTCTTTCTAGAAGGCAAGGGCTCTACATCTTTAGTAGGTCGACTGGTGCTTAGTATGAACACCACTCAAAACAGTGCAACTGTGAAGCCGTAATTCTTGCACTCGGATGAAAAAGACGAAATCAACTAGTTGGGTGTCGTCAAACTGGCCCCGAGAGCACAGAGATACCTGTTTTTTTGCCGAAATTCACTCTCTATCAGGACAGTGTGAAAGCAGACTAACAGCGACATCCTCATCGTTCACCGGTGAGCTCAGGCGGAACTGATCACTTTCGGAAATTTTCGGGGTAGGGGGTGGGGTAAAATAACGGTGTGCACATTCTTTCTGCTACCGTACAATAAGATGTTACACCTGAAAATACAAGCCGGAAATTCCCTACTTTCAAAGACTTTTACACCTTTGACTGAGTCCACCACAAGTTTGGAATAGTTATGGGACCACAACCTTATTAGGCTACACGATATTCAGACTGTAACGTCCTTTCGCTGGCTTAAGGTGTCGTTTTGCGTGTTTCAACACTGTTTATAACTCCGACACCAGAGCGCTGAGTATCGGCGGCGACGTGTCGCATCATTGCATGTGAATAGTGTATGGCGTTGGTCCAAACAACCAGCTGTGCCACACGCTCGCCCCAGAAGCCAGATTGTAGATTGTCTGCAGTTTGCCTGAAAAACTACAATACTTTGATCCGTTGTTTCGGCTGATTATTGAGCTTTAACAGATCATCGCGGATAACCGAAAACCGGTGAAAAGCACGTGGCCGTACATGTTAAAAAACATGTACCTGCCATTTTCTTTGCACCCAGTACAACATCTTACAGACGCTGTTGTAGGTCCCAGACCGAGGCTTCACGCGAAGTTCCGTTGTGCATGTTGAAACACGCGCGGCATTTGGTCTCAAAACCCGGCAATTTCTGTTTTAGAACACGACGCGGATGTGCGACACAATCTCGTGTCTCCACTCCCCCCCGTAAACATTGCCTTCGGGTCTGAGCAGCGTCACTGATGGTTTATGCTCAGCCAACCGTATACTGATAGGCACAAACACGGCAAAAACCACAGTATTTGTCATTGTTTCCATCCCCGACTTTTGAGAAAATCGATGAGCGTTCAGACCAAAGATCCTATACTGTGAGCTGCAAGCACGACGCGCACGCACACAGAACACGATGCTTGTTTGCATCGTTTCTGCCATAGCTGTGAGTCACGGACAGGCAAGAGCTCCAACTCAGCACTTTGGTTGGATATGGTAAGAACAGTCAGCATGTGGCAGGGGAGGTGGGGACTACTCAGAAGACAGACACAGAGTGCCTGTAGGTATTCAGCGCTTTCCCATACACGCCGCCAGTCTGCAACACACTCACCCCTACAGCAAACTCCCTCCTCCCACCCACGCCTGCGCACTGTGAAATTCAGAACACAGCGACTCAGATCTGAGCTGATTCAGTTCGTCGGCGGGTGACCGGAGGCAATGGCGTCCGAGCTAGCCACAAGAATGCCACTGATGCAAAAACAGCAGCATCATACACACTGGGCCGATTCGCAGATGGACGGGAGTAAATGTCAGACTGCCTTTTTGACATCACTGCCAGTTCAACATTTACAATCTGATATGTTAAGCCAAATGTCTCACGGATCAGATCGTGCGATGGAACACTGTACAAGCGGCAGTGAATTTGGTTCGGAAAATTCCCACAATTTTGGTGTTTCCTACATGCTTAGCGGTGGATTTCGCTATCAAATCCGGAGGCCCGTGGAATCATGGAAGTTTCTCGAGGTATGTTATCGCGCTAGTTTCTGTCACCGCTGCACGACTAAGTTGGCAGAAACTTACTACCTACTCTCGGTTTTTGCAGTTTTTTTTTCAATTATGACCAGTGAATTGTGGTTTACTTACTGAGAAGCTGGTCCGTTTATGAATTTCCTCTAAACACATGCCTATTGGTTACCTGTAGATTTTTTGCTTCTTGTAGATTATGTAGAGATTGTTGTAGAAGTTTGTAAGTACGGAAATCTGATTGGGGTTTTTTGCTGTGAATTTGACCCGTTTATGAATTTCCCTCGAACGCAAGCCGACAGAACGTACAGGTTGAATCAGTAAATAGAACAGGGGGAACAGGTTATGGGTCCATAAACGTGAGGCTACGGTATGGGTAAAATAGCACAGCTCATTTGGATAAGTGGCCCATTATTCTTCACGATTGTTCCCCTTTATGCCTTTCATACCCCACATACATTCTCGTTCGCACATTTGATGTAGCGATACGATTGGATTTTTTATAGAATAACGGCACAATACATCCATAACCAGTTTATCCGATCGCTCTCTTTTCTGATGTGAATTTTGTACGAAGAGGATCGATTCTCCTTATCTGGTATACGACACCAGCAAGTCGTTGGTCCCAATGAAGCTACCAAAGAAAAACTCACCTAACTGAATCATTTGGCCACTTGGTTGACAGTAGCCAAAGTGGTGGTAGGGTCTCGCTGACCGGGCTGCTGCGTGTGACACCAAGTAAAGCATTTCTGTATTCCTTCTACTGGATTAATCTTTGGCTCGGACCTCTACTTGGAGTGAACACTATGGGACAAACAAACTGGAACAACCGTCAATCACCTAACTATTGACCACCTGAGCTAGGGTAGGGTAGGGTCTGAAGCATCACTGCTCAAAGATTGTACTCGTCTAGATATATGGTCACACGATCTTTGCAAAAAGGTAGTGAGCGATGAATGCAACCCCAGCTGAACACAGACAAGTTGCGCCTGACAAAACGACATGAGCTAGAGACTGTCGGTGTCCCTTTGGCTCATACTGAAAGTGAATATATGTTTAGCACATTAAAATCACGTATGGATGGAGAAGTCGGTTACCCTTAGTCACCTCTACGTTGGAAGCCGTTTGTTCGCAGGAAAATCTTATCTATGATCAGTCAACCACTGTCCAGTTCACTCAGTTTGCATCAGACCGCGTAACTCATCACTTGGACAATACTGAGCAGCTGAGTGAGATATTCACTGATACGTCGAGTATATTTCTGCCTGTCATTTATTTGAAATGACTCTTTCGTTGAACAGAAGGCTGGAGCCAAATTTTGGGTAGTTCAATATGAGGCGGTCGCGCCGTTTAGTGGTATTGTGTTGAGATGAGCTACTGCTTCTCGCTGGGTGCCCATTGGTGGCCCATTGATGACTACCAACCCCCTGCCCGGCGATTTCCTGGCTAATAGGACTTTAATTTTGCAGTTATCACACTGTCGAACTATTCGTCCTTCCGTATGGCCGAGTGCTCTTGACTTTCCTGGGACTGAGTACCGTACCTCTGTGCTGTGTGAATCTGTCTGTACGGGTCTACTGTCACAACAAAAGATAATGTCGTGTTGTGTTATCCAATTGATATCTTAAGCAGATGAATCGTTCTTCAACCGCTTTTCAGTTAGGTGTCATTAAAAGTATTCTCAAACTGTTTAGCCTATGCGCCACTCGTTTTCTAACATTGCCAATCTTTACGCTACCCAAAGGGTTAGTTGATGATGCCTCAAGGTCAGGAGTGCAAGATTCGCAGTTGTGATTATCACTTGTTGATGAAGGATCAGTTGAAGGAAAGCAGGTGAGCTCTCTTTATTGCCGTACCTGGATTGCACCTACGCAGGTGCGAGATAAATACCGGATTCATTGCGATGAAAACTTATTGATTAAAAGACTTGGTGGAGGTTTGCATGATCGGGCCGGGTTTCAGGAAAAGCATAAAAACAGAATAATAAATAATAAGTACGTTGAGTATAAAGGGTCCTTCACTTGTTATCTAAGTCAAACATGTGCGGCAGATGCTTCGAGTTCTCCCATCCATGAAAACACCAACAGAAGTAATGCCCACGGAATCACTAAAGTGCCCGCAGAACACCGAGTCAAATGGAATGAATGGCATATCGCATTAAACCGTCTTGAGACAAAAAACGAAGTGACCACCGTTTAGGTCACCAAGTCTAAGAAGTGAGTAGCCGCAGGGTGACCGATAAAACGAATGTACTGAGGAAATTAATCCACGGTCTCCTTTTGAATAGAACTTGAAAGTTGTCGAAAGAGGCGCGGGATCACAGCAGACTGCTACTGAGGCGAAGGAATGACCTCTGGTGGTCTCGAATCAACTAACAAGCAGGTCAAGGCTTCAGAGATCTACCGGGTTGCATGTTAGTAGTCGATTATTGGGGAACGATGCTAACTGATTTTTTACCACACTGCCTCTCTGAGTCCGACATAACGGCCTGCGTCACGAGATTTTGACCATTTATTTCAGCACCAACCCCCGCTATTCTATCTCTCTGAAATTAGACCGTATTTACCTTAATGAGAAGCGCTTTCTTTTGAAAGGTTACATCACATGAGAGAACCTTATACCATCAGTTCTACTGTAGTCGTTTGTTTCAGTAATAAACAGCTAGTGTGTTTTATCGCAGAGACAACTATGGAGCATCAAGGTTAGCCAATAGCCTTGGGTCCCAATTACCCCAATCTTCTCATTCTTGTTGTGATATCGGAAAGTGTCAATTTAAGAAAAATCGACGCTTACCCGGTATATCAATAGGAGCAGAATGATAAATCTCACGAAACTAAAAGAGGCAAAGCTCTTTGCCTCATCTGAGCGAACATGACAATAAAGACACCAAGAAGATTCACCCGAAGATGTGAAGATAAACAGATTACCTAATGCAGTCTTTTGCAGAAACTAAATGGACCGAGTTTGCGCACACAACAACCAGATCTAGGTCTAAAAAGGCCAGCCGTGATTTACTGGGTCTGGCTTTGTGAAGTCACCAAACTAACCAACCCATTGGTAAGAGAGCGAAATGGCTCAGCGGTTAGAGCACGAATTTACTGATCGGAGCGTCCGTGGTTCGAACCCGACATCTATCTCTCGACTTCCCCTATATAGGCTTGGGCGACCTGGCACTATCCCAGCCCTCGTGCTTCCTTCTGGTGGCATGGCGGTTAGGAACCGAAAGGATGCTACAGCTGAAAGATTGATAAAAAGAGTATGATTTTAGCAAAAGACACATTTGCAAACAAATTCAGTTTTTTGATAGACTCACCTAGAATCCGGCTAAATCTCTCGGTTATTATGTTTTTAAGAGTATGTTGTATCTCCCAAAAACAACAAACGCCATTGACTGAATACTTTCAAAAGTGATTGTCTACAATTTACTTTTTTGGATCTAGATATCGATCGACCCAACTGTGTAGCCATGATTTTTAACTCACAGGTTCGATAAGAGGCATCCTTAGCTTTTAATTCCGTCACAGCGCTACTCTCGTTTCACACCACTTTCTGTTGAGTAAAACGAGTGGTGCTGCGAGGATCGAATTTATACTTCGTTGAGTTCGCGCTGGACATTCCGAATTAGGATTTTGCCCATGTTATTGCTCTCATGATTTGTTGTGTTAACTTCAAACAAGACCATCATGTTTCTGTGCCGCCGTTTTTGGTAAATATCCTTTATGAAAATATACTGCGATATCTCGAATATCGTGCCAACTGAATCATGAGGCACCTTTGTGCAGCACATTCAGCTAGAGGACATCATAAACAAGAGATTTAATTGAGTCTCCCGTGAAAACCAAATTGATTCGCAAATGAGTGTCTTTCTCGATCTCATTGGACCCTTCCTTCCCTTGCACATCATTTAGCCATCAAATCACTCTGCAATTATCGCCTTATGGGATGTACTAATGTCAGTCAGGGTGACAATCTCTTTACAACAAGTGCCTTGCGCACCGACGAAAGATACGAATGAACTGACAAAATGAATAAGCCATGTGTTGGGAAGTATTGTTTTATAGAACAATTCATGCTTCCCTCATTCAGTGAATATCGGTCACTGCCTCCCTACTTTCTGATCAATGTCAGAAATAGGGCTTTTAGACAATTACCAAGTAAAAGATATCACTCAGTGCCAGCGGTGACATACATCAGTATGGGATTAGGAGAGAAAATTGTTCATGAAGAAATAACCTATAACTTTGAATGATCCGCAAAATACCAGACAAATGTCAAAATGCATATGAACTCACTTCTGGCAGGTCAACCTTAAATATGCGTTGTATAAAGAATAGAACACCTGACTTTATTGTAGCAGAGCGATGTTCCACGTTGCCTCATCCTGACTTATCAGTTCATCCACCGTTCATTTTTAACTGGGACACATACGGCACCTTATCCAAGCAGCCTACACAGTACAGGTGAGGTATAGACTTACCTCCACTAGATGTTTCACCAATTAGTCCATGGTGAGAGATCCGACACACTCTGTCGCTAGATACTTTATTTGGGACAGAGTGGAATTTATTTTTCCCTGTTAGTCACATCCGAAACCGAAGTTGCAATGCCTCGTGAGTGGTGTGTTGGTACACTGTAACCATCGGGCCCTTTGTATGCATGCTTTCATTGACGCTTCCTCTCATACAATGGAGGCGCTTATTTTTAAGCATGTTCGCAAGTCACATGCCATCGCGAATGGATTTAAATGACAGCTGTTATTCACAAATTACTTGACCCTTAAATCTTTTCGTTTGACAACGAACAAATCTGGAAGCAACATTCCTCACGGACTGTTCACAATTGACGTCTGCTGATGAGTGCGTTTTCAGTGAACATCGCATTTGTTTTAAGAATCTGAAAATGACAAAATTAATCTGTGTGAATACGGTGGTCCGTTCAACGATCGCTCGCCACAAGCGACCCCACAAACTACACAGTAAATTTTACTTCGAAGATGCTCAGTATATGCGTCGTACTTCGACCTGCATAACCCTGCTTTTGTCGTGGCGACTGTGTGGCGTGTGACGCCCTACGACACGGACACCGCTTTCGAAGCCTGTTCAGATGACGGTACCACAAAAAAGGTTGGCGCTATAGTAAAGCAGGCCTGTTAGAGCGGATAGAGCGATATTAGCTGCAGCTGACTGTTAACCTGGCCAGAGGGCACAATAAAACGGGTTGAGTGCGCGTGTACACAGTAAACACACTAGTGCTGTCAGATCACGCGGACCTCCCCCCATTCAATCTGGTACCATGTTGACCGTCATTATTCTGTGAACATATCAGTCACTTGTCAAATCTCGGCTAAAAAATTGCGGGACACCACAATCTTCCGTTTATCTTCTAGGCTCGTCAACGATGGTAGAATTATTTTTAGGATCCAACGGTACGTAAACTTGATAATGTTATGTTCTAAAATGCGTTAGAATATGCTTTATCACAGTTTTTTTGTTTCTTTGGCTTTCTTCAATGCATTCTCGCACCGCATGACTGCAGAGGGTAAGAATAAGAGTTAATGTATATTTTGCAAACACTCCAGAATGAAAAGTGTTCCCGTCATATGGTTTCGTAAACATCCTTATTAGAAAGCCACTTGACCGTCCTACGCTCAGCACGGTATACATATCGCATACTCGTTGGCCTAGTTCTCTGGGTCGCCCGTCTTTTGTTTTTCGTGCTTTGAACACTGTCTGCGGGCTAAGGCGTTTTAAACTTCCATTCATCTTCGTCTAGAATGACACGCAGTTCGGACCCGTAGCAATGTTAGCAACAAAAATGTACGATCATTTTTGTCCACGGACCATAGCAAGGGCTTGAGGAAGCCAATGTTACATTGTGTTGTTTGTAGAAATAATTCAAAAAAGGTTGTCCTAGCAACCGAGACGTTCGATTACTGCAGCCCAACCCAATACGACGTTCATTACCTTTAGTCTTCCCACGGGATTTTTATCGGTCCAAAATGTTACAGTCCATCACAGGATTTAACTACTGTCCGTTGTGGTTCCTAGTTTGGGTTGAGAATGCCTGTACCAGTCATGCCACGTGTCCCCGTGACCATTCTATTCTGCTGTCATGATGGAACAAAATTTGGGCGGTAGAGTGTGCGTTCCGGTATACTGGCGCCCTCCGAGTTCACTCCACCCATTGGCACGATGTCATGGACACAAACCTTCACCAAATTTATCTTGTCCTCAGGTCGTCGTGCCTAGTTCACATTTTCTCGTTTGCCGAGGACATGCGATTGTCGACAAACGGGGTGTGCGGGGAGGTGGCGGGTCGGCAGAAGTGCGTTCGCGATCACAAACCCCATGTCATACGCTTATCCGAGCACTTATCTTGTACCGAAACAGAAGACAAGCTCTGGCACTGTCCTCTAACATGGAATTAATCGCCATTGTGACCGACCTATGTTGTGCGTCCTCACACGGACGTCTCCCAGTGCAAGTCAAACTCCATTATCCTGCACGAAACTCACCCTGCTTCTCCCGTCCATAATTTACATGCCAACATTGACCGGATATCACGCTCCAGAGTGGAGTCGAACAAAAACAGCTGCCCATACTGTGATGATAGTGAACCCTGAGTGTAGCAGTCTAGTTCTTAATTAGGGAATTTTTTGTTATTTTAGTCGTAAAATTCTGTCCAACATTACCCCAGGTAGATTCAACAGCTCGCTCTTTTGTATTGGTTTGTATTGAAGACTAATTAGCTATGGAACCGCCAGACTTATTTCGCTCGTTCTAACAGTTACATTTTCACTGGTGGAGGAGTGTCGTGCCTTAACTACTGTTTTCCTTTTTTCTACTTGATCGTCAGGCTCGTAAACAAGATGGATCTATTCTCTATCTTTGTCGGATTTGTAATTCAAGCTACAAACACAAGAAGTCATTGAACAAACATTGGAAGGATAAGCACAGTGATATTCCTCATCCTGATGGTGCACCGCCAGACGATGACGAGGATGATGAAGAACCTTCAGATGGGGAAGGACAGACAACTGATCACGGGAGTTCGATTTCAGAGGTGGAGAATGTGGAAAATATTCCTCCAGCCAGTGGTAACTGTCAAGTTACTACAGGGTCGAGTGCATTTTCTGACATAGTGCCAACAACAGTAGTTCTTGCCGGTCGGTCTTTCACTACTGGGTTACGGCGTGCGTCGGCCCCACTCATGAAAGGACCTGGGTCAACGATTCAACCAAAGCGTATGTCTATGGCTCTTGCAAAGCGAAATCCTGCTGATGAGGCGAAGACAACAGCACAGTCAAACAATGCCAACGAAAGGGAGCGCAAAAAGAGGCTAAGACCGGAAGAAACGAACAAGGAGGCAATCGCATTGGGTATGTCATCTTCGCCTTGTAATAGCTCGCCGGTTACGAACGTATCTAAGCGCCGCCCCAGCTGTTTCTATGAGAAGGACTGGTATGGTTCATGTACCAATGAAAAGAGAAGTACCGTGGATTATACAGAAAAACCAGTTCATGTTCGTAGCTTGAATAGTTCGACCAGTACTGTCAGGAGTCCTGACAGAACAATTCAGTTGTCACCAAACCGGGACATGACCTCCAATTCATCCCCGAAAACAAATTCGAATGAACTCAAGCCACTGGACTTATCAATACTAAAGACGACGGACGACCACGAGGTAAACCCTTGTGCAAAGAAATACAACGAACTCTTGCCCCTGAAGAAATCCTCTCCAGATATAAGCTGTTCCTTATTGATAGGTCTGCTTCAGACGNCCCCGAAAACAAATTCGAATGAACTCAAGCCACTGGACTTATCAATACTAAAGACGACGGACGACCACGAGGTAAACCCTTGTACAAAGAAATACAACGAACTCTTTCCCCTGAAGAAATCCTCTCCAGATATAAGCTGTTCCTTATTGATAGGTCTGCTTCAGACGGCACTCAATACTCTGAAATCAGAGACATCAGATTCCGGCGTTGACACTGGTCTCAGGCTCTCACGTACGTCAGCCAGTATGTTATTTGCCATTGGAACACTTCTCGTCGCTCTTGTGGACGAGAAGAAGGACGACATATCTTTCGAGAAGGCGGAGACCACAACTTCCGGTGTTTCAGTGCCAACCCCAGGCAAGTCTGACGACCATCTGGGAGAAGAAGATGCTCGTCGGACTCCCATAAGTTCACAACGAATCTCCGAATGTAATCAGTTCAAACAAGTACTGCCACCAGCACCGCAACATTGTTCACAAAGTTCGGCACTTGAACCACCACAAGTTCCGGAATATGATCAATCTGGTCAACCGAACATTTATCATGCCCGACTGTCCTCACCGGGACAGAAAACAATCCAACAGTCGTACATGGAATCCTGCGAACTCGGAACAACCTTAGTGAGCCATTTAGCCCAAGGATTCGGTTCAGCGCATACACATATTGGCTGCGATACTCAGTCCCCTTACAACGCTCAATGTCGATCGCAGATAGACCACACTATCGTACCCCATGTATCAAATGCTAAAGCGGAGGTCTTACAGAAACCAGTGGTCAACGAAACGAACAAATCGACAAGCTCATCTTATGAGTGTGTTATCAGTTGCCCCGTGTGCAAATTTGATGCCCGATGGTTCAGCGAGTTACGGGCGCATATGGTGAATCATTCGGAACATCGCATGTTCGGTTGCTGTTATTGCCCGTATCGAGCCAAATGGAAGTGGGACGTTGCGAAACACATGCGACGTTGCCCACTTGGGCGACATGTTGCTCATTTGTCCAATGAAGCGCTATTACGCATTGTCAGGTATCATCCGCCACCGGTAGGGAATATACTGTACAATTACTTTCCACAGTACGGTATCCCAGGTGTCGGAGTAGAACATCCACCCACACCTCCGGTACAGCAATATATGGATGAGGTCAGTACTGCGATGCCGACGCTGATCGCTATGGAGCCAACAAACCTATTGTCTGTGACGCCGCCGAATACACTTTATCCATCGTTATCAGTAAACAACAACGATGAGGAATCAAGCATGCCAGGAACATCTCCCGTCAATCCGGAACCACCTGTACTTGGGCGATACGGATCAACACCATCAGGAACACATGACCCAACAGGAAGAGGAGGTACGGATGATCAGGAGTCTGCACAAAGCCCACAAGCGTTAGTCATCGTGGATAACGAGGTCGACTATTCCCCAATGATTCAGACACCCAGAGAAACAGACTCGGATAAATCGGTCTCTATTATGCAAGGCCAAAATCCTGTGGCAAGCCAGACAGACGGGTCCGACAGCACGCGTGCTGTGTCCGCGACAGAGGTGAGCTCTTGTACGTTCAGATAAAAGCTGTGTGGAACTACTAGTTGATGCAACAGTAGGTAGAGGTTATTCTAGTCGCTGCTGCACTTACCCGACCAAGAATCAGACAAGCCGTTTGGTATGTCCATTGCTCGCAGACTCAACTGTGTTATTCTATGTAACTTAGCAGGTTCGTTCATTTCAGTACAAGGGTAGACGTTGATGTCTCGTGTTTGTGCAGTGATGAAGGATGCAATTACATTCAGTGCACAGATGACAGTCAGCGATTATCCATTTGTCTCTCGTAGTGAGTAACAGGGAACACATTTGCCATAGACTGTAAAATGCAAATAAGTGTATTTCGTTAAACAGAATTTTTTCGCCTTGCTTCAAAGCACTGGACGGGTGCCGCGAAGCTTCTAGGTTTCCTCTGTTTGGATCAAGTTGTGCAACTAATACAGTGTGTTACAATGTGCATCATATTTGGAGTGCAGAAATATGAGACATGTTTTCTGGATGAATAATGTCCGTAACTGCGTCATAACGTATGTGACCTGCGTGGACAAAAATAAGTTCAGGTTCGATGACTCTGATGAACTCATGTCCAAATGGCTTGAAGTAAGAAATGAGCTTGGACTGATTGTTCTGCGATGTTTTGAAGCATGACTTTTGCAGATAAAAAACACAGTTCGCACTAACTTCTATGTCAGGACAATAGACGACATACTTCTTCATTCGATTCCAGGTAACTGGCTTGGATCGACGGCACAATGATATACACAGTCAAACTTAGAAGAGTATAGTTGCCGTTTTGTGAACATGGCTTGATCTACTTCCAATCAAGTATAAAATACGAACAATTAAGTCTATGGTCGACCTACGAAGTGGCTTTGTGCGGGTGGTAGTGTCAACGACGCACAGGATAAACCAAACTTTGCTTACAACCAAATGGGGAGCAAGGATTGGAAGTTGAAATACCTGGGTGAGAGTAGTTCTGATCATCTTTTTAGGATGATTCTAACATCCTTTCGTACCATGCGGGCACGATACTTGTGACAAATAAACCTGAGTGAGTCATAGTTCAAAGCTGACAGATTTTTCACTGTGAAAATGGATTCATTCATCGGCATTCTGGATTTCATTATAACGACTGCCAAAGCAATTCAAGGAAGACAGACTGCCTCTGATAGCACTTTGTATGCCCCGTTTTGAACACGATTTCGAATCCATGCGGGAGTGACTGAAATTCTGTTCGGGGCCTAGGTTTGTTTTATTATTTCTGCAATAGTTGCATGAAGTTCAGATCGCTAGGTGCTACTTTGTGTTTTTGTGAGGTTTTCTGTCCTGCATGAGGAATTACTTTGCTACGAAACGTTAGAATAGAAAATTAGTGGTGTATTTTATGCACGATAGTATTACCCTTTGAACAGAGACATTCATTACCTTGAGAACAAAGGTAGCGAGCAAAGCTTGTTTTCTGTGCTCGGTTCTCCTAGCTATTACACCACAAGTCCATTTGATGCTTATTATAAAATGTATACAACAGTTACACGAAGCTCTTGGATACATGTCCATAAAAACAGGGGGAAGAAATACAAGGTCATTTGGTGGCGACACACACAGGCTTATGGAAGAGACTTGTTGGTAGGCCAGGTCAAGTTCAAAAATCACAGAAGCTTCCTCTAGACGCAGAGTTTCGGGTTATGTGGTTGGGTCCCAGTAGTTTGTGACAAATAGTCTGAATCGTATCAGTCGTGTTCGTTTCAGAGACATCCGGTGTATGACTTGGATGACCTGTTCCTTGCCTGTGACGTGAATGGTTTCGGTCAGATGTGATGCAATTACACTGGGGTTGAACTTCTCCCAACTACCACGTGATGGTGTTCGCGCGTTGTCTGGCGAACGTCTTATCGTACGACCAGTGTATGATGGTTCAGCACGATTGGATGAATATATGAATGAGTACACTCCTGAGTTAGCGGTAGAGTTCCTCACTCTGCCCTTCGAGTAGAACCAGCTAATGAGACTAGAAGTAAAATTCGAGAACAGTTTAAGCGTCAAATACAAAATCCGATTTCGTGGACTGGCAATATATCAAAATATTGGTAGCCCGGGTACGTTAACTGATTGCAGATCAGGGGGCTGTTGATCCTTCTACCTTACTTGGTAGTATGCTTACAGACGTTTCGTCATCAGTCGTAGAGACATTATCAGTGCGTGGTTGGGTGCTTTGGAAGTCTGTTTTACTGGTATTATCATCAGCAAATATGAAGATGTTTTCTGCGTAGATGCCATACAGTGTGAGCTGCCTAACTATTCCGTATGAATACTGGATTCCACGTGAACGTACCTACTGAGAAGGAATTCAAAGGCCGACTCAGCGCAACCCACCTTTCTGTCTATAAATGCTAACATTGCAACTGAGTGGAAACTGTTGGTACAAAGTAGTGGTAATTCTTCATGGTCTTGGAATAGTTTTGCCAGTATACATGTCACTGTTGTCAGTTGAGTCGCAAACATGATCTATTGCCTACATGCGTGGTACGTTAGTACCTAGGGTGATGATGTCAATATAGAACATGTGATGTTTAGCGATCCGTACTGTGTTAAACGAACTCAAGAGGAACATTTAAACTTTGCGCCGACCTATCCTTGTTGGTTCTAACAGCAGGACGACCACTCGTCCAAAACACGGTAGGAGAATAAAAAGGGAAAGATAAACCTGATAGAGAGGCCTATAGACGGGATGTCGGTGTGCCGCGTGGACGAATGCACTCATAAGTAATGGAATCAGTTCTTCCTCATTGTTTACGGCGACACAATAAGTTGTCATTTGCGTAACTTAAGGTTTGTCCGGGAAGACGTCATCAATACTACCAATGTAGGCTGATTTATCTACAAAAATGACTCAGGGACCTCCAGCTGGCCAGTCTTCTGCGAATGATGGAATAAAATCTTCAAAAATCACTTGGAACTGTGACTATGTTTGGAACATGGACAACAAAGTTACTCAAACTGACCTCGGTTCTTCCTCATTCAGCCCTTGGGAAAGCGCTGACTCAGACAGCACCTCATAATTTTTCTTGGTAGATAGCTTTTGACGCGGTAATTTGAAAGGTGTGGTAGAATCGCTGGCTTCACCGATGCGGTTGATGAGCATAGGCAGGGGTTAAGTCAAGGACATAGGGCAAAGTAAGAAGATGAGAGAAAAATATGGTTTTAGACCGGAAAAGGTACTCAGTTTGCAAAAGTCTTCAGCATCCGTTGTCCAAAATGAGTCGAGCATGCACCAGACAGATGAGCATCAGGGACCTAAATCGGACTAAAATCATATGGTAACCGTTGCGATAAGTATACATCGAAATATGCCTGCAAAGTAAAATAAAAGCAAATGGCAGCGAGAAGTAATCACTAGCTAAACCTCTTCTTGTGCTTTAATCCTTCGACAGCGAGGCCAGTGCAAACGCGTTCATTAACCATAAGTTATATGCCAGTCCCTTCGGCGGTTTTCTGACTTCACAGAGGTCTTTAATCCACTGGTGTCTTAAAATTTACACTGAATCGGTTTAAGCTATGAATCTTGATTTTTCAAGCCAAACGGTGCCCCAGTCGCAGAACGGTTGCGCGGGTGACATCAAACTGTTCAACTACGGGATGCTGTCGAGACAAGTCTCTTCACACCAGCAATTAGAACTATAGACTAAAAGATAAAACCTTCATTTATTAAAAAGACAGAGTAAATACAGTTGCAGTCAATGACAGTTTTGACGAATCTGCATTCCAAGTAACATGAATTGTCAAGTGAAATTAGGGCCACGCTTATACAATAGCATCATGCATTTCCATTTTGTAGATTCCATAAAATTGTTGCTCGAGTAGACTCTCACTAGGAAGTCTGGAAGATGCTTGAAATTCATATACGTAGTGTATACGTCATCGCCTCTGAATGAAAACATCATCTAGCTTTTTACATTTCCGTGTTGTAGGTCACAACCTCGTCTGGTTTGGTGTTTCGTCTCCGTAGATGCTCCCACTGCACTTTCCACTGTGCTGACGAACAAGAATTCCGCACTCACATGCAATATCATCATGATTCGGCGATACCCCACCGAAACACTTCTCAGTAAAAATCTCTCCTCTATCAAGTGACCAGAGATGCATTCCTTCATTACTATGACCAAGACGACGAACGTGACCTTGTATGAAATTATTTTTCCTACTGTTTATCTTTTGACCAAGTTTAATATCCTCATCCGTTTTGTTGGTTTCATTCCTTCAAACGAAGCTGTACGAGTTATTAAGTTAGTTAGTTGATTCGTAGATCAGATTTGTTATACGAATGGTCTTTCGGGCGAGCCTTTCAACAAAGCTGTTGGTGATACCCGTGGAAGATGAGAGGATGCAATCTAGTCGGATGATCATATTGAAACATTTTGAAGGCCTTATATTTATTAAAGTTGGAGTCTGAGATAACTGTCAAATACGACATCGGTCCCCATAAGATCCCCTGACTGCACGGTTTTCAACAAATCTCTCCGTTTTATCAGAGGTGACATAATTGGTTTATTGTTGGACAGTAAGTTGTGAATAAAGGGCTGGTGAACAAAATGAGCACCCCACTCTATCAGTAAGAAACTCGGTTAAAAGCGCACCGACAAATGCATCTCCACTGGACAATATTCATATACTCTTTATAATACGGAGACACATAATTGTTGGGAGCTTATTTATCAGTAAGTTGAAAGAACCACCTTTTCAAGCACACCGGAAGGGTATTGAAAACATGCCGACTTGACACTTGCACTCTGCCTGCCACCTGAAATTTCCGTTGCTCAACACTAGAATGCAAGCCTGATTGACTCAACGTAGACTCACCAGCCTGTTATCTTGATGGAAAATGAATTTCTGTCAACTTCAGTGAAATTGCGTATCGGATGACCGTATGGTTAGATTTTGGAATCGTAATCAAAGTTTCGTCCTGAAAGTGAGGTCAACTTATGGTGAAAAATAGAGTAGAAATGTACAGCCGTTTCATACCTGTTGGGAACCATCCGTAGCGCAAATCTCACCAACACTTAATCCTGCTAAGTCCCTCGACATCTCGGTTAAGGTTTGAAAATGACACCGTTCGGCCACGAGTGGCCGATCAGCTGATTAACCTAGACAAAAATGGCATCATTAGTCCTTCAACCACAGGATCCATATCACCTGGCCACATGCTTTGACTGGCTCCAAGATCGATGACTGCTCAGATGCAAGTTTTGCCTTGGGATACTATTCTTCCTGTGAGCTACTTATGGGTTGAAGGTAGTGTGATGAGATTCGGTAGTTTTCAACTGAGATCTCATCCTGTAAGTGGAGCCAGTCTATACTGAAGAGCCGAGGGGTACTGTACAGTTATTTCATCTTTGTTGGGAATCATCAGCAGCACGCATCTCACGAAACTCCGGGACGTCTCGAATTTGTGACCCCTCGACAATTAGTTTGAACACGACCTTTCGGCCACGGGTGGCTGGTCACAATTAGACAGGACTTAGTGGCACTCATGCATGCATTCATATTTTGATTGCCCTCTAGAATGACCGTTTTTCAGATAGAAAACTCATGTGATCTATGGGGTTTTTCCTCTTTTATGGAATTCAACTTACAGTTTAGTGGTAGTAAATGGAGATGAGTAAGTTGTAATCGAGATTTCACCTTGAAAGCTTCACTGGTCAAGTTACTGGGTGGCACTGATGGATGTGATCTGTGCATTCCATGTCTGTTCGCTGGTACCATGTGGGAATCAAATTCACTGTCGCTAAACCATGTTCTGCTAAGCATTTTGGTGCTGTGTATTCACGCACCCTAACCTTGCAGCTTTGCTCTTCTACCATCCGTTCGCATATAGCACGAACAGCACACTCGCCTACGCCACAAAGATTGCCTCCGATGGTCCACACATTTGAATTTTTCCTACACAGGCACAGGGTTATAATATACGGAGTAGAAAAGTGGAGGGTAATCCCAAGTGAATATGCTTTTATGAAATTCAGCAAGACTGACAAAGCGTTCTTGCCCTCTACCAGAAATATAAGGTGATTCACGCTAGCTTCCGCATTGCACCACAACTCTAAACTATCAACGGAATCTATCATCGCCTCAGAAAAATAGAGGAAAACTGAAGTCGGTCGTCTGGAGTGTTTCCTCTGGCAGACGCCTCCCAAGCCTAATCGCTATTTATTAAAAAAGGATCACAATGAAGAACCGCATTGGGAACATTCACCTATCTCATAGAGTAACACCAAACGCCAACAAACATGTGGTACCCGAGCTAGATAAATGGTGTTGGTCTGAAGTTTAAATTACCGTTAGATTCTTCAGGTTCCTGGAATAGACAATATCCATAGACAAGGAAGGGTGCACTGATCTCAGGTGGGTAGTAAGGTGTAGGAGTGCAAGCCTTTTTTATAACGGAAATGTCTCCAACCCGGATAAGTAGTACCGTCCAAAGAACTCCTAGGAGACTGCGCGCTGTTAGTTTTCAGTCAAGCGCCCATTCGTGATGGTTGCGGTAACTTCCCGCTTTGTTTTGCGCAGTGTTCATTACCCAGTCGAATTATTGGGTGGGACGGATGAAGTTTATTTAAGTTCACTGAGCCCCTGCCCATCTTTTCATGTCGCTTGAAGCGGATCCCGCTCGGTTCTGGTTTAACCGACCAGTGGACCGCCTGACTTCGTACTGCTGAATTTGGTGTGATCGGCTTTCCTGCCGCTCGTTTCGTAGGAACTGGAACCAGGCCACAAGTCTATCAGGAGTTTTGGTCACCTACTAGCTCGGCCTTTGCAATATGGTAGGCAGAGCATTGGTGTGTAGGATCCGGTGCGCTTAGAGGCTAAGAGTGGCTGATGGGGCTGGTCACTACAACCATAGACCCGTCAATTCTGACGCCGAGTATTCTGATGCGTGTCCATATCACATATAAAGAGTTTTCCAGGAAAGAAACCATGCTCTGACTCAAATCATTACTTCGTTCACCTAATCCAAAATTTAGCTAAGGCCAACGTACGGCTTAGCTAGATAGCCTGGTTAACCAACGGAAATGATTCACTCTTATTGGCTTTGGGCATGTGATTGAATCCTGTGCTTTCACAGCGTCCTCAGACATGCTGAAC
>NW_008751718.1:367497-389838 GCF_000715545.1 Opisthorchis viverrini | reverse complement strand
TGGCCTAAGCTTTTGCGTATGAATAGGTTAATTCGATGGCCAACCGATGATGCTTAGTTGACAATAAAATCACCTATAAGTAGCGCGTTTTGCGCTTTCAGACCAAAATATCAAGCGGTCTTTCAGTTCTTTCAGAATCGGTTACAGAATTCTTATGGCTAAACATATCACTTCCGATTGAATTGTTTAGACATTTTAACATCACACCGTTTGGCACCACGCATTGGCCAGCAGACATGGAGCTTCGACTAAAAATCATTCACGATTCGGTTGAGTATCAGCTATCAGTGTGACAACCCGAGGACTCAATAAGTACATGGACTGCTCACTTTGGTCTGAGCGTGAGAACACACGAGTGCCTCATTAGAATTGGGTGTGAGCACTGGCGTATTCAACAAAGGATGGAGAGGACTGAAGGCAGAATGAATCACGACCGCTACCTTGTCCGCTAGTTGTTTTTTCTCACGGTCGTCAGGATTATGTTAGGAAACAGGTTAGCGGATACGCTAGGTGGGATCCACCGAGATGACCCAGAACCATCTTGCTTTTCGAAATATCAGCGATCGGATGGACAGGGAGATTAACTGATTTTCAGTTGCAGTTGTGGTGCTGAATTAGCCATCGGACGATAAACACAACTTCCTATCCAGTTGACTGGTTTTATATCCTCGATTTTATCGCGCAAAGCTGAAATAGATCGGATTACGAGAACCCGAAATGATTGCACGTAGCAAGCAAACCATGAGATCATGGTATGCTTATAACCGATATTCTGCTGCAATCCGATGGCTGGTTTGTCAGGCGTTAGATGGATGTGGAAGGAGATTTCGGCGCAAATTTGGGGTGAAAAGACATTCAGTCGATTATTTAGGAGTTAGTTTTGGAGGATGGAGCTGAACTCCCGAAACGGCACACGGTTCGAAATCATGGCCTAGACGACACGAAAACAGAAATGGTTAGTTGGACCGAATAGGGTCGGCTTAACGGTCATACTGTGCACATTGCTACTGAGATTCACTGCTGAACTTGACAATGCTATGAGTTTGACAACAATGTCCAGGACTCTTCGCTCTGACCAGCAGTTCCTAGGGCGACTGCATCGTACGTCTGTCCTGGTGGGACAGACATTAACCAGCAGTTAAAATGTTTGCGCACATACCAACGCGGCCTTCTAGGGTGTCATAGGTAATGGGCTTGTGATATCGGGTGAAACGAATTCGTTTGGCCTTGGAAAATTTGCACATGCACACAGCTTATTCTGAGACATTTAGCGCGATTTAGGACTCCCGAAGAGTCTCAGGCATTGACTGATTCATATTTGGGTAACGGAAATCCAAAGCAATCGGTCGGCCACATACCCTAGGAGAACGTCCTCGGATTGGTCGAGGGTAAAAAGAAACATACGACTGGACGGATTAAAGCTGTATGTTACGCAGCAACACACTGCAACACAGTGTAGTACTGGTGATGCATTGTGATTCCTAGTAGATGAATTAAAAGCATTCACCAAACTACGATATACACAATGGCCTTACCGGAAATGTTACTGTTCGTCTTTAGTGGAGTGATGATTTTGGTAGGGTTTCCAAAAGATCGATTTTCCGGATCAGATGACATCTTTGGTTCGATGAAACGAAGATACGCCCAGTTCCCAAATCATTTGGTATGTTTACCCCTATTTGTAGGCAGTCCGAATTGTTTCACAGCTGACTTTCGAGTCCAGAACTCCAGCTTTGATATATTGACGACAATCACCAGCGATTGTAGAAATCAATTAGTTTGGTTTTAAGTCCAGTCTACTTCTCGACAGAAGTAGAGCTATGTTCAACAGGTTGCTGAAAAAATGTCTGGATTTTGTTACTATGCTAGTAAAATCAGTTCTTTCGGGCTTGATCTTAAAATTGGGCGCAAACGATATTGCGTCTAGGTGGAGACCAACCCTTAATAAATGGTGTCTGAAAATACCTGCGAACTTGTACCCTACAGTGACCATCTACCTCATATTCCACTACTCATCAGATGCTCGTTTGACTATCAGTTACTTTTTACTAATGCCCCCTCCCCCTATGTAAAGCTGCAAACTTTTCCGGTAGCCATCTAGAGACTCATCTATG
Organism: Opisthorchis viverrini; assembly: GCF_000715545.1. Taxonomy (NCBI): domain Eukaryota; kingdom Metazoa; phylum Platyhelminthes; class Trematoda; order Opisthorchiida; family Opisthorchiidae; genus Opisthorchis; species Opisthorchis viverrini. Next base: position 387,724 of record NW_008751718.1, on the reverse strand, counting down.
TCTGGCTAATCTATACACCCCTATTCTTAGAGATCTCATTTTACTGTGTATGAGCAGGACTGGAGCAAGACTAGACAAGTGTTCTGACCGTTTCATTAACAAAAAAATCTCAGAATGAGCGATAAAAAAAGAATGCGAAGTAATCGGCTTACTGGACGGTTCTCTACACTACCGACCATACCTCTAGTCCTTCTAAACAAAACTTAAATGGGGTTCTACGCGGCACAAATAAAGTGGCACGACTGAGCGTAAGGGGATGTACGAGAGCTGCCGCAACACCGCCTAAGTCCGTCTCATCAATAAGTCATCGTACTGACCATATCACCCACAGTTGTGCTGTCACATATATTGGTAGAACTGACCGAGTCGCCTGCTACAGTACACCTGTCCAACTGGTTCGGTGCGATGCTAAATTGACTAACTTGACTTTCAGCAAGCCGAACACTAAGTCATCTATCAACAAGCATCTGCTTAAGCTTAGACATATGGCTGTACTTTTCTGGGTAAGACTGGGGGGGAATATTGTTCGGCAGAAAGATGAATTTCAAATAATTGCATTAGACGTATGTATGACCGAGCATTCGATCTGCCTTTGCATTAGACAGCATTCCTGTGTTTATCCCAGCTTACGTTAATATCTCCCCAAAATTATTGGCTCCAAAGAGAGATCTATGTACGGGTAATGAACTGACCAAAATGAAAACCATCAATGTGTCTCCATCTTGTGTATCACTTTCTATTTTGTATTTAAATCAAGGGGGTTTTACTTTACCAAACGACCCCTTTATTTCTTCAGCGCCTGTTGAGGGGTGGCCGAAATATTGAGGATGCTTGTATTTCAAGAAACGTATCACTCAGGGTGTGCTATATTGAACCTGTGTTGATGTGTAGCACCCTTCATTCTCACTCCCCTTCTTTACTCTCGGTACCAAACTGATTACTTGATGCCCTAAGTTTCAAATGGTATTTGTGTGTTCTTTTTGACTACAGTTGTCAGCTTTGTGTTTACAGCAACCGCTCTCCAGAGCAAACACTCATTCAGGGGTTTTCTTTCAAGCTGTCCTATGAGCTTTCCCATTGAACTGGATCTCACTTTTTGCAAAACATATAAGTCTGTGTATGCCTGAAGATGTTATCCTAAGCAACTTTGAGACATCGTGTTTAACCGGAGTGTGTAAATTATTTTGCTAACATGCATTTCTGGCTTTCTGACGACAAACCACCCTCAGCAACTTTCAATTTGTTCTTCAAGGGCGGTGGATCTCTTTGAGTGTGTGTGCAACGTTGAAGGTTGAACATAGTACTGTCAGCCAGATACGGTTCACGCCAGCCACAGAAAGCTAGGTATCCTCACGTAAGTGAAAAGTGACTCTTTTCCTAATATCATTTAACTCTGCATCGACAAAATATACCGGTAGAATGAGCCCTTTTGGCATAATCCGAAAGTCGCTTGCCATTTGTATTGATGTATACACGATGTAAGTTTGCTGTCACATGATGTTATTTCAGTTTTAGACGTAATATACCACTCAGTCAGTTGCTGAGAGCTCGCCGACAAACCACAACCGGTTTCGCCCTTCTTGGATCTCATCAGATAGGCGCAATTTTCGAGTTTCCGTCAATCTTGTGTTCTACTTGAACCCAATTCGTGTGCAATTCGACTTATACATTCAACTACTTACCAATTTGATTTTCTTTGGTGCTACGCTTGAAACTACCATCGAATGCATATGCACACAACCCGTACACTCATGTCGCCCCTGTTAGTATCTAATAAAGATGTTGTACATTCAAGCACTGTTCAAGGTGACTCAAGTTGACGGGATTGTGAGTTATCAGTAAGTGTTGGCAGACTGCGTTTGTCGTAGATCACAACTAAGGGATTGTGCGGCACATTGAATCTAGTGTTTCTTATGTTAATTATTTACCACATCTTGTGTTACGGACTAGATAAGATTTTTCGAGCATCAACTGGATTATATGGTGCTGAATACAATCGTGCTGAAGTTTCTTGCATTTTTTACTCAATTCACGTCACTTCTGACCCTTGATAATTTTATGGGTACACCAATTTTCAATGGAGTAGTTGAATATTTCTGACCGGGAATTCTATTATTCATGGGCTCTTGTTTCCCACTCTTGCCAAGTCATCTGAAATCCTTGCGTGCCTGACAGACGTTAGGCTTCGACAAGAATGCACCCAAAATTTTCCGAATCACAAGAGGAGAAGAGTTACTTCTAAAACAACGACAAACCACCAAATTATGAACAAGTATCATTCAATCAACATCCAATACAAAGCACAGAGTAACGGTGGGAGACTCCGAACTAACTTGGTGCATGCGACCACATTTAACATCTTGGGCTACAACGATGAAAGTTTTGCTAACCTTCAAGGGGCTTGGACTCAGAAATATTGAGTAAAAGTCATCAAGTTTATGACTCAATGGTCACGAGGCAACCACACATGGATGCACCATGTAGATAATAATTTAAATGGTGGAGGAAGTACACATAAGTCTCGTACTTTGGTTTCTGCAGTGAAATTCACCCCGGGGTTTAGTTGACGTTGAGTTGAGCGATTTCATGCTGAAATGCAATTATATAGAATTGTGAGTCATGCCCTCGAGAAGTGGACACTCAGAATCGTTGGTGACGTGCACGCTAACCCTCGTTCTGCGTGCAGATAAGGGCTTCTACGGATTGTCTGCGACTGAGGTTTTGGTAGCTTTTGGCGAACTTTCTGAAGTGTACTTACTGTTCGACTTTTCTCAGAAACTCCATTTGTTACCGTGCTAGTTTCTGCCACTGTTTCTACAGGTAGTGTCCGGGAGAATGGATTCTTTCATCACTTCGTTTGCTAGATGAAAAGCAGAACCGCTGGTATATGTGTGGATTTCACTGCACCCTAGGTTCAGCTGATTCCAGGACCAATGAGTGGGCAGTAGGGAACTCAAAACCCGAATGAGATCAATTATGTAGATAGAATACAAGATTGATCGATACGCGTTCGTATCATCTGGGTCGAAATTAAGGAAGAAGCTGCGTTAACATTCACGGCGGAATCTAAGAATGAAAATAAGTACAGTTTCTTCGATGGGAGTAAGAGACTTAGAACAGAAAGCTATAAGATAGACCAGAAGTCCGAGTGATGGGTTATAGCCCTTCGACTTTTTACCCCAAACTGTTAAGTTAATTTCGTCGGTTAAATCATAACTGAAGCTTACTTCTACGCTGTGAGGGACAAGAACTTGTATGGGTGCAACACAGTAGAGAAGGACATAGGGACATTTTGTAGATGGTCCGGCTTCTCCACTGAGTACACTGAAAATTCAAACTTCACTTTTCAACCAACCATCAGAATCCAAACAGAGTTTCTAAATTGGTGTGGTGAATAGGCAGACCTGGTTTGGGAGATTACTGAAGGTTGCATTTCTTGTTCGTGGAAGACTGTCGAATGCCATGGCGTCGAGATAATGTTGTAACTCATTCCTTTAGTGCTATCACAGATGTCGTTTCATAGAGCTGATCACCCAAAATTAAGAAATTTTTTGGCCAATATAATTGCTTGTAGGCTCTCTTAATCATATGCGAGCGTTAAGAGTTGTTTCATTTATAACCTTGTACCAACTGCGACAAATAAATGGTTAGAAAGTGGCCGACCCGAGCAGAGGTACAAAGACAAATCAGTTTTGTATTGAATCTGAAAATATCCTTTAATAACCGGGATAAAATGTACTCCGTGGAAGAGCAGCAAATCCAGGTGCGATGTGTTGACGGGTGAACAAACCTCAGAATAACGGCGTGAAGTGCATGTGACGTCTGGTCTCTGGGAGCGTTATTTAGCTTTCGTCAGAATTTAGTGAAAAGGCTCCAATATGTGGGTACTATACAGGGTTAATTGATGTAGTCTTCCAGGTTACTTCATGATAGAATACCCACCTAGGCAACGGTTAGGAAACAAAAATTATTGAAACGACCGTGAAATCAGCTTTCCTCAACGAAGGAAACTCCTACTTCCTGAAACCTCATAACTCTGGGGGGTAGTAAAGATTTAATTAAGACAAGCCTCGTCTTCAGATTTATGTAGGCTGCAGAAGTGTTGCGTAATCAGGAAAAGAGTATTGAATGAGAAAATTTGGGATGTGCGCGACAGTGACATATAAGGGAAGAGGAATTTAGAGAAAAGTCAGTTTTTGTCAGCAGTGATAAGATACATGGCTAACCAGGTGGCCTTCTCACACATACAGGTGATTCTTCGACCTTTGTATTTCTACCTATTTCAGACGATCTCAGGACCAACTATCTATGATAAACAGATCAAGACACCGACTAGCCTGGTTCACATACGGGCGTGATAATCACCACTTTCTGGTAATCAGGAATTTCCCAGCAGTGGCGAACGGGTTGAACAAAATGGTTACTAAGACCCATCGGCGTACAATACAAGCGAATTAGCCAGTTGGTTTACAACTCAGAGTAGCTCTTACACTTGTTTGGTACTCCTCTTATCCCCAAGCCTTAATCTCAGCCAGTAGGTCTTCACATGATACTGTGGCTGACTTGTAGTATGTGCCATTCCGAACCCAATAACGGATTGTGTCACAGAGTAACAAGTGGATGCCGGTCACATTTCACGTGTGCCTGTAGAATCTGATGAATTACCGTATTGAAAGCAAAAGACCCAGGATGCAGTATCGTTCAGAAGATGAAGCTCTCTCTGCCAAGAACTTTTCCGCTGACATACTCCCCAATATTAGCCATAGTTTGGGACGGAAAACACCGTTTTGATGGTTAAGCCGTTTGTTGAGATTTATTAGTGCACAGGTGGCGGTAACCATAATACAAATCAGGTGTATGTGCACTAATAGAAGTTTTTAGTATGGTGGACAGTGAAGGGTTGCAACGCGTATAAAAATAAATACAATGCGAAATGGGAGCAAGTCAAAAAGGAACTTATCGTATGTGAAAGTTCCTTGGTGAAAGTCCGGACGGCGGTAGCGTGTTTTCTCCGCAGTTTGGCTGCTACATGTGTTCCATGATTGTCCGTCGGCTGGGAGTGCTTGGGCTGACGCCTTGCAACCTGAGCGCGCGCGAGTCTGTCCTGACTGGGTTCGGTTTCCCTTTATGTAGGTCCCAGCGCGTATATGTGGGCGCGTCGGCACATGAGTGGTTGCTACGCTGACTAGGCGGTGCAGACAATCGTTGTCCGATGAGTCAGCTTAATGCGACGTGTTTGTGCGTATGAGAAAAAAGACAAGCCTCGCGATCAAGTGAGCGACTGTGAGTTGAACAGTCATGTATGTGGGTGACTGGGTTGCTACAGCTTAACGATGCCCACGTACCGTTTGGTCAAGTGATATCACCAACTGGAACGCCTTCATGATCTTCAAGGTTGATTTAAAGTTGCAAACCTAAACGGACAAGCCAGCTTGCTGAAACCTTTGATAGATCCATTCTTATGGGGGTTCATACTCATGACACTGTAATGTCCTCTCTCGGGAGAGATACAGAAAAACGAGTTTACAGATATGGTTGATTTTGTGTAGAAATCCAAAAGAATGTAATCAATCGGTGTTTAATTTTAGAACATAAAATGACTAAAAGGGACATGGGGTCAAAGAAATTTCGATTGATAAGAACACTGAACAAGATCTGCTTGACCATCTCGACTTGAATCCCAATCAGTTGCGCTTAAATGAACCAAAGCTGAGCTGCTATAAACAACTACCTGAGTTCTGGTTTGTGCCATACGGGATAAATGTAGACTCCTTTGGCTTGCACACGACTTGTGGCCGTACGAGTCAGTTCCCTTTTGGTTTTTGTTGTTATCAAGCTGCTGGGTTAACATTGAACATAAAAGCTTGAGGTGATCTGCTTGAGTTGATTCATATGAACGACTCACTCTGTTTACTCAGTCAACAGCTCGAAACCGGAAAGCTGTTTGTTATCTCAGCACATGCCCCAATTAACCACAGTGGTGACACTGATGAGCCATCCAGTCTACCCAAGAAGAGTCGGGCGATTCGGGCAATCAGGTGAGGGGAATCGGTGGATGTGAAAGCCGCGCCGGTGGTAGATTTGGCTTGGACGCTCCCAACGAACGGAAACCGCAACCGCTTCGCACAGTTTTGGATGGTCATCATCTGCTTACCGTCGGGTTAAACTTTCAACATCCACCCTCTGGTCTGGAACCCTCCCAACTGACCATTCACATTGGCCATAGTTTGCGATTGTGTGTTCAAGATTGTCGTGTCCTCGGAACAGATATCGCCATGGTCCAAGCCAGTGTTGGAGAGGATTTTATGTTCAAGATTGCCGTCTCTCGGAACAGATATCGCCATGGTCCAAGCCAGTGTTGGAGAGGATTTTACAGCCACACTCGGCAGCATCTAGTTTTTTCCAGCACCAATGGACATTGCGTACGTTTTCGGATATGCCCACTTCAACGCATCAGTTGAAATTAATTTGTTCGTTGGTGTTGTTACACACTCATAGGATGAGTTTTTATTTGAGCAAACCAGGGAAAGGAAATAAGAAGGTCCATTCTGACCAGCTGATGGTAGTGGAGTGTCTATTGCTCACATTATCGACCCGATAGGGCGACACAGCTAATCCGTCAGAACGCAACTCTTGTGGTAGCATTTTCGTGGTAAGCTGTATCATTTCGGTGAACATTAATCATAAGCCATATGAGTGCTCATCGCCACAAATGTGGGCGTTGTCGTACGATCAACCATAACGGTTAATTAAACCATACCTCTATTTGCAACGTCACCATCTGATGACGTTTATGATTCCTTACGGTCAGATAAATTTTTATAAGCAGTTCAACTCGGAGATAACTTTAATTGCTTTTCGCTCCATGCTAGGGTCACCACCAGTACTCGGCTGGTTAGAAAGCACAGTAAGACCAGTTTCCTCATTGATTATGTGCTTGGTCGATGCCTATGAATAAACTGAATAATCTAGACACGCTTCAAAGAACAGCCCTCCGTATCTGTGGCGAACCAACTGGAGGGGACCCAGAAGACTGCCTGAAAAGGCCATAGTGCTACTGTTACTTTAGGGCCACACATTCAAAACGAAGGGGAGTGTGATATGCTATGTCACACACCTGTGGTTGTCTGTTCATGTATCACATGTACGTAATCGGTAAATTTGAGAGCAATCAGTCGTGTCATCCCACAGGTATGATTGTCACTGCGTGAAAAGAACGTGAAGTAAACCGAGTAATCAATACAACTCATATCAATCGATAATTAATTCATCCGGATGAGCGATGCACAAACCACATCTGGTGGTCGACCGTGGAGATTGTGCTAGAACATCATAGCTAAAGAATGCATTTCATAGTAGCAGATGTTATGAGCAAACTTAGAACAAAGTAATCTGGGTTCAACTAGAATAAACCATTGTCCTGACATAAGCAGCTTGCGTCAGTGAACTCCACCTGACCCGATATCACGGATGAAACTAGGCCTAAGTAACTCGTCCAAGCAGTCCAGTTTCGGCAATCTTACTGTGATCCTTCCAACTCGGGTATCACCCACAACAACTACACTATAATCTAGGTATGTCACTAGGTTGACCGACCTTCCGTGCAATTCTCTGGTGAGTTGAATATTCGTAACGAACAAGGAAACTTTGCATTGAAATTATATCCTAGGTTATTCTCGCTTTCACCGCTACAGGAGATGAGGATTCTAGTCCGAAATGTGCATCGAGAAATAAGATACAGAGACTGAAAGTGCATTTTGTTGATCCTACCGATCAGTTATACGCCCACCCTGGAGGTCTGTTATAGGCGACATTCCCCGGGACTTAACATACACTCTTCGTAAACTTAAAGAACCCTGGGTTTCACCGGAAATTTGTTCATTAGTTAAAACACGAAGCTAATGAAATCAACCATTCGCGCAGCATATTTGGACATTTGTCTTAGCCTTTATAAAACAAAAATTATAGACCGATTTCCTCAGTTTCCCTAACCATAAGAACCGTTGTCCGCAATAGATAACATTCCGTGATAGGGCTGAAATTATCTGCTACATGAGAAAGAATTTCGGACTGACATCCAACACTGATCAGATCGTAAGGAATCTCACCGATTTGTTCCCTTATAACTCGACCGGCCTGGTGATTTTTTGTCTATTTAAGCTCTGAAAAGATGTTTCCTTTTAATGTAAGACAACAAATCTTGCTCAGTTGTAACTTGATTGCCTTCGAATGTCTCTTCGTTCCACAATCCACGGAGGTGTCGTTATCCTCATGCATTATCTGGCGACTACCGTGTCACGCGGGTACGAGTCAGTACACACAGCGTCTGGTTGCAGACTTCGACAGTTTGTCCTTCATTTGGAACTTTTTGATAAGGGTGGAACTGAAAATCGAACGATGTGCGATATCCGTATTACTTTCCAACTTTCTGACAGTTAATGTCATAGTTGAATTTTTTTAAAACGGAAGATCAAGACAACCTGTTGTCCCTCTGTGAAATATCGATTAGCTATGTTAGATTAGTCACTTCTAGTAAGAATTTTAGATCCCCTTGCAAACATTTATTGGTTCTATCAGTTAAATACCGTATTAGGTTTCCATACTATTTTTGTTGGACAAAACTGTCCAAACGAATGTACTGCAACTTCACAGTTGCATTCCATACACCGCAGTAGAAACAGATGGAAGACAGTTCGCTACTGTATCGTCTAAGTGACAAAAACAATGTGAATCTGTCAAACGAGATTTCGTCCCGTAATTGAAGTTAGCATAGGCTAGAAAGACGAGTAGAAATGTACAGCCGTTTCCCCTATACTAGAAATTATCGGCACTGTTCACCTCTCGGATTTTCAAGGAGAGTCGAACCCGCACCCACCTGGCTGGTAGTTGAACTGTGATCAGCGAAATTTTTCCTACTCAGTTTTGAGCTTGCTTATGGGGGAGTCCGAAAGAATAGAAACGGGATGGGATTCCATTGAGACATCATCTGCATGCCGACATAGTTCATTGTCAAAGCTGAGTTGGACGTTGTATGTTCAGAGTAATAGTCCCCAGCTGAAGTCTGAGATGGGAGTTTCAATGCTTCAGCCGTTGCAGTCTGTTAGTCACAACCGCTTCTCTGAATGAACGATGATACCACATCGAGAGGGAGTTATTTCGGCTTTAGGACCGAATGTGTCACTCAGACTACAGATTAGCATTGCTTTCATTAGGTTTCAGGCAACCGATAAGTCTCTGATATGACACGTGCCTATTGGGCTCCACCTGTTTTGCACCGTCACGATCCCCGTATCCACCAACAGGCCTACCACAAAAACCGTCCCGGCCGACACCGGTATTCCACTGTTCCGATGACTCATACACTTTCATGCTGGGTCTGCTCTGACTTGTCTAGTCGGGATATCCTCGTGGTAGCACTGCCAATCAGAATCACCAGATTGGCCTCGAAATGACAACCACCTAGCCAACGTCCCGCTCGCCACTCGCGTGTGGACCCTGACGTTGCGCTTTAGGTCAGTGACCGAATGCAATTTGAGCAGACCATACAATTTAGGTATTGTGATGCGACCAGTAGGAACGTGCTCTGCACAATTTATGACCCCTATCTGTTTTAGGCCACCTGGGACTCTAGACATGCTCTTCTCAATAAAATATTTTCCATAATGCTAAAACCTGAGTTGTCTGAATGTTATTCATCCTGCTAACACAAATTTGGAAGTCAAAACAACCCAAACCTTCTACTTAGAAAAAATCAATCGGTCACTTGCCTGTAAAAGCTTTAAGGCTACAAAACATTCCCTCTTCGGCAGTCGCTTGGACCTGAGTTTCACAGAAAATGACCAGGTTTCGAGGTTTGCACTAAGGCAGACAACCGGATGTACTGATTTCCAAATAGAGACCCGAAGTCAGTCTGCCTAGATTTGCAACGTCAACATAAATTATGGCCAAATTACAGTACCTTCAACAAGAAGCCTATAATATCGACATACACCCGTTTTAAGTGCAAACTTTGAACAGCATGTGATTCAATCGGCCCACCAGTATAGTTTCTGTCAGTTCATTTGGCCAACATCAGCGACGCAAATGCTGAAGTTCGGGAGTTTGCAGACCAACACGACTTCAAACACCTCTCAGAGAGTGGACCTGCTTAAGTTCCTTGTCCCGAATGTTGACGACGGTTGTCACATTCATCCTCAGCTGGGAAACCTTTATTTTTCCAAACAGCAGCTGAAGAATGTGTGTGATTTCCTGCTAATTCAATCGCGGAAAGCCGATAAAGACCATCCACACGTTATGTGCTTCTCTGCCTGCCAGTCCGGCACGAAAATCGATTAGCCATTTTTTACAGTTACATAAACCCTTCATGCTTACCCACCGGACCAAGGGCACAGTAAGTGACCGCGATGTCGACGACTGGCCACATCTCAGAAACCGAGGAATTAATCTGTGCTGTACCTGTTCCCCCCTCATTTTCATTCATCCACTCGTCCAGACAAACGCAGCTACCGAAGCGAACATTGCTTTATTTTTCTCCAGGGCGGTAAAACTTAAGAACTCTTTTCCACCTCTAAGCAGGCGTCGTAGCACAAGTAGTAACAATACCATTCGCTTGTTTCTGCTCGATGCCACACTTGAGGTTTAATCTCTGTCTCACTGTCTTTTGCCGTAAAACTGAAAGACTGCTGCAGTCGGTCAGCTGAAGGTACATAATTTCGTTTTTGGCCACGTTCTGCATCTAGTATGAAGAACCAACGTAGATGATCCGAAAACCGAGCGAAATGCTCCGGTTTTAAAATTGCGGCGGAGTCATACCGGGACAACCCGTGAATGAATAGCAAGACGGTGTGAGCAAGTCAGTCACACAAAAATGAGACCCTTTGTTTCATTCGGTAAGCGAAACGGCTCGGTGGTTAGAGTGCGAATTTACTGACCAGAGGGATAGTGGTTCGAATCCGACCTATGCCTCTCGACCTACCCCGTCTAGGCTTGGGCAACCTGGCAGTATCCCAGCAATGATGCTTCCTTCTGGCGGCGTGGCGGTTAGGCACCGAACGGGTGCTACAACTGAGCGATTATTATTATCATCCGGAGAATGAGTACAATCTAACACCAAGATGGTATATTTAGGACCAAAACAACTATGCCTCTGCATAATCGGGCTATACGTATCACATGGCACACACAACGTTCAAAACGCATCACAGCCCCTAGGAGACGAACAAGTACGGACAATCGAGTGTTTTCCTGTGAACGTAGGCGGGTAAGATGAGGAGGCATTGACTGCGGAAGCGCTGCCAACCTTTCAACCATAGCCATTGGCCTGCTTGTTTCTACCAACGGTCGAACAACACGCAGTCACTCGTAGGCCGGATGACTGCATCAACTTCGCCAAGTAACCCAGGGCCAGTAAGAATTACAGACCGCACCGGTACACCTATACAGTCTGTCGAAATGTTTGTTAAAGGCTACTAAGACCTGATTCTTCTGCTCTCCCTGCTACCTTGGCATGGTAGTTGATGCTGGGGTAGCTACGATGCTCGAAAGTGAGGTATGCATTTCTGGTACTGCTTGAATCGCTTTACGACTGAGGTACCGCATACAGACTTGCGCTACATGATAACCGATACCATGGTGCGTGAGCTCAACGGTAGTTAGTCGTTTTTTGTTCAAGGCACGAATGCATGCAAGTGTGTGCCCAAGCACTAGGTTAAAACTCACTGATTTTGCTGGTAACCCACCCAAACATACTAGGCCCTTAGAAGGTTACCGCGGGGAAACAAGATGTCCTCCCCCTGTTCAGATAAATTAAGGCTAAAAAGTATCACCAAAAATGAACAAAACCGAAGGATATTGATGTTCAGCTCTGAACCTGGCGATAGTACGATGTACTAAACGAGCACAAATAGATTTAAGTAGTATGTAAGAATCGATTAACTTGGTCCAAAAGCTACTGGTGCGTGGGATAATTAGATCATACCAGATGGTGAGGAAGAGAAATATGACAAGCGTTGCAGGGAACTCTGGGGAATTCCAAAGCTGTCAGAGAAACGAACACTCCTGTAGCGGGAGAATGTCGCATCAGTAATCACTGCTCATGTTTTTCATAATTGCCTTAACAGGCAAAAATTACCATCGCCGCTACAGGTCGACCACAATGGAACGGGATGTGATTCAGTAAGCTGAGAAAATCCCACATGATAGGCAACGAGACACAAGGTAAGAATCTCATGAAATACCATAAAGGTTGTATATAAAATAATCTGTGTACGACGATCGAGTAACATCTAGGGTGGATGAGAAGGGTCCGAAAACCTCTCAGAACGCAAAGTTGGCCACCATCTGTTGCAGGGGAAAGAAAAAGCCAGAAATAAGAGTGATCTAAGAGAATAAAACGCGGGATACTATTGAAATTTATGAAGCCGAATGAATGGACCTCATCCATCACGGACAACGCTGCTGACTGCCCGTTGAAGAGAAGGCTATGAGTAGTGCAATCTGGGAAGTAAGGGTTCACGACGATGAACCACACCAGCATTGCCCCACACACACCCTCCAATGCAACGGAAATGTGGGCAACAAGGCGAACGAGATTGAGAGATAAAAAGCCAGGAGAAAATGAAGGGTAACGGTCAGTGCAACGAAATGCAAACCAGCCTGATCCAGAAGAATTGAAAAATACAATGAAAACAAGGAATGGAATGATAAGACGCGTTTCGCTACTTACCTGAAATATTACGCCATCAAACAGTGTGGAGAATGACCTTGCGGCTAGCATCGTAGACAAAGTGGTGAGTCCGGAACAGTTCGCTCTGGAGAAACGGTCGCACGGCACTGATGTTAATCTGTTTGGCTCGGTCGACAAGGTCACGTTCCGGTATTTCGATTCGCCACTCCTGGTCTCCAGCGTGCCGCACTCGCTGGAATGCGATGCGGTCGTGCACAAGTTGCTTCAGTAAAAACAGTAGCAATTCTTGATTGTCCCTTCGGAAGCTCAGGAAACGAGAGAACGTCTGTAGGAGAGAAGACGACGGCTGTCAGCACCCAACGTGAGGACGATGCAGTTTGTAATTCATAAAGAAGAAGCGTAACCTACCTGTCGCATAGATTTCATCACACTGAACTTCTGTGTCGATACAAACGATTCCAGCATCACTCGTAACGCCATGTTCACATCGTCATCGTTAACAAACTCTCGTAAATGTATACGCGCATGAGCCTCAGACATCCGGATAACCGATTCGATGTGACGAACAGTGATCGGCAGGCTGCCAGTGCTCTAGAAGGTAGAGAAAGGACGGCGGCTAATGCGTACCTAATGACTGAAAAGCTATGAGGATACATTGTCAACAGAAGGATACATTCGCTATAGGGCGACTTTAGGTGAGAGGGATGAGGAAGTCATTACGTCAACATGCACTAACTTCGAACGGGACTTACCATTGATTCACGTCGCAAGTCAGCGTACGCAGCGGCGATCTTATCCTGGTCCATTTGGTTGAGTTTCGGATGGATACGATCCTTGGCATAGATAATGTATTTTTTCAGTAGGTCCTGGACCAGGCAAAAGAAAGATTCGAATTGCCCTTAAAACGGATGAATGTAACCAGTGAGATGTGAATCGATCAGTGGCAAGACAGATGAACATAGCTGCTACTGTGAGCGTGCACTCAATCAGCACATGCAACAAAAACTCATATTTATAGGTTTGGCGACCAACTGAGACTGCATACAGACATGTGACGCGCACAGAGAGATCAGTGTAGTCATGTGTGTGTACGCGAGCGTGTAACCAAACAAATCTGTAATTAGCCAACACAAGTGTGAGACCATTAGCACCAGCATCGTGGTGCGAAGCAAAACGGATTTACGGCACACGCAGATTGGAAGATATGCCGATTAGGCGTGGGACGAAGATGAAGTGGATGCCTTGACGACGCACGCAACCGCTAAACAAATGGTCCATAAAACGATAATGTTGTTGAAGGGTGGTAAAAATAACTGATCGATCAGACATCATGAGGAAAAAAGTGAGAGAGAGAGAGAGAGTACAAGAGGAAGGGCGATGGCAAAGTGCAACGAATACGCCTGAGCAAACGCCATGGCCCAGCGAGTTCCGGCGCTAAAAAGCAAAAAGACGTTAGGTTGCAAAGCAAAATTGCGCCGTGATGCGGTGAATTGTGGATTACACAGAAAAGCTCCAATCAGAAAGGTTTAGAGAGGGACAAAATAGGTAAGGATATAGTAATCTAACGCCGGCCTAGTACACAGGGATTGAAGTGGTCATCCAGAAACCACCACGTTTATACACTTCTAGAGCGTATCGATAGATATACAAATTGGAGATTCACGAACTCCTGCAGCTGCGATCAGTAAGGTCCCAGATGAACCTCATGATTAAACCAGGTCACCATCGAATATTTTGTTGCACCCGAAGGCTTAAACTAGAGCGAGATGGGGAACAACAGTGACTGGGGACACGGGCGAGTTGTACGAGACCAGAGAACAAGAACACAATTCTGTGTACCGGTCATGAAAAGAAACGGGATGTCTAATAACCGAAGATAAAAGGAGATTATTTTTCCGATTACGCATTCTATCAGATTAATTTCGCATTACACTGGGAGAGAATCTAAAAAAACAGCGAAAATGCATAAAAACAAACTCAAAGCGAGTGTCCATTATTCAGTAATTTGAATAGAGACTGAGGAAGGGAAAGATCGAAGAGAGAGAATCTTCAAAGTATTGCCGTTATTGGAAAGTGTAAAGTTCTAGTCCAACAACGGGGAGTATGCATTTCAGCTGATTTTACCACGTTCGAGTAGGGCTACAGAAGCGGCCGGGAGACGGGACAGTATCAGTAGGCTCTGAAGAACACCCAATGTAATAGTAACGGTAGAAAAACAAGCAGAGCGGGCTCAACTGACTGGAAACGCGTCCCACACGGTTTCGTGTCCGAGGAGCCAGAGAGCAACCAGACAAAGAGCAGCAAGCCCCACCGTACTAAGAAGCGGTCTGTGGTTAGAATTGCACTATTAACTGAGATATAAGTGCGAGGACATTAATGTTTGGTTCGCATGGCCATATTCTTGGGAGTAGCGATGTTGCTTACCCTTGAGGAAAGACGAGTTAGAAAATGTTAACCGGAAAACCGATCGCCCAGCGATTGACATTGACTAACGGTGAATTATCGAATACGAACGAAACACAACTGTGGCCTACCAAGAGCCCGATGCGCCTCCAAACTCACATGCTTTGCAGTGGCACCAGGAGACAACTATGCCTTACTCCCTGTGCACTCGGGCTGGGTCCGTAGCTCCCGGCCAAACTGTTCAGATTACTGAGGAAGGGGTCGTGAACCTTATTATCAGCTGTTTCGAGGTTCGGAGTTCAGTCCAAAATCACGGTTAAGGTACCGGTTGCTTAGTGAGTTAGACTTTTGGGTTAAAATTTCAAGGTGGAATACCTCAACCAGATCCTGTTCTCCGGTGTGAGCGACCGGGAAATAACACCTGCCCCTGCAGCTTTTTGTTCACCAGATCTCACTTGCAATCCCTTCCAGCTTCTTCGCTACTCCAATGCGGCCAACCCACCAACCGGTCTCCCAGCAATTGTTGTGAATCGACCACAAAAATCCCTTATTAAACTGAAAAAACCTGATGTATACGAGATTCATTGTTCGCACTTTTTGTCAAATTGAACAACAGGCAGTTCACGATGTAATCTTGCCATCCCTTTCTGTTGACGCATACAAGATACCATTCCAGTCGTGCACTCAAACAGCTTCGAACAAATTTGGTCTACATTTCAACTTCCGGGTACCTGGTGATCCCAACGTAACGACTTGTGGAGGTTACACTCAGCTTCAGGGCTGAAAGCGCCTCACCGGACTAAAGAGTAGTTAGACGGTCGTCTAGTTCATTTATCTTGGTGGCATACGTCCCGACAAACTACAGTTGTGAACCTGAGGCAGATGGGTTTTACCAAGATCTGTCACCCCAGCAGGGATAACAGATAAGCTAGTCCTGGCGGGCGACATAAACTCGCGAGCTGGACACAAAGTCTGGAAGAAACACAATTGTGCAGTAGCTTCGGGGTCACGGTGAAGTTTTCCGTTGTATGATGAATATTATTCGCTTCTGGTCAGTACGAACTTCAGCATAAGTATTGACACCGAATTTACACCTGAAAGGGAGTCACAGACGCATCTGGATTATGTGGCCGTCAGCAATCGACGGAGCATCAGTAAAGATCATTGCTCTTTCTGAGGGTACACAACTTGACACCGATCATGTGGGCTCGATGCACGCTGAAGCAGATCAATGGTACCAAGCCTATCTGGAAAGCTAGCTGAAACACAGATACGTCGATAACGAGGCATCCGGCCCAAATAGTCTGCACCGCTTACTTTTCAAAGATGACAAAGCCCTGATGAACAGTCTGAAAGCCCTATCAAGGAAGATATGAAACAAAAACAGAATGCCAGTAAAATAGGGAGCTTCCCCCTCAACCCAATCTTCAAAAAGGGCGAAAGAACGTCAGGTGACAACTACTATGGCATCGGCCCGGTAGCCGTGACATCCAATGTACTCTCTGGCGCTATTTTGATAACGTAGGTAGTTTTTTTTAGCTGAAAGCTGCTTGTAGCTCTGCTGGTACTCAGAAACTGTGGTGTTGCCTGATGATCAGAGGTATCCCTTCTAAGTCTTCATTTCTTATGAGGGCACTGTATGCGAAATTTTGTCGTCTGAATTCATATACGGTACTGAACTCTCAACTCTCTCACCACTCATCCTCAAAGTTATCACTGACGTGCAGCTTCAAAACTCCCTGCCTACTGAAGTGCT
The DNA here is from genome assembly GCF_000715545.1 of Opisthorchis viverrini. NCBI lineage: Eukaryota > Metazoa > Platyhelminthes > Trematoda > Opisthorchiida > Opisthorchiidae > Opisthorchis > Opisthorchis viverrini. Next base: position 370,880 of record NW_008751718.1, on the reverse strand, counting down.
CCCGGGGCGTTCGGTCACAGAAACTGAATACACGGGACGCATCTGTCATTGATTCACATCATTCAACGATGCAAATCATTGGAAATAACCTAAACAACTCCTCCTCAAGATTTAGTATGCGCTTCACATCTGGAAAGTGTGAAGTGCTGCTACGATTCTGAATGAGATCAAACCCGAACCTCATGCTTGCAGGCCAGCCAATCGACGTGGCTATTTACTCGAGTTGCGTTGTTCAGACGAGATCGTCACGGCAGCTTTCGCGAAACTTCTACATCAATAGTACCGATATGACGTCAGATTATCTGTCAAGGACAGATTATATACAGCGATAATGCAATCCTCACTGCATTACGGATCAGATCGTGACGAACAAACCGTGAGAAAGTTTGGAGTCACTAATTGCAATTTCAAGCGCATCTTCGTTGGAAGTATTGGAGTTGTGCCACAAGACTTAGAAGTTTGCAAATTGTGGAGTCTGATGAGCTTTTGATGCAGGGAAGGGAGTGGAACAACCTCTAACCCACCGCTACACAGTACTACGCTCCCCAACAACGCACTGATGATGTCACCTCCATTGATGATGAAACGTTTGCAATCAAATTGCCCAGCTCAGCGAACAAGCGAACGACCACCAGAGTGGAACTAATCAGAATCGTGCTGGCATGTTGTTGAGTGAAATTTACAGCTCTGACTAGGCCAAATACGAGTACTATGACGGAGAGGACGAACGAAAACAACGGGCAATACACCCGGTGAGGCTTTAAAATGAGCGGCTTTCTGAACGGTCAGAAACACTTTTCAGCTAAGGATTTTCTTGTTCCTAGTCGGCCGGAATCCAGTTAACGTGTCGCGGTTGGAGCGAACGACTGGTACTCTACATGACAACAGTAGGTGAAACAGGACGATCGTCCCCCTCCAAAAAACCGGAGATTATATGAACACAGGTGGTCTGAAGGTACAAAATAATATAAGATAATCGTTCAGCTGCTACACCTTTTCGGTGCCTAGCTACCATGCAGGCTTGAAGATCCTCACACTCAAGTGGCTATGCGTTACTTAATCTGCCAATCCAACGGATAAACACATCGTAAGCTTAAGAAGGAAATCTTACTTCTGTTGACTTGCCAAAATCAGCTCCTAAGCTTCTCTACGAATGTCCAGGGGCCGAATTCGTCACTACAGGCACAGCAAGCACCACGAAGGCAGCGTTGAAGATACTTTCCGAAAAGGTTAAAAACCAAGTATTATTAGGGGAAGGTGCTAATGAACCGAACTGACCTAATGGTGCGGTTGCGAAACCCAGGAGATGGCGCTGAACTCGTAAATCGTTGCTAAGATGCAAAATCAAGCAAAGTGGTGCTAAAAAACACAACCAACATCCCGCATTTCAGTTGTCACATGCGGGCGACAATCAGGCATTCATCTTGGAGGATGCTTGCTGTGCAGGCGATAAAAAGGGCATAGTTACCGACGCAGTCAAACCGTTTACACGAGTTTAGAAATGGAAGTATGAAAGAGAAGCGAGTAAATCCATAGACAACTAACAGGCCATGAACGACTGCGTCTTGTGAATCTACGAAGACGAATTTGAAGCACTATGCTATTGCTCGAAAAATTGAGGGATGGACCTGGAATGAGCAGATACGCTACACGGCAAAAAAAACGCAATATTGGCTTATCGCTCAGCTTATCAGTCGTCAGTCTGATTTTGGTTCAGCATTGCTGATCTGACGCACCACAGTTAGAGGCCGCGTCTTTGGAATATCCGAAAGCAAGTACTCCGTTTGATAAAGGACAGCCAATTGCTTGACCGTGAGCTGCGGCTGTTCAAAAACACTCCTAAATTCCAAGGAACTAAATGGATGAAGGTGAAGTTACTTTTTGGTTTTAATGCTTCCGTGCTGCATTTATTTCCCACAAGAATACGGGCAACACGGGTGATCTAACCAGCTGATAGGCGTTGCAAAACAGACAGCTGACACATACCTAAGCGCCGTGACACCCGAAACCCACTGCCTGAAATCACTGTATCGTTATACTCAAGGACAAACAGAACTATAGAGGTATGCGCAACTGGTTGGGAGATTCGGTAGCACTCTGAATGATCGGGCATAGCCAACCTTCTAACGCACGAGACTCAAACATTCGGAACAATGCAATGTTGAAGTGGAGAAACAGCAAGCATTTTGACACTGCAGAAATGTCGTGAAGAGCTGCCCACTGTACAATGGATGCGCAAAAAGACTCGAGTCACCTGTTCCAATGGCTGAAGATCTGGTGAGGAACCAGAACGAGCTGCTCCAGACTCTGCCAGTTGTTCGACCAACGTTGCATGCTCATCTTGGCTGATATTGGGATGATGTCGCATATGACTTCCAACGACAAATCGTGCCAACATTTCATCCTGAAATTAGTGAAGTGTTTCACGGTAAATGAAAGCTCAGGATACATAATAAAGTCACAATTCAAAGCTGGGCCTAGTAAATAACGATAAAATGGCGTTAAATCACAACCACGAGAAATGTTGGCAGAGGCTTCGCAGTTGTTCGAGCAGCTTACATCGACAGTCTTTAACCTCCTATCAGGTCACTCTGTGGATGATACCGGGAAATCACACAAAAGTGTGCTCACACACAAGTGATCTAGCATCAACATTTACTCCCAACACTGGAATTTCTCTTCAAATTTATTCTCTACAGATCTAAGTTTGCCACGAAATGTTTAAGTTTTGTACATTGTGGACTGAAAACCATCGGGTGAAACAATTGGTTTGAGGTGGTAATCTAAGAAAAATTGATGAATCAGGACCCCTAAAGAATTGACCGCACTTTTAACGGGTGTTTCCGATAAGCATCTGTGGATGTCTTGAGAAACGACTAAAGTCGCCAAGCGAAATGCCTCAAGAGACCGGTAATATGCAGTCTTTGGGGGAGAAGTCCTGTTTACTGCCATTTCATAGTAGTGAATCGGCGAGAGCGAATAGATTCCGGGCGCTGGTGGTGCATTGGTCACCCATTCAAGGTAATCGGGTGAACCCTGCTTACAAGCTGAAAGCAGTTCCGGTGGTCCGGACGGTTGGAACCACTTTTGGAGCCCACCTACCATGGCGGTGGTGGAGTTGTCCGATACCTTCAGATGACACTGGATTGCACAGAGCTTGGGATTGCCACAAAAGCTGTACGGAGCTGGAGATGCCACATGCATCACAATTCCTCACCGTTGCATTAAAAGCACGAATCAGTCAGGTAACATGATGCAACGTTACTCCAGGGAAGCGACACATCCTGTGCTACTCCAGTAGCGAGTTACCTATAAGTAAGCTGGGCTTTTAAAATAAGAGAAACTCATATAGAATACTAGGCTGAAGTATATATATATATATA
>NW_008751718.1:299867-367087 GCF_000715545.1 Opisthorchis viverrini | reverse complement strand
ATATATATATATATATATATATATATATCGGTTAAGTAGTCAAGGAGATAAGTTACCCATGGTGAAAAGCAACTAACGGCATGAATGCGGCTATATTTTACCGCCCTTACACCCGGGCACACAAACGCACACATATTCAAGCTTGGAAGTTATAGTGCACCGAAAGCACAGACACTTCGTAAAATCCTTCTGCAGTCATACGTTATTTGTTCATTAGTTTGCTCTTTGGATCTGGGACGAAAAACGAAAAACTTTTTAGGCAAGCATCGCACATTTGTGCATACATTCCACAAGTCCACTATGCAATACAGTCGGTATGAATTCACTGAGCCAGTGATGGAATTCACTCGGAGTGATGCAGACCGGTCAGCTCGCTGCATCAAAATGGATACTAGAAACACGACGGTTAGCCTGGTCAAAGTAACGCGAGGGGTAAAAAGTCTTCAAGAAAACTAAGTTGCGCGGATAAAGACTTAGCAAAATGGGCTTCCTAAAAATCCAAAAGGACCCGGAAGTGATACCATAGTCGTTACGTGTGATAAAATGGATGGTTACTCAAGACGAACACTGATTTATAGAACTCGCCACCGATGACTGGTTTGTTTCAGATTCATATGTATACTGAATGCAGCAACAGCAGAAAACTTCCTAGTGAAACTTTTAGTGTACAGAAGGAAAATCGTGCGTTTGCAACCAAAAAGGTGAATTTGGCAATATATCGGTATCCGTTTGAAGTCCCGCTTTGGTAAAAATATGAGCTACTAAGGAAATACAACCTGTTCGGGTGAGACAGTACATGGTGTACAAGAAGTTGTGCAAGCCGCTCAAACTTCCTTAGACACTGGATGGTACTCAAAAGCGGGAAATGAGGCAAGTGTAAACTTTAGCATAGCACCCACCTGAATCGGATCTACCGTATCGCGAACCACACAGAGAATATCGAAGCGACTGAGAATGGGCTCACTCAAATCCACGTTGTCCGAGAAAGTCATGCTAGGATCGTATCGTCCTCCAATAGGATTGGCTGCTGCAATAATAGTGCATCGGGCCTGCAAACTAGTGACGATACCCGCCTTGCTAATGGATATGCTTTGCTGTTCCATAGCCTCATGGATGGATGTTCGATCTTGGTCGTTCATCTGGAGAGAAAAAAAGCACAAGCATGTGAAGAATCTTGAATACATTCGATAGTGTATCCAATAGACTAGTTTCGAAACCGCAAAATTTATGAAGCTTTAGAAAAACAAGGTACTCGGTGAAATGAAACGTCGAAACTAAAACCGAGTAAAAACAACGGGGAAAAGCAATGGTCTAGTGGTTAGGATACCCTACTGAACCTAAGCTAAACCGATGGGGACACCACAGTTTACACAAAAATCCTGTAGTGTTTATACCTTATCGAATTCATCAATCAGGCAAACTCCACGATCTGCAAGGACGAGGGCACCGGCTTCCAGGGTCCACTCCTTCGACATGGGATTTCGAGTAACATAGGCAGTCAGGCCTACAGCGCTTGCCCCTTGCCCTGTGGTGAAAACACTACGTGGAGCCAACTGCTCAACACTTTTCAAAAACTGAGATTTGGCTGTTCCAGGATCACCACACAGTAATACATTGATATCACCCCGAACTTTGTGCTTTCCTCCTGAAAATAACGAAAATGAGGAATAAAGTGGAAATGGATGCGTGAAGGAGCATGCAAGCGGACTCATAAATTGGCGACTGTTCCGGGTCTATTCACTTAACCCCAATAAGGTCCGTATTAAATTTACAAGAGAGGAACGGATGAACACTACATCCATGCGTAAACGATACACGAAACAACCACAGGAACTAGTGACCTACACTAATTATTTCACGATAAGGCGTGGCGGTAGCAAACCTGTACCGGTTTTTATGCTATCTACGTTGGTGCTACTTATAAGAACGGCGAGTAGCATGATTTTTCTCGAAATACTTCACAAAACCAGCTGCATGGATTATTAGGTAAACGCCGCACTTCAGACGTCAACTTAGCCGTAAGTAAACACTGCGAAGTTATTCAAGTAGAGCGTCCTCAATGGAGTTCGTGCGTCTAAAGTGCTGCCTTCAATGCATAGCTCCTCTTTCAATATGCCCAAATAGAAGTCCACAGATGACCCAGTATCTACGCATAAATTATGTCAGCTGCCGTCTCCAACGCACAGCCACCTAACCCATTTCACCAAATTATCAGTGAACTAGACTGTGGCAGCCATAACCACTGTAAGTCAAGTACGCGGTGACGATGATATTCGAGTAGAAAGCGTAAGATAAATCTGATAGACGCCAATTGCATGACAAAAAAGACCATTAAACGACCGCTTGCGACCCAAAAGAAGTACTAAGCTTTTAACTTCTCATAGTGATTCCTGCCAATTCGACAAGGGCTAGCCGACTTTGTTCAACACGATCAATCCACATTTTCACCTCATCTAAAGCTGTAAAAAAAGCTCGAATTTGCACGGTGATCATGGCTGCTACAGTTCCGTTCATCGTTGATTTGGAAAAGTAGGAGTAAGTACGCGGGATGATATTCGAGTAGAAAGCGTAAGATAAATCCGATAGACGCCAATTGCATGACAAAAAAGACCATTAAACGACCGCTTGCGACCCAAAAGAAGTACTAAGCTTTTAACTTCTCATAGTGATTCCTGCCAATTCGACAAGGGCTAGCCGACTTTGTTCAACACGATCAATCCACATTTTCACCTCATCTAAAGCTGTAAAAAAAGCTCGAATTTGCACGGTGATCATGGCTGCTACAGTTCCGTTCATCGTTGATTTGGAAAAGTAGGAGTAAATAGCCACGCGTTGGAGACGGCAGCTGATATAATTGATACATGAATACAGGAGTGTCATTGGGGTTTTCAATGCGGACATGGGAAAAGAAAGCTATGCATTGAAAGCAACAGCTTGGATGCGTGCGCGCGACTGGATCATGTCTGACAATGTCTCCAACCAATGATATGTCCCGTTTTAGAGTCCCCACCCAGGGGGACAGCGATGACCGGGACAGCTGAGTTTGCTGGTAATGGCTTTCATACTCCGTTGCCAAACCACTGCTTAACCTCCCCTGGCTCGTTCCCACCCTTCGTGTGGCTGTGCCAAAGGGGCTCTTCGAGGAAGACGGTCGACTGGCACACGATGGATGTGACCAAGCCAGGGCAGCCTATAGAGTGTGGTCAGTTCATCTATCGTGGGCGAATTATTACCTCCGAATACGATTCGAAGTGCTTCTGTATTATTAATCCTGTATTCCTACTAGACATGTGCAATGTTCCGAATACATCGACGGTAGAATGCTGAAAGTTTAATGTCCTCAGCGAGCAGATGGCACATCAACAGCCATTCCAACGGGCATCGTCAGACATGATCCAGTCGCGCGCACGCATCCAAGCTGTTGCTTTCAATGCATAGCTTTCTCTCCCCATTGAGAACTCCATTGACACTCATTTATTCATGTATCAATTATATCAGATGCCGTCCTCAGTGCGTGGCTATTTACTCCGACTTCTCCAAATCAACGATGAGCGGAACTGTGGCAGCTATGACCACTGCACAAGCCCGAGGTTTTTAAAGCTGATTATGATGGCTGTCCGTCGCCGCAACTCCTTCCAGTCAGTGTTGAGCCTGTGGACAGGACATCTTTCAAGGGGTCAAGCTGATTTAGAGGATATGCGCCGTAGGACCACTTTTCAGACCGGCACCACATACACGGATGGCTGTGAGATCAACGTGAATTTGGTGGTTGCCTTGCCAAAATAGTCGTGTTTTATATGTCGAACCAGTCCGTATTTGGCAGAACTGTCTGCTGCTTGTTCTCAAGTTGTCTACACTGGCAGTGCTCATCGACTTTTTTAGGATTGAATTTTGCAGGTAGTGAACAGCATAGCGGTGAACGCTCGCTTTGCTGGTGGAAAACAAAGTGCAACACGAGCATGACCTCACTGTACAGTATGCTTCTGTCAGACCTTTATTGAAGTCGCCACCTCACTGAAGTACTTCAAAGCATGCACCGTTGAAACAAAGACCAACAGCTTAAACAGGAGACTTTCAGTAGCGACCAATAGAAGGTTTTCGAAGCTGAGTGATATCAATCTGGACGACAGCGTAGCTCACCACACACGTGGCGGGCTGCTGGTGACTCCCAAAAGTTGAAACAGCTGTACGATGACTATCGACTTCTTAGCGTGGATTTACCTCGCTCGCAGGATGGAGGTTCTGGAGCCAAGACAAAATCACCAAAGATTGTGAACCTAGTAACTGGCAACGCAGTCGTCATAAAAATCGAACTCATCCCCGGGATCCGCGTCCTACAGAGGATCAGACGAGGACCTCAGTGTCCGAAAATAAAGTGTTCATTAAGGAGCTCTTACCTGGATTCTTTGGCTCCCCACCGAACAACGCTAGAGCGATTCCCCGTTTAATATCTTCGTGTCCGTAGACACTTGGAGCTATACTGGCAAATATCCGATCAGCAATACGTTCATCGCGGGAAAGCTTTAGAATGGCTTTTGTGTCTTCATCTGTTAACTTCTCGACAGTGACCTAGACGACAATAATGGATAAGACGTGACATCGCGTACTTTATCGTCCTTTCGGACGATGTTGTTGGCCAAAATAACGGTTGCAAAGACTGGAAACCCTTGTTGTGTGTTCAGAGAACCATCATAACTGTGTGTATAAGTCCCAGTGAGCTCCTAAAAGTCGAAAATATATTATGGAAATGGTTCGCACTATTTCATCACCAGGTTTGCATGCGTCGACTAAGTCGTCAAGTAGGATGACATCTTTAGACCTCGGCAAGCGACCAGGTGGAACTTTCCCAGGACTTTCTTGAACTGTAATCCTTTGGTAGTTTTTGAACACAGTCTGCAAAGGAACAAAGGAAACTCAAAGGTGTTTACGAAGCCCAGAAAAGATGGAACAAATTGCTGAAACACAGTAAGATGACAAGTGGGAATAACTCCGATCCACGATTGAACAGGTGTCGAAAAAGGCCCAGTTTAACGTAGTGATCAGGTCAAACACGTCAGACGTCGTTTAGTGGCCCACTTGCGTAGCGATGTGAACAATGCGCCTCCGAACACCCAGTAACATCCCGTATCCAGATAACCAGACACGTGGTGCAGATGCATGTCTTACTTTACATTGCTTCTCATATAGAAACTCATGCTAACCTTCACATACGACGAGATTGAACAGATCTATTTAATAATGCGGTCAGTTGAGAATAACTGCCACGCACCGTGTGACTGACAACACTAAGTGACCTAGGTGTCATCGACAGCAACAGCAGCAAATGATTTTTCTTAACCGCAACAAACCCCCAACCTAGCGATAAGGGATTGGAAAGTAGACGACTCAAGTCGGGGAAACTGAAGGAGCTAACATGGCACTGACCGACGTTTCACATCGTGCATACTCAGTGCTGACACTGATGATTTATTACCGTACAATCGCAAAGTTGGTTTAATTATACTTGAAACTTTAAAGTGAGAAGGAAAGGACCTAGTGCTAGCCTATCGCAAACACTTTGAGGTGTCTACACCTTTTAATGGGAAAATCGACCGTAACTTTCAACTGATATCTTATCCTGTCATACTATACTTCTCGGCCTTTCAGCACAGAAATCTCAACTGGAAATATGGAAACTGACAGTATGACCACTGAAATCGATCAGCCGCCATTTCTCAGTGACAAGCTAAGGACGGGGGGGGGGTTACGGGGACACCATTCTAGAAGGCAGATCGCACCAACACTCAAAGTTTTCATAATAGCTTTTGCACTATTCTGGAAAGTTATACGCTATCCACCTCAGAGAACAGTCGTCACGGTAGGCGATGTTTCGGCATGCGTGCAACATGGGTGAGCCGCCGCAGTTTACGGCACTCGATATTGTCCGCAACTGAAGTACCTGCTGCACAAACACGTTACTAATTCTCTGACGGCACATGACACCAGAAACGCCTCTGATTCTGGTGGCAAAAAAATTGAAAAAGCCCAACATTTCCTGTCCATAGAGGCCATGTCTTGCAACCACACAATAGTTTCTACGGACGCCACAAGTGACGAAACTTAGCAAACGTGATTCGGTGTCCTGCGCCAACTTCACCAGACACACTCGCCAGAGCTAATACCAGGGCATATAAAATTCCCCACGAATTGTAAGGGGTATGTTTGGAAATTACACGTTCTGAAGCATGAATCTGCACTTTGAAGGTGCAAGGCTCACGCCGAAGGATGGTATGGCGGTTGTCGGTCTATTCAACAGGGCATGTCTCCCGCCTTCGCCTCCAAAAACGAGGACGATATCGTCTACGTTCTCATCAGCAACGGGTCGAAAACCTAGGTTTTGAAGACCGTCCAGCGTTCGTACTATTGTTTGATCGACGACACGTTGAACAAGAACGGAGAGAGTGAACACCTTTGTTGGACACCACTTTTTGTAGGAAAGCCTTTGAAGAGTTCATCATCCACACTCACACGCCCAGGCGTACGTGGTACAGCGACCTGATTATGTTCACGATTTTTGGGCGTCCCCAGTGAACGGGTCTTGTTAGGAGCACTGAAAAATCGACGGAGTCGAACGTAACATCGAAGTAAACGAACACAAACATTGAGTTGTTTGTACATATGGCGTTGCTCCAACACCTGGCGGAATATGGAGATGTGGTCGACGCATCATCTACTCGGTTGTAATTTTGCTTCATGCTCACATGTTAAGGCTTATCGGGCCGCCGTAATAAAAGAATCAGCGACGCCCTATTGCAACAGGAGGCAAGTTGACAACTGTGAACACTAAATTCACTGCGAATACCGTTTTTGAAAAGGAGCACTATCATCAACTGTCTGGGACGGTTCTTTTCTCTCAGATAGACCCGAACGGGTTAGCTAGGCACTGGCTGAGAAATTCACGGCCATCCTTGATCAGAGGTGGACCAGGAGCACGATAGTGCATGAATAGTTACATACTGACACATCTGAGGTTGAAGGTCGCTCCACATTCACAGTCCACCCTTCTCTTGAAGGTCGGGATTTGAAGTGGCAGGTGACTAAATGAATGGCTGTTCGAAGTAATGTATCTACCGGTCCCTCATAATTCCACTACCAAGAGGCTTTCGAAGACCTGTCGGGAGAATCAACAAGGGACAATCTGCGGATTTTTACAGTATCTTACGCATTTTTAACCTCTTCGGCCTTTTAGGTTCATCAAGCTTTAGGGCCTGCACGTGCACTGGGTTTTACCCGGCGTCGAACGATGCGTCGACTTGAGTTGCGTTTGCGATCGCAAGGAACCTGTCGCCTGGTCCCAGGAAACCCACGGTCCTATCAGAGATTTACAGCTTGGAGGTCAACTAGGCAGTACCACAGGCCGGGGTTCCGACAATGAATAGCGCTTTTGATATGTTTGAGTGACCGACATCGGACGAGCCAGCAGGCGTTGGAGGAGTCGGTTCTGATAAGTATTTGATTACTTGGTCCACAAGCTCCTCAGTGATGAAGCGAGGTGTGTGCAATTTCCATAGAATTGAAAAGTGCGGTGAAAATGGGTAGCTGACGGCTCCACAGTCAGAATTCATGCAGGTATTCCACTGTTCGACCCTAGGTACGATAACTAATGGTAATGATATATTTGTATTCGGTCCGTTGGTGAGTGCAACGTATTCAAGCGATTTCCACTGTTCCAGAAATCGGTACCACAAAGGAAGAGCCTGTGATAAGCACGCATCTGCAGTAGGTGTTCTCCGTTGCCTGTGCGTTTCGTATCCAACTCGAGACACCCATCAAAATGGTCCACAGCATCGCCCAGCCTACCTACATGAGCGCCATTTACATCATCAGCAAACACAGCGATGCCCAAATTTCAGCCCGCTGTAGAATGGCTACAGCACCGGATTCAGAGCTATAGCCCGTCGGGTCGAAAGACAACACAACAAACACGGGATGAAGAGCCGAATTGGGGTGGGGTAGGGTTGAAAGGGGAGGGGCGTCAGCAATAGCGCGTTTTCAACTAACCGCCCTGACGAATGCAGTAAGGCGAGCCAACATATTTTCAGTTATGACGTCCATAGTTGCACCGAAACCGGATCCACATCCTTCAGCAGTGACCCTCCGGAAGGACAAAGTTCACTGGATCATTAAGCCCAAACCATAACAGACCGATTCTGGTGTGACTCATGACCTCTTGGGTAATGATAATAGGTGAGTGAAAGCATGAAGTAGGACACTGGTAGGAATTTACAAGTTGGAATGCTTGGTTCAAACATGGGAAGATCATTCAGTCTGACAGACCTCATTTAAACTATATTAGTGACTAGGGTCATTCAAGCCGAACACGTCTGAGAGCATACTTCAAACCCCAAAACTAACTGTAAGAAGCATGACATCGGACGCCAGTGTTTGTGAAAATGAATCTGATAGCCTAACATATAACCCAACAGATTAATAACAGCCCAGGTTTTTACAGGGTAAAAAGCACTCACCTGTTCCATATTGAGCTCAAAAGGACCACCAGACTGGCAGTCTGGACAAGTAGTTGGGCGTACCTCGCTGCCCGCCTGGTTCTGAACAAACGGACCAAGCAAACAGCCACACTTCGAACAATTATATCTGACGACACTTAACTGCGGCAAAACACTTGTGCTGCTGGTCACAACACCACTCGTTCTGACGAGCTGATTAAGATGTAGGTGCCGGAGGCAACGGAGGTCTTCAATGAGAGGTAGGTCATTTATGCGAACATGGACGCGGTTCGTAATCCGATCATAACGAGGAAACCGCGCAAGTGTAACATCGCGCGCAGCCTAGCAAAGATTATTAGAGCACAACGGTAATACCTCGTCAAATATTTCCAGGATATGTTGGGGAGCTTCCGGGAGAAAATAAGCTAGGACTTGCTCGGCGGAAGCAAGGTGCTGATAGTCAACGTATAAACTTTGTCTGTTTTCCCTAGCCATTTGTACAATTCTCTCGGCATAAACATTTCGATCATGTTCATCCAGGAACGTTCTGAGGAAGGCTTTGAAACGGTTTTTAATTTCTTGACGTGTGGCTGGTTGTTGTACCCATTCAACAACTGACATTCCTTTCATGTCTTCGAGGTTTTCGATGCTCTCAAGGACGGCCTCAGGTTCTTCCATTCCAGGGCCCATGCCTGCTGCTGCACGCTCTGCAAGACGCCGTCTCCTAGCCGGAATCACCTCATCATCATCCTCAGGACCATATAAATCTATCGAATCAGACCACTGAATTTAATAATACCTGCAAGTAACCCTCGACGAAGGCCTCCGGCTGCGAGCGCCTGCTCTCGATCACGCTGTCGCAGTTCCCGTTCCGCTTCGGCGCGCGCTGTGGGGGACATCTCCTCGATCTCTTCATCAGGTGGCGCCAATCCTTCCGCTTCATAAACATCTAGCTCAGGAATAGGCCTACAGAATTAAGCAAGGCTTTTCGAATTACCGGTAGTCGCGCTCCATGTCGTCACCGAAGAGATTTTCGCCGGTTTCCTCTTCTTCCTCAGCACCATCGTCCCCCAAGATGGCTGCAGACTCATCCTCAAATGGAGCATCGTCCAAGTCTGGACTTGGTGGCGCAAGCGGATCACTTCGAGAAGGTGGCTCCTGTCAAATATTAGAATTAAAGCAAACAAGAGAACCCACAGACATGACAGAAATTCGAACTCGAACTCCCGCTTTCCACAAGATTTTCTGAAGGCCAGTGCATTGAACAAACAATCCAATGTGGGATGCAGGTCAAGAGAACGGATCTCGACTTCAGAATTTTTGTGAGGGGTAAAATAAAGAGTTAGCTCCATTTTAGTTTTAGTCTAAAAGTTCGTGCGGGACAGTCAAGTAGACTCGGTTACCGAAACGCAACTTATCAGAATAATTCCGGCTTCAATCTACCCTCAACATCTCATCATTCCCTGCAATTGTATTCATTCGGACTGTAGATATGTTCACATATAATGGTTGTTTCACTTCTCGTCACACCATGTAAATGGTATAAAATGTTATATGCATGAAATGGTATAAAATATAGCGGCGGATAGCTGGAGATATACATGTAGCAATAGAATTGAGAAGTGGACAAAATTCCTCTGGGTGCCGGACGCCGCTGGATACTGCGCTTTCTGAAAAGGATGCACGTTGACCAAGGAACATAACCAACTGCTTCTTTCATTGCCATAAAAGGAAGGAGGTGAAAATGAAGAATGACAATCGCAGGGCAGATTGGCCGCATGGGCCATTTGACGGACGGACTGCCTGTTGACGGCTGATCAGAACGGGAGTCCGTTTGCACGTCTTCGGTTCTTCAACAAAGATAAGGGGTTCATGCAACCGTTCGGATCAGCCAGAAAATACTTATGATAGGAGACGCTTCGGTCAAACCATGTCCCCTCTATTGTGCGGTACATAAGGAAGGATTATGGTGAACGTTTTAAACCAAGCGCCTACCTGACCTGCGTGACGCCATCCCTAGGCTAGAATGAAGGAGAAATGTACCTCAAAGACCTGTTCGGATTGGTATTCTATGATACCTCAGCCAACTCACTCCAGACGCTTGCCGTCCTACGCTCCCGGAGGAAATCTATAGAAGCTTTAGTCGTGCTTTATGTTTTTTCGGCGTAGGCTTGTTGTGGCTGGGCCCCAGTAGCCTTGAGAAGCAACATGCAAAAAGCAGAACCACCCTGTAGAATTCACCAGGGAAGATCCAATTTACTGCCAAATGGTTCCGCTCTTTGGAATACAACTTTAGCGCTCTTAGTTTTTACTCGCAACTTGGACACTGAATCCTCATTCCACTCTGATTATGCCACTGGACCCCTAGAGTAATTTGTTGTCTGTTCACGATTGTGGGCTTAATACGTCCAACGGGGAGGAATAAATTCGAACCATTTGTGGTTAATCACTGAGGCTTTGAGCCCAAATAGCGCACTTTGTACTTAGTCAACTACTAGAAGTGTTTTCGTCTACATCCATGTATTTCAGGTTATGACAACTTCAAAATTCCAACATGAGTTGTGATTATAAGTCTCCGGAAGTAAAACGTAAGAAACGTCTGCAACGGGAAGAGACTATCTAGAGTGGCTGTCATGCACTTCCTAGGGCCCATCCAAAGGTCTCATCTCTTAGTACAACCAGATTCCGAAGAGCTCTGGGTGTCGATAGGCTTCATGTGATGGACAGAGATTTACCCCTCCACCGAACATAAGTCACTGGTATCGAGCAGAATCAACAAAGGTCGAAATACCCATTCATGAGGAACTCCGCTACTCACTGCAGCGGTGATGGACTAGATGTGCACTAAAATGCCAGAAGGCTTCATTCACAAAACAACCCCTCATCGGCGGTTCACCCCGATCACTGACACGGTGAAATTCCAGATTCGCAATTAGAAATAAATGATTTGATGACTCAAAGGCTTTGAGCAAGGTAAGATCACACCTATTCATTTTGGTTCACGTCAGATCATTTAGTCACAGAGACAACTACGAGGCTGGCTGAGAAAAACTAGTGGGTTTAATCTCTCGACGGACCTTGTATAATGTTGTTTTCTTTTCCATGAAGATGAAGCACAAAAATTGTGTTGATAGGAATGTTGCGCTCGAGGCGGCTGACGTGGGAATATGCTCAATGGTATAAAAGATGTAGATCAGGTTGATGTTCGGCCTACGCTCATTTTATGGCTTCCAACCTTCGTAAGCTAATAGCCCTCAGGTGCAAGCAGGTGCTGACATTTTTCACCATTGCATATAAATCTCGTCGTTTACTATGGGGTGGCCCCTGGTAGAAAGGAAACAGAGCCTGTAGAGCACCGTCCCTAGCTATTAGCGGTCTCAGGATCCACGAACCGTCACAAAACAGCAGAAATTTGTTAAGAAGTGTAAGCTGCGGGCGTGAACCTAAGATCGTTAAAAATCTACAAAGAAACAGGTCTGCGTTCACTTAATTCTCAGGAGTGTCGAAGAGTATTCCGTTTCAGATAGGAAACAACACTGCTGCAACCAGATCATGCACTTTGGTGGCAGGTTTATCATTAATAAAAAGTAGTGGTTATTCTTAATATGTGGGTGGTGTACCGCCAGCACGCTCAAAATGGTGCAGGGAGAAATGAAGCAAGAGCGATGGGATTTTTGGCCACTCAAGTTTGCGCGGAAATGTGGCAGTCACAGAGATATTTGTCATCCTCCGACACAAATGCGGTCATACCTTACCTGGCACGATCAAAATGCGATGGAGATCAGGGAGAGAGAGACAGTATTTGCGGGTCTCCTATCGTTGGTGGAACATAACATTTGTGGGCAAGATCGTATCACGGCAATCGGAAGATGAGGAGCAACAGCACAACGAATGAAGGAGAAACTGAGGCGTTGTGCCTGGTATGATACGAAAACTGCAAATTGAGGTAAATATGGGACGCCAACAATGAATCTTGTGAAGCAGCTGTGTTGCATCAATCCTGCAGGCAAGCAGGAACTAAAGGCCAAAACCATTCGTAAGCTTACTTGGCCTGGGACGCTAGGGTTTTGGCTGAAACCACAATAGGCTTTGATGGGTACAATTAATCTGAGATATTGGCAATACGGTATATGGTGGACTAAATATAAGAAACACGGTGTATAGTGAAACTCAACTGACCTACTGGCGTTTCTGTCGACTCAGACTCGGATCTAATAATTCCTATGGGGAGTGAAGTTATGCTAATGCATGGGACAGAATGCAAATCAGAAGAGAAATGATTGACTCTGTGGGAAGCACAGGCAGAAAATGCACCAAGATAGATGTAAAAGAATGTCTCAGCCGATTGGTACAAACCCTCTCGAGAGGCAGTTAAGTCCACGTAACGAATGCGCTCGTAGTTGTAGCCAAACGAGTGACTCGCTGGGAGATTACAGATAAGGGTAGGAAGATAATAGTTATGGGTGTGGCATAAGACAAGTTACCGCCGTTGAGCTGACTTACTTCGGTTTCAGTCAGTTTTGAGTTCACGGGATCGGTGTTGTGCAATTCGGTGGGCGGCGGGATTCTCGGTCCGTCGAGGCGATCCATACCGGTATATCGAAGCTGATGTAGGATGACGAGCAGATTCGATTTTCGCTCGCGGAAATGTTTGAACGTATTCTCTCGATGTTCAATCTGTCTTCGGGTTTAACACGTCTCATGTTGTTGAAGTCTTCATTCCAGCACATTTGCGTGAAAACCCTTGTCAGCTTGTACTCAATTCCTGCGGTGCGGTCCGTCTCAGTCATGACCTAATCATTACAAGCTGCTCTCCACTGCTAGTGCTAGATCACAACGGATGTAACCGGAACGGATGTCCATCGAATGTATGGCGTGGTATGGAATACCATACGTGCAAAGTCCTTGTGACACTATATATGGACATCTCAACAGGACAACATGATAAGCCAGTTTTCTAACTCTGTTGACCCATTTGCACCGGCCGCCTATGCTTTAACAGTGGCAGGAATTCGGTACCTAAAAAGTGAGCTACCAAAAACGAAACCAAGCCCGGACTGCTGATTCGGAAAGACCAGTGCCAATGTTCCGTTTTAATCGGGATATGCGTTGTAAAACTAGAGCTTCTTTCTAAAGCTCTTGAGAATCGACCAACCTGGATGAAAGTCAGTAATTAATTGTCATTGAACGAGTACCTAATGCTACCCATTTCTGGTCCTCTAGCTTCAAAGGAGCTCATTCAGCTCTCCAATCTGGCAACCAAGACCGCCACAGTGTCTTGAGTGTTCAGACGCTCGGTTTCGTTCACCAGCAAAATCGTGCCACAAATGGAACTATCGGTCCCTAGCGGCGATCTCACAAAGCCCGAACACGGATCGTTCCATGCACAGAGGTTTCTTGGAAAGAGAAGTAGGGGAACCTTTTGGCTTTTAGTCGCCAATTCCGCGCCGCCTACTGTAGAGAAGATGCTGGAACGCGCTGTCAAAACTGAGGAGGCCTATTCAGTGATCAAAGGTTTATCCGAGGGTTGCTTTCTGGAGGTGCGGAAACTAGGCCACAAAAGTCTCAAAGGAGAGGCGCAATACAAGCTTCCGCTTGGCTCAAGTTCAGGAGACCCCAAATATATGGCCAATCCCATGGCATTTATGCCCCCTTAAGTGCTTGATAGCGCACCGATTCAACCAGCCCAGACTCCGCACTGCAGCTTCTTCCCACCCACCGCGGACCACCCGGCTACGAAATTAAGAGATGCTCGGGAGGAGGTAAGACTTGCGTGGACCGAGCGTTCAAAGTGCGCAGACCTAGCATGGCTTAGTTCGGTAACGAACAATGAAGACATAGCAGTAAACTCCCCACCGATATTACAGCTTGTGAGCTGGATTGGACCGGATGTGTAGAGAAAAACGGAGAAGATGGCCAACAAATCAACCACAAGCACTAGCCTCGACATCGAAAAACACTGCGAAAACTCTGAAGCATTTGAGAACGTGGAAATACGTGTCTCCATTTCCGCTCTGTCAGAAGCGGCTTCTCCGATTGTGTGCCCAATCGTTGCCCATGACGCCGACAAACAAAGCTACAAACGGACAATAGCGAACCCGAAAATCCTTTGTACACCCAATTAGCCACGCAGATCTCTGGCGGCTTGGGAGCCGGCACAAACGAGATAGAGAAGCGACTGTAGTAAGAGACAAGGAATAAACTTCTCCAACTCAGAAATCTGTTGGCTAGCGTCAGAGTGAGGTCCTCCGCTAGAAGGGACCTCTTTAGAGCGCCACTAAAAAGAAAACCTTTTGGTGCTGTCACCGAATGCACGGGGCCTCCCAGAGACACCTCATCGGACAAATCGCGCCGAGCGGCCCAAGAAACCGAACAGACACAGTTTTACTCCAGCAAACCAACACATTTCTCGACTTCCGAAATTCGGAAGCAGTAGAGACCGTGTTATAATGCCTGTCCACAAACTACCTCAGTTTTTTTTAAAAACTTCACGTTATTAAGCTTTCGGCTTGCCTCGAACAGCCGTCCATGAACCTGGCTAACATTTTATGTCTGTGACGCGGACATCTTGGTAGATGGCTACCCTACCTTTCGAGGGCTAGCGAGGGACTAGTGGGGTTGCTTCATATTTAAATGCGGTCATGCCCATCTTGTCCCCTGCGATGCCACTCCCATATCTTGTTGGGGCGCACTGTTAATCCACATCTCGCTGCGCCGGCCTGATTTTCATCTTCTCGATGTCGTCTAACAATGCTCCTTGGCAAATTCCTCACATAAACCCTTAAACAACCATCCTTCAGCTACTACTCCACACATCTTTTGCTGGGAGGTGATTTCAAGTACCCAAGGCCTCCTGGATAGAGCTAAAATGCGCTGGATCTGGTGTGACACTTTGCAACGGTGCTGACCAAAGTCGTTCAACAGAGCATTTAGACTCAACATGTCGTCGCACTCACCGGATACCACGCGAACCAACTACCGTACCTCCTGTATTTGGCCCTCAGCAACGAAAGACGCTTCCTTGATTAGCTGATAATTAACACCTCTCTGGGACATAGTGATCACATTGTACCGATCTTCGAGTTCACTTGCTACTGGGCCAGAAATGCCGACCCTCAGATGTGGGTTCGGTAGTTGCGCTGAACAGACTTCACAGGAATGCGTATCTTTCTTGCCTAATTAAAACTGGAACCAAGTTCAGTGGAGTAAATTTACAGGACCATTATCCAGAAAGTTCCTGAAGTTGGAGTGACGTTCATTTAGAAGAAAAACAAAGTCGGATGGACCGCAAGATACGTAAAAAAATACGGCATCTTATGGAAAACAGGTCTCAACTGTTTTCCAAAAAGTTGACTACAGAAACACAGAACATGGGCCGGCATTTCGCGAAATGCAGAATTGCTGTAAATTGGAGATCCGCCAATAGAACACACGAAACAAGCCAACATACTAGAGGTCGCCAGGGATGCAAAAGTGTGCTTTTTGATTGCATGAGGCACCGCCGCAGATAGAAACCGACCGCGTTCCTCTCGGAGGACAGGAGCGGAGAACATGGCCTAATGGTAGTATTTGAAGCATACAGGGAATATTATACAGGCCCCTATTTTGATTTAGTGAACCCAATGGACCGAATCTTGTCGAGGCATAACTACGAGCGACCTCTAACTAACTTGGCCGTCACGTAGGAAAACATTCGCAAACTGTTGTACAAGACGAACCCGTTCTGCGCGTCGGGACCAGAAGGGGTGCATCCAACGATCCTGAAGCAAACGTCTTTCACGCTACCAAAACATTTCTACCCGGTGTTTTGTCGGCTGCCCGACGAAAACTACCCTCACTCTGATTGCAAGGAAGTGATTGTTTCGCAAAACTAAAAAATTTGTGGCCGACCGTGGTCCGGTAGCTACCGGTCCATTAGCCTCACTAGGATACCGTGCAAGTCGATAAAATGCATTCTGAAGCTGGTTATCCTAGACCACCTTACTATCAACAACCTAATATCTCTACTCCAACGAGGGCTCCTCTAAGATCGTTCGAACATGCTCGTATTCAAAGACAGCCTAGCACAAGCTAAGGAAAAAGTACTTATATAGGATGCCACGCTTTTCGCACCATGGACTCGGAATGGAAGGCTGAAATCCGGAACAAATTCGGAGTCGTTGACCACCTTGCGTGGTACTCGGCACCGAGTAGAAAGGAGCTTTTCCGCACGCGTTCTCCACAGCATCGGGACTGTTGCACTCAGACTTGGGATTTTAAGCTTCCCATATTGCTTACCGGAGTATAGGTAGCTGATCGAAGTGTCCTTTAGCAAACATAGCCAGCCACGAATGGAATTTCTGACGTAGTTGTCCGACCTATTCAGCGTTTGAACAGGTGTTCCCGGTTGTTGAATACCCCCTTCCCGTTGGAGGTGGAGGGAATGTCCAAATATTTCATGCTCTCTACCGGAACCAGCTGAGTGCTGAATTCCGCGGCGAAACAAAATGGTTCCACTGAGACCGCTGTCGCCCGATGTTTCCTTTCCGCACAGATCACTGACACCTTCGTCTTTCTGGCGTTTAGTTTCATGCCAGCTTTTCTCAACTCGATTGCAACAGCTGTAAGCTTCTCTGTAAGGAGAGCCTTATTTTCCGCACACACGACTTAGTCGTCAGCGAAGGTGAAACCCTCTATTAGGGTGTCATGGGACTGGTGTCCCAGTTGTGGCATCGACAAGCCAAGAAGTTCATCGATTGTTCCAGCAGCAGCAGCAACAACAACAACAACAAATACTACTACTGGTACTAGCGTTCATCTACAACTGGTTGGTGGCAAACCGTCGTTATAATATTGCAGCCAGAATAAAAGCGTGACTGGCGGGGCTAATGAATATAGGGGATTCCGCGAAAAATGCACAGTAGCATAAACAGTGGGCATGATAATAAAAGGTTCATTTTCCAACTTTTATGGCATATACCAGATGAGTCCTGATTGAGTCGGTACAACTTGAACACGACAGACAAGGGTACAACGGTAAGGAAGACACAGCCAAAGAGACACGCCACTTACGTTAAAAGTTAGCGCTTATGGGAGCCAAAAAGGGAAGAATAAGCATAAAGTGCGACTAGTTTGATGATGTAGCCGGTTGATACGAACTAAAACTGAAGATTGCTGCCGGCCTTGATTGACAATGAGCGGTTGGGTAAGTAACCAGTGTCAAAAACAAAGATTGGGCGTCCATTAGCCGCGCAATGCTCTCAGCTGCAAAACCTTTATTAGTGGAGTGAAACTTCTTGCGTCAAAATATTGCACTTTGTTGCATATGTGCTCAAACAGGAGAAAACACTTTGATCTACTTCAATATTTCTGTAGCTCACCAAATTTTATCGTCCACTGAGGCGATCATACCTCTGGTGGAAAAAGCTGGAATCGCTGAGCCCTCGGGATTCCTGAATGGGGTTCAAAAGTCTGAACTGGCACTCTGAACTCAACTGCTCGATTGATTTGGCCTATCAGGGACACGTCATAGCTCTCGAAATTTCAATCCCATTGTGCGAATACTGAGCACCAGAAAGTGGATATTTAGATGGGTGAATTCGAAGTGGAGACAAGTGACAAGTTAAATTGAAACTATGCTGTCTCACTCTTATCACTGTTGTCAGGTGTAAATGACAGTTTTGATGGGGAGATGGTGCCAATGCGTGTGACCGAACCGTAAATGTAATTGAACTTGCGGAATGAGCAAAATGAACTTGCAGCAGAAAATTCAGATGGGTCAAATCCGAACTGAAGGGTTGGCGGGAGGGACCGAAAGAGTTCCATGCTTTACGACGGTAGCTACCAAATAAAATTTAAGTACCTGACTCTTAAAGCATGTCCTTCTCACTTCACTACGGCCAATCGGCCTAAGAAGCATTTGTTGTTCTACGAATGATTCAGTGCTTTTTAAGCCATATTACTTCCAGATACTATGTTGGGTCTACGTAAAGCCGCTTCCTGATGGTGCCAACCAAGTTGTGTACTCAGGTCAAAAGAGAGGCGCAACCCCCTTCAAACATATCCGGCGAGCGGCCACCAAATACGCCGGAGTGATTAAACTGCTCATCGTAAATTACCACTGTCTTTTGAGTTGGCCCAATTTTTACTTAAGCTTCGTTTGAACAGGGTTCGACTAACAGATAATTTACTGTTGATCCAACGAAAACACGGTGGGGACGCGCTGGCGGCAGCACCAAGAAGTAGTGATTTTGGTGGCGGTTCCAAGAGGCTCGTTTTCGCGGAGGACTGCACCTTGAAGCCAGGCAGCAGTTTTCTAATCTGGCGAATTTCACGTGGCTTGTTTAACTGCACTCGCTCTTCTTTCGTGTTTGTGTGGACACCCTACCCGCCGGCGATCAGCGTGGCCAACTGGATGAACGAGGGATTTCCCGGATGGCTGTAGTCATGCTTATGGCTTAGGTTGTCGGGGTCCTGGGCGACGGTTGTGTCCACAAGCAGGGAGGCCGCTTTTGACCGAGTGGAGCTGAAGCTTGGCTTCGCTGCTTGTCCCCGCACATCTGACTCAGTACAGTTCAGAGGCTGTGGCTTTGTTGAGGAGTGCATGGCTGCAGCTTTGTTGTCTGTTACGGAGACAAGCGTTGATAGCGCCACGTACTTTGGGTGCTGCTTTCATGGGAGGTTTGCCTCCTCCAGAGCATCACTGCCTTTAGTGGGCGAGAGGCCTGTGGTGGTCGAATAGAAACTGCTGTCCGGAGACGCAGCTAGTTTCGTCGGCTTGCCTTCGGGAGCTCAACGTGATATGACCACAATCGGCTTGGTCATGAGTTTGGGGTCGGCTGGGTTTGTGCCCAGCGGAAGCCTGTTTCATGCCTCCACCCCTGACCTGTTGTGACCGGGCTTTCGCGCGTCTAGAAGGCGATCCTCAGGTAGACGCCTGACCATTGGGTTGGCCTTCTGAATGCTGCCAGCCCGCTCCAAAATCTTCTGTATGTCAGGTGGGGAAGAAAGAGTGACGAGAAGTCCAAGATTTCGCTTGCTTCCCTTCTGGCGTAACCATTCCGCGCGGAACGCTGGCGGAGTTTTTCTGGAGGATGACCCCCAGATTACCAGTCCGAATTTCCTCGGGCGCCTGTTCACAAAAAACGCTGTGGTGGTCTTTATAACCGCGTCAGAGTGTTGTATTACTTTCTTCGCGACCAGAGTGCCCGCTATGGATATCGCGAGGTACTCGTTCAGCGAAGCAAGTTCATTGTCAACTTTTATCTATTTCGCTGCATTTTTAATGTCTGAGTCCTATAGTGTCTTTGAAAGACGCTCCAATTTCGCGTCGAGTATCCCGATCGAAGCGAAACACTGACATCGGTGTTTCTGAGTCTGCACTGGGGATTGGGTACAGTTTTTGGGGGCTTTCCTCTTGGCAGTGGTACGCATTGCACCCTTAACGTAGAAGCAGTTGGCGCAGACAAACGGGTCAGGAGAGTTAGCTATTCGGCTTATCTGGTCGTCCTGTAAACCCGTGCATTTGAAAAGCCACCAGGCCTTGCAGGTGTGGTATTGCATACCGCGTTTGGCGTTCAACGGGCAGCCATTTCGCCCACATCTGTTGTGGCCTATCAATGGCTGCAGACGGCAATCGGTATAAGTTGATGCCATGTTTAGGACTAGATGTAAAATAGGAAGTGTGCGCAAAATATCTCTCAAATTTTTTGTTAGAGTAATAAAATTCAACAATTACTCGTGCGTACTCTGTGAATAGATTGAAAAAAGAAAAAATTCTTTCACAAATTTGCAAGAGGGAAAAACAAAACCGATTTTGAACGTACCGCGCTAGGGGACAAGCAGATTCAGGGCTAAACATGTTACATTCATGAACATTAGACACATCAATAGGTCTAGCCCCTGACCGATCCTGACAACGTTTTAAGCGCTGCTTGGGTAAATGTTGACCTGGCGTCTGGTCACCTCGAGGAGCCTCGCAGTCAGATGGCAATATTCTACCGCCAATGAGGGTGACGGTGTCCGTAAAAGGATGGACAGTTGAATTGTTCCTGTTCTGCCCGCATCCAGGTGGTTGAAAAACAGTAAATGATCTCACAGAACGATCGCAGTTATCGGACTACACATAGCTCGTATTTAGGAGGAAGAAGCAACAGATGGACGAGTGCAATAGCTTCCGTGTTGAGAACTACCGAGAACTGATTCTTTAGAAAAATGAATACAGTGAATTAAGCCAACCATGTAATCAATACCTACGCAGTCGTAAGGGACAGAAAAATGGTCGGTGATGAAGCGGGGCTTTCTGGAATCAGTGGCAGTTAAGCATCGAAGGGTGTACAAACGCACAGATATGGGCAGTCAGATGGCGTACACTTACCGTATACAGAGATGACACCACAATAGCAGTCAGTAGTTTGGGTCAGAAAGAGACAGTCTTTCGCTAACGGCGTGATGCAGCAGCCCGTGTCACGTGCCGACTCGGATTGTACGCTTAGGTCCGTTTAAAATAAATCTCACCGAAGGGTATCTAGCGGATGAGCTACAAAGGTAATACAACTGATCCGGTTTCCTGAAACGAGGGTTAGTAGGGTGGATAACAAGCTCGTCTACCAGCCGACGAGCTCTAAGTTTGATCCTCAGCCGGCCCGTTTTTCTGTCAAAGCAGATACTCAAAAAATAGGTAGAGCTGAGACAAAGATGGACAGGCAACAACATCTTGACATTTGTTCCTAGAGAATGAACAGAACTCAAGTAGGAACAAAAATCCCGAGAACGAGCAGCATGAAACTTATTGGCATTATTTTGAAAGGGTGTAACTCAGGTTATTATTGAGTAGTCAGAAGAGAGAAAGGAAATAACATCTGATCACCTTTGATTCACATGAGTTATCAGCATTTTTATTTTGACCATCTCTCATCTACAGTTTAAACGTCTGTGGGCTGAACTTACGGAATCGTGATAATATGTCATTAAGCTTGGCGAAAATTTGGTGTTTTGGCCATACGTTGTATTGCTTTGTTTTTGTTTCAGTAACGCAATGGTTATCGCATCATCACTGTAGGATATTATGGGGGACCGATCTTTTTGTTCAAAGTGTACATTTTGGCTTTTCTTCAGGTTGCACCCGGTGATTTTCTGTTACTGTTGTGTTGCAGTTCCATAACACTCTTGCAACTGATTTATTTGACGTGTGGGATTATAATACGCTTGTTGAGGGTCACCTCTTGTCAGATCCTACAAATCTGGTTCTTCAAGTAGCTCCTGCTTCAAAAGACCGAGTAAAGCTAACCTTTTAATTTATATAGGGTTTAACATGTCTAAAAAGTATTCATAAACGGTTTTTCTTGTTGGCACTTGGATAGTCATTGTAGCAGTTTAGGACATGTTTCGCGTGCATCGCTTCCCTGTAGTCCTTGGTGTGCTGTTATCTGTTCAGCAACCCAGTGATGAATAAGTCCAAAAACACCAGCTTTCTTCCGTCCTCTTTACCCAATGTAAATCCGCTGTCGTTGAAAACGTTGCGGAGTGAGCTATGTGTTCTCTACGGTTCATCCCTATGGGCGAACGCATCCATAACTTTAGACCTACGCTTTGAAGTACGGCTGGTTCCAGTTTTTTGAATAAAATATTTGCAGTGAATTAAAAAGCCAATGATTCTATATCATTTTCCCGCAATACCCTACGTTGTAATTGCGGTCATGCAAAGGTAGAAGAATTTGTATTTTCTCTTTCTTTTGGGAGTTTTCTGGATGTCCACGCTTGTTGAACAGCTTTTTTGCAGTTCCTCTGTTCGCACTTGTTAGCGGTGGGTTAACAATAAACGAAACAATTATTTTGTTTTTATATAAGAATTTCTTCTCATTATTTTCTGAGGGTGGTGACTCAGTGCTAACATAGCCCAGGTTTTTCACCCTTCTTTTGGACCCATTTTTGGTAACGTTAATCCCAGAGACAATACCCAGCCTTTCTAGAAGTTCTTAAGAAATTTGAAACTCGGTCACATTAATTTGTCAGGAATGCACGGCAATTTCTGGCTCAAAATAACCTACAACTCATATCACTGGATTGCATTTCAGCCCAGAAAACTGTAGGTGACTCTTTAGGTAGCCATAAACTTCCAAGCAATTCCCTAAAGATGAAATCTACGAATTCTCGAACCACCGCCTGTTCACAACATCAATGGAGCATGCAGGAAACAAGAGTTGAAACATTGAGATCACTGGTTTCTGAATTCACCATAAGGATTCCACTGCAAGTCTGAAATTGGTGGTACTGAAAGGAGAATATCCAATGTTATAGATAGGAAGTCGGAAAATAGAGGCAAAATGGGATCGACTCGCCCAACATCTACGAGTGTTGTGTACTCAGGGGGTTAACATATCGTGTACTCATAGGCATTCGAAGGAACCAGCCTACAGCATTAACAGGGTCAAAATGGTAAGGATTAATGAGGGAACCTGTGCTCTATGGACACCGCCGGCGTTTTTTACTGGAAACATGGTTAAATACGGATTTTCATTCAGGAGAAACTGCGATTTCGGCTGCCGGAAGCAGTGCTGTTTTAGAACCCGGTGGGGAGTAGATATCTGATCAGTACCCCCTTTACACGACGGGATCAAGTCTGGTTTTTGCTTGTATTCCCGCCCTTTGTTCAGTGAACCCACAAATGATGAGACAGAGAAGAATCAACAATGCTACAGGTACTTTATGCAAGGTGACTGACCACCGTTTTTAAGAGCAAAGACTACTATTGGTGTACTGCGTTTATAAGTTCATTCCTTTATTCGTCATAGTACCAAAAATATCTTCAAGTGTGTAGTGAGATATTCTTTACATCCTTCGAAGAAAACTGGATACAGGCCTGTTGGCCATGGAACTTCTTTCCCTTTTGAAGGGTCGTCCACTCGATCTCTTCCTTTGGGGGAGGGGCATTATGAATAACGTATCCTATACCGTCTGCAGTGACTGGGTTAATTAGGACCGTCTAATTCTTCTTTAAGGTGTGTGGTCCATTCATCTTCATCAAAATTTTTTCAAACAGATGAATGCCCTGTCCGCTTCACTTGCTATTGTTGCTTTCTTTTTGGTGGTTGAGGTTGGTAAAATGTATGAAACACGATAGCCTTATTAGCAAAAGTCTCCTCCATACCCTGCGGGCGCGTTTTGGACCGAAATATCCCGACACACTCCTGGCATTGATGGAAATTAGCCACCTATCTAGTATCATTTGGTCCTTTTATTTTTTGGTAAAGCACAGATAGACAGATTTAAATGTTCCCAAGTTTTCTCCATATGCCACTAACCCATACTTTGGGTTTACCTTTTTAATGGATTGAATTTACCCTATTGAGCTGCGGAAGTTCTCTCAAGACGGATTTTGTTGCCTCGAGAGGGCTTAGGTCAAAGGGAGTCGTCACTGACACCCGCATCATGGAGCAGTCTGGATAGAGCTGTGACCCAGAATAAAGTGGTTATCTCAAATTATGGTTCTGTGCTCGTGGTTAGTGCCCACGGGAAAGATTTATTCAGCTGTTTTCTCTCACTTGGTAGTTGCCAGCTTAGATGGTGTGAACGTTCGTGATAGTCATCGCCCCGTTGAATGGTTAATTGTCCGTTGTTCTTGTGATGATCACCGGCCAACAGTCGAACGAACACAAACGAACGCAAAGAGCATAGAGTCTCATTTGGAACCTAGCTGAATCTCTGATTTATGAGGTTCTACCTTTCCCACACCCGACCCCAGAATAAGATTGCTTGCTGTACGGTGGCTTGCTGTCCTCAATATTACTACTCCACTTAGTCCTTCCAGGCATGTGTTTCCCATCTGAAAAAAAGGACGGACCGATGTGACCCGCAGGAATACTGTAGCACTTTCAGCCAGATCACCAAGTCGAGGTAGCCGCTTACGATTGATTGGCGTAACAGTCATTAATAGAATGCTTTCCAGTTGGCAGTATGAATACGGTGTCGGAAAATGCAACCCAGTGCTGAAAAGCCCCAGGCGAAACCTATATAATAGAAATGTTCATACTCAAGCGGTGAATGTCAGGTAGCGATGCATAGCTATAGCTCTACAGTGAACAGGACATCATCGCAGACAATGGTTGCGCACCTAGAATTTTACGAAACTGGGCAACTAAACGAAAACGTAAAGATGGGCATGACCAAAGGGTCAAGGCCAGGTCGTTACACTCCAAACAGGATGACATCGGGGAAAAGTTTAGGGTGAATTACGAAAGACATGAAAGCAACACTGATAGTTTGCAGCTGATGGGAAACCGGAAACTACGCTGATAGTTCCGATGTGATCAGAGGCTGTTAAAATAAAATGAAAAGTGCAAGTGATTGCAATCGTTGGATAGATTTTGGCGGTTGCCTTGTTACCTGAGGTTAAAAAATATAGGTTGGTGGGGACAGCACTTGGCCAGAGCAATGAAAATGGCGACTTGCTGCACCAGAAGAAATTTTTCCTCCGCAAGTAGCCGTTGTGTAATTTTAGATAGTGGTCGAAAAGACTTTAGCAAGCACCCCACTTACAGAAAGTTACTGCAGATGTAGGAGAGGATTTCAGATTCTTCTTCTTGAGAGATAAACCTTCTGACTTGCGACCAGGAGGCACCAAGCTGCTTCCAACGAGACAATACGGTTGATAAAAGGCTGTAGTGGATCATTAATGATCATGGATGTACCAGTTAACATATGCAACGATAACCCGATTTTCCAGAAACAAGGAAGAGCTGAGTAAATATTCATTTAGAACGTTTGAAAAACAAGGAAAACAGTGTAGGGTACCACCGATTCATTGACTTCTTGGGACAACCTGCGTGGGAATTCTGGGCGGGAAAACAAACGCAAAGTCTATTTGGGATCACAATTACGGCAACAAAAGGGCGCTCCTTAACAGTTAGTTTGAGTTTTAGTTTCAAGGTGATCCAGAGTAACGCCACAGGGGTTTGCATTCATTTGGCCCCTATATGACTTTTCTTGATTCTCTTACATGATGGTGGATTTGGTCATCAGCGCCATTGTTCCACAGGCCCCTCATCAGGGAATTTGTCATTTTAACATATCTTGTTTCCCATTTGTTGGTTTGCACTCAAACTGACGTCATTTTGGGCCACTAACTGTTGATCGATGTTCATGAGGTTTCACGGATTGATATGCCTTCTTAAGACGTGTTCATAAAGCTTCCCTGTCGTTTTTGTCTTTAAACGGCACCAAAAAAGTATGTCATCGCCGCCCTTTATGGACTTAGCGCTGAGAAGTTGCCCACCAGCCTGAGGAGTTTCGCAAAAGCCTTTAAATTTGGCATCATTTGGGTTTAAGGTGTACCGTGAAAAACTGACGAAAGGGATGTCGTCTTTGCGCGAATATTCAGAAATATTCGAGAATTCCGTTAAAACTGAAGTGCAGGGAAAGCTTCTCATCGCGCTTCAGTCTATATCATGAAAGCTGCCTTGGCAGGGCCTCATTCAAGCAACTTATCTTTAGGTAAGATGCACTTCGTAGGCGAAGATAGTTTAGTCTAACCTGATCAAGGTTTTCAAAGTACGTTTCAATGAAACTGGATTTAAGAACGACAGCCATTTTTGTAACGCATTGTTGGATATTCTTTACGAGGGTTGAGTATCTCTTAGGTGTTGATTAGCTAAACTTAGCGCCGCGTTCAAGAAGTACTCTAACACTATAAGGTATTTGAAGGTATCCCACGATATTCATGAGACCTGCGGCTAGCTCCTCTGTCGTGATCACAAATTGGTACACAAATTACTACCAAGCACATATGAGTATCCTGTGTGCAACTATTGTTTTTTCCCATGTTATGGTCTATGTTTTCACTGACCAAACTACACGCTTCTGCATTTATTTTGTGATCTACTTATCAGAAGCACGAAATAGCTATAATCTAACAGGAAGTTGGCTAATCGTGGGATATTGTCCTCTGGCACCACGGTGACTGAGTGTGGCCAGCCTAAGGATTCATTTTATTACCATGTTAAGAAGGTGTACAACAGAGACGACGTGAATGATCCTCACTAGTAATACTAACGATATCGGCGTGGTAAAGTTTATGGCGGGGTTAGAAAAACTACCGCGGGAACGACTTTGGGTAAGGTCGTCTTAAATGAAACAAGAGTAACGGTCATGATTGTATTAGATCCAGAGTTACCTCTGGGTATAAACCTTACCTTAGTGCTAATTCCGGTCAAATTACCGGGCAAGGTCCTTAACTATTTTGTACTTTGACTGTGAACTGAAAATAACCTCCTTTAAGTTATTAAAAACTCCCCGTTCATTGTTGTTTCATCGCCCCATTTGCTTTTAGCCCGCAATGCCAGCTGATACCCAATATCTTGTTAAGTTGGAAACTCGGAATGCACGAGAAGTTCAAACTTGCTTACATCGCACTACATACGCCATGATTTTTTCATCAGTATTTGTATGGACCTTAACTGACGCTTTCGTATGCAACACGCGCCTTTATGGAGATTTTTGGTGGACTGCAGAGGCATACCACATTCAGCCGTGAAGTAACTCCTGTGGTAAATGATCAAACAAACTAGTTTGTGGAGAAATTAGTTCCAATTTGAGCAAGACATTATTTGCAAGCACGCACCTGTTGTCGAAACACTGAATGTTTTCGTTTCTTCAGAATGGAGATTTAGTTCAGCTACCTTAATCGGCTTTGGAGTGTGTTAGCACCTCTGGTGGCAACATACACCTGAAAGGTTTGTTGTAAGATTGATATTTCTAACAGCAAGATGGAGCAACACACTTTTCAATGGAAACGATGGGGTGGTGAGCTCAGATATGGTGGTTTCCAGGGTAAGCTATTGAGAAATTTACTCTTGTAGTCCTCCCTAGTGGGTTCAGTTCTATAGCAGTGAGCTTAAACTGTTGCCTAGAAAATTCCAGCGGCACGTTCGAAATCGGCTTTGTTTTTCCTCACGCAAATTTATGAAGGATTTCTTTCGCCGTTCAACCTACTTACAGTGTTTACTCGTGTCATTTGTTGTTTTTGTCACCCTAACGTAACATATGCGTGATAACCTCTATCAGTTTGCGCTCAGTTCCGGCGGTGCACACAGTCTCATTCATGATCCAAATCACTACAGAATACTCTCTGCAGCCATCCATGGCTTACAACAGACGTGGGAGAAATGAGTGCCCGTCGAACGTAAAACGTGGTAAACAATACCACACATGGGAGGCCTGGTGACATTTTAAATGTACGGGTTTGCAGGACGGCCAGGTAAGACAACTAGCTAATTCTCCTGACCCGTTTGTCTCTGCCAGAGGCCTTAAGGGTGCCAGGCATTCTGTAACTGAAGAGAGATCTGCCATAAACGAAACCAAGTTTCTACTCCTGAATAGGAAGTACCAGTGTGAATGTTCCGTCTTAGTCGGGATACTCGACACAAAACTGGAGCTTCTTTTTAAAGCCCTGGAGAACACAAACACAAAGAACGTAGCGATCTGGACGAAAGTTGATGATGAACTTTCTTACCTGAACGAGTCTTCTGCGCTATCCATCCTTCGTGACATCTTAGACTCGCTGGGCACAGCAACCTTGAAATGCTGAATACGTTTGTATCTATCACTTTTGTGCGTAATAAAGTGAAAATTTATATTGCAGTTAGCAATATGAAACGGTTTTGCTTGCAATTTTTTGACAAAGCTCTCTAATACATAAACAAAAACCACATGGCTTACGTCTTTACCAATGCGGGAACATCAAAGGAAATGAGTTTTAAGAATTCGAAATTTGATTCAGTTAAAAATTTGGATGAAATATTCGAAAAGTTATGCAGATGATAGGGATGAATATTTTTATAGATATGAAAGAGCAGGCGGCTTGTCGGACATAGAACGAGTTACTGCATTCTTGTCTCAGCCGACTATTATCCTTTTACTACTATTTATCCTGTTATGTTGAAAAAATTAAATTGTGGACCAACGGCCATCTCACGAAAACTATTCTGTGACTCCCTTGACGGTCGTTATATATGTTCTTAAAAACCCGCGTTCCAGAAATCTAGAAAAGTCGATATTTTAAAGGGATTTATTGTCACAACCATACAGTCTTCAGAACAGAAAGCCCAAAAAACATCTGTGTAAAAAAGCTAGTCTATGTTGGTTCCCTATTTAAAAGCAAACCTTTTTCCGTCTTATTTTTAGAAGGCTCAAGCTTTTTGTTCGGATAACCAACATTGACTGTGAACTTGTACCTAAGTCTTAGTTTCGGCGATGCCCTCAGGAATAATCTGGAAGGTGATTAACTATATTCTGTGCGTGTTCATGTATATGTTAGCTATCATTTTAGTCATAAGTCACAACTTTCATGCAACTTTATACAAAAGCATAATCTCGTTTCTCTGAGTGGTGGTCACATGTGGTTGCTACCGCTCACATCAGAGCCCAGAAACATGCCTCTCAAATTCTGCAACGAGTACCAGTGACTTGGTACGATTCAGGCTGTTACGGATTGCGGAATCCAAAGATCTGACTGTGTAAACAAGAACTCTGTGTTCGAGATAAAGTTTTACGAGCTTCGGACTTGTGCTGGTCTACTGGTCTATTTTGAATGGACTTTATTTATTTCACTCTGTGACCCGGTAGCCAATGTTCTCTCTATCTCATCTTCTCTTGTTTGTACAAAGTGAATTTATCTAATCAGGCACGCGATTCACGTCTAGTTTCAAACAAAGTTGCTTTGTATTGGGCAAGATTAACAATCACAGAAAGTTTTGTCAGATACTTTTGTTCCGATCGTGACATTCTTGGATAACCTCAGTATCACGTATAGATAGGTATAGATAGATGATGATGATAGATGTGATGAACTCATTCTGTCAATAGAATAGGCACTCCTTCAGTCTGCATCTTCAGCAGCTGCGGGCTGTTGATTCGCCGTTTGTTGCTACACACGAGGGTTAGTGGTAGCACAAACTCACTCATGATCCTCAACTCAAAAAGCTTCCACCTATGGTCTGCTGACCTTTTGAAACGAACGGTTGAGGCTGTATTCTTGCCAGTTGACAGTTTTGTGTATCGATCCATGTTACTTTCACCCCCAGTTGGCGAAAACAGGTAGGGTAAGGTGTGTATATTGATGCTCCGATGACATTGACGAATAGTCCCTTCAACCGGTAAAACGTAGACCTGATGAAACTCCAGGTAACTTGGTTGGCAACATATGAAACATGATTGACAGGGCCGGCGTAATGTAGCAGTTTGTCAATAGGCGGGAGACACGCAAAGATAATGAAAGTGCATGCGAACGGTTGAATAGAAATTTGGCGTGAGTTCACAGTCGACTGACACACATACATATTAGTTTGCTAAGATCTGTGGATGTGGTCAAATCGTAGGCCGTTAGGGACACTTTTCTCATTAAGTTTCTTCAGACTCGGAAGCAGTCTCTAAGTGCTGTCAGACTATACGACTGCACCCTGCTGTTCCCTTCCTCTATGTTGTGTTACGTAAAACTGGGGTCAACGGTCACAAGAGCTAGTTTTTGCCTGGAGACAGTCCTTGGGCGAAGGCCGAGAGGGGATTAAATTCAAAAGTCTCTTTCCAATTTGCCTATTCTACGTAGTGAGCTGGCATCCAGAGTGGTCGAAGCCATAAACTTACACAGGGAATGCAAGCTCCCACAGTAGTTTAAAGTGAGGACTTTCTAAACAAAATGTACTTTGACTTCAGTACACAAAATCGCCTCATGCAGGCAGGCGGCTTCCATCAGCAACTCGTCGAACAGCTGGTTACCACGATCTGATCAGCGGTTAATTTTATTCCTGAGGACCAACAAAGCGTAACTAGCCATCACCATCATCCAAAATGTCATAACACCAGCACTGTCTACCACTTGCACATCAGTAACCCGCAACAAGAAATTTAGAACTCCGGAGGCTAAGTAATGTAAGGTGCATTAACAATTGTCTACAAATTCTTCCCCGACAACTTCGACGGGGTGATTCTACTCCAGTTTCCATGGTAAAACTATTGCGCGGTTGTACCAGCAGTCAGTGTCACCCTGCAAATGAGGCCCATTAGATGAGCAGAATGGTTTTCCTGAACATGTGATCGTGCGAAAATTGTAACTTTAAGTGAAGTTCATAGGCGATGTCATCGAATGGCTGGAATAGCCTCGTATGTTCACTTTTAACACAGAAAATATGCTGCTAAAAAGGGTTATGTTCTACACCTGTAATTACAACGCAGCTAGTCCTTCGACGTGCTCTTAGATCTCTCCGCGTCCTACGCGGATGGCTGTCGGTTTTTGTGAACAGAAATGAAGACATGCTTGGCTGAAGGTTGCCAAACAAGCGCCTGTCAGAACAGAGAGGTTTGTAAACCACTTGAATTTCACCTGGCCAACATCATCCATATTCGACGAATATGGAGATTGTAATAAAACTTGTACAATACGACGGAAGTCTTACAGCATTCGCTCAGTGTACGGTCAGTCCAATTCAGATTGACAACCATACTTAAGAACCCAGAAGTATAGACAGAATTACTCGTGCTTTCCTGGTACCTTGGTAACTTATACGCCTAACATCCTTGTAAGATTTCCTCTTATTTTTTGTTCATCACTCTAACTGCAATACAAACCTTGAAAGCGCCGGAGAAAAACATCTGGTATGCCGCGCAAAACTGTGGCACCGTCCGTTTTGTTCAACCTGTTAAGCGTTTAGGTTTCAGTGAGGTTGGGCTAGGGTTTGCGCTGAGCTGGCTAATTCTGATTGCCCAATTAGGAAGGTCACTATCAGTTTAGATAACCGTCACTCGATAGATTCTCCTATTTTCGCACTTTACGAAACTCCACAACCTTCCAATAGTGCAATCTTGGAATATCACACAATATGTTCTCCCGGATGTGAGATTCCTATCTTAAGACCCGCGTCAGAGGCGACATTTATAGGTATGCCTTTAAAACCAGAAGAACCAGAAGGCTAGTCAACAGGTTTTCCGCAAAATTGTTTTGTTCACTACAACCGTATACAGCGTTGTGTCCAATCTGCTTGTTTTCTAAGGATCTTGATATCTTGTTTGTTAGCCAATAAATACAAATTTACGATGTTAGTTGCAATCACCGAGGTTCGAAATAGCGCACCGTAAATGGAAAAATCTTGTATAAAATTAATGGTGAAGTTTCTACACATTTTCTCATCTGAAAGTAAATGGTTCATCAGGATTAATTCGTTCACTTATTTTTCAATGTGTTTCGACAGCACATTTTCGGAGACCGTTACAAAGAATAGACATCTTTTACTGTTTAATTTAACACAACGTCGGAAACTCACTTGGCCATGAGATATACCGGCAAATAAATTCACAATGGAAGCAGTCGCCAGTAAATTATATTCCAAAAGTGACGTCGGAAGTTATTTAATCCTGGGAAGTTTTTTTTTCTATTTGCGAATTATAGCGAGTAACACATACGTCTGTGGTCAGCTGCAAGCTAACTGTGTACCGAGGCGAGTGGCCTAGAATGATATTTTTCAACAGCTGTGCTCTCAACAAGCACAGTTCTGTGTCAATGGACTATTCGAATAACTCGCTGCAATGTCTTAAGAGCAATCTCAGTATAAGCCTTACCGTTTTCATATATGTTTAGTTTCCCTGTAACCAAGGTGGATGTAAGAGTCAATCGGTGGAAATGCTCTAACTTCAGTGTTCTGTCAAAGATCTCATGCGAAGTTTCTCACCTCTTGGGAACTTTTTAGGATGACAACATTTTAGGCTGTCAACATATTCCTCCCACATAGTACATAGTTCAAAGTTAAAGACTTGGAACATTTCACTATGCGGCGGTCGACGGACTACTTTTATGCATTGAAAGTGAAAAATTGCAGTGTACACATGGCTTCACTCCGCAATGGATCCTGAACGTATTCACCAGTGAACGTCTACCGGGACGGTTCGTACAGTTTCCACGTTACAAAGCGTAGTTTTGAAATGTAAAATTTCCGACCACTCTGCTTATGATAAAATGCCTTGTTAGCATTCACTCAAGGTTTTACCATTTTTCGTATCTTTTTTCAGACGGGCAGTTATAAATTGTCTCATATAATGGGCGGAGCGAACAATTCCCATGACAGCCGAACCACGGAACCATTGGAAAAAGTTTATGAAGCGGATCCTGGACACCGGAAAAGAAAAAGAAAACGGAGCTGTGGTCCGATAGGCAAATATCATATCAGCAAAACTAATCTTTACAGCGAAAATGTTTAAGAAACAATGGAAAAAGTACAGAACACCAATAAAAGTGAAAAGAAGCCGTCCACAAGAGTTGCAACTTTTGGTTGATCATTCAAAGACAGTTCATATCCCGTCAGGACAACTGTCCTTATGTTATGACCAATTTTGGCTAATTCTGTCAATCTGTTGCTCCGCATCAACCATCTAAAAACAGTACTAAAAAAATTTTGTACTGCACTACTCATAAGATTGCTGAAAATCCGTCGACAGCCCACGACTGGTTTCGCCCTTTTTGGGGCTTATAAGGTAGGCGCAGTCTCTTACAGTCCGCCACCCCATTTCTTCTCTAGAATTGAAAGAAAACAAAGGAATCATTTGCACTGTAGACACGATACGAATATCATTGTTCGATTCGATGATTTTAGAATAAAGACAAATAACACATGCATTCCACGGACTTATTACCTACTACAGTTATTCAAGATGTGATTAGAATTCTAATGAAATTTTGGCATATATATTTTCTTCTCAGAAAAAATAAACAGGTGATCAGTATGTGAAAAGGATAGAGATACGATCGGAGTTCATACAGATTTGGTTAACAAAGAGCAAACATCTTGAGTTGCTTAGTATTGTGCACTCCTAAAGACAAGCCGAAATGAAAAATTTTGTCAACGTTTAAAGGATGGCGTCATTAGTTTTCTCATTCCAAGCTTTAAATTTATTCCTTTTGTTGAATAAGTAGCATTTGAATTTCTTCGTTTTTGTCGGAGGCCACCTACAGTGTGAATTGGTGCAGCTGGGCAAAGAAAGTGCATTTTTTGGTTTTCGCAGGCTTCGTTGGACCTGAAAAACTAGACTGCCTGGCTGTATATTATTGTATGTCCACTATTGGGTACAGATGCACACGATTACTGCTTCATCTCCGTAAAAATTTGAATGTCCTGCAAATAATCCGAAAGACTGCTTTACGTGCTGAAGCAAATAAGTAGACTGAGAATAATCAAGGGAAGCTACCTTTGTCACTGTATCGATATTTTGAATTAAAATTGCTTCAAATTTTCCTTTCTTGGTTAGTATACTTTCGACTGTTCCAAATTAGACAACGTCAGTAAAATTGGATGAAAATGCGAGATGCACGTGTGATTGTTACATATATTGATACTTTGGGAGAACAAAACGAGCACAAACTTAGGCGATTTTGCCAAAGAGCAGTTTTCTGTAGGGGATACTTTTGTTGTAGCTTAAGGGGTGTGGGATGTGCCATTGCCTGTGTGCACTTGAAGCGTACATTTGAAGGGGACAAGCGTACCCAATGGGAGCAAATTATGGCATTGTGATTTTGTGATGTAATTACTATTTATTAGAATTTTCGGACGGTGGAATCAATACACATCCAATTTTTACTTGCCGCATTTCGGGTTTTTCAAGAACTTGGTCTTATCAGAGGGGACGTAAAAGCCTATCGACAAAGGACGAATGACTAAATAGGACTTCATCATGTTCTGGGTTAGGAGCACATCATTTGTTTGTAATTCTTGAAAACTGTGGATTTGGAAATGGACCGAAATTTTGGTAGCTCGAATGCTCAGGTGGCTACTGATCTGTTTCCCGGCGTTTCGTTACCAATCGAGTAGACATAATCAGTGCGCAGTTGGATGTAATCCTCACTTAATCTGGTCAACAAACAAATACTCTGGATATACACAGCCCCCGCAGTGCATCGGTTAATTCGGTTGTGAGAACCTATACCAGGATCTCAAATCCATCTGGACTGTCTGCTGACATTGCTACACACGATTGTCACATAGTAAATAATCGTTCCAGAAGATGCTTCCAAAAAGCAGTCATTCAAGAGTTGAACCTACAGAGTCGATACCACGCCAGATTTCAGCAGAGTTTCTAATCTTGTTTTTTTCCTCTCCAATATTGTCTTGTAACGTCATT
Organism: Opisthorchis viverrini; assembly: GCF_000715545.1. NCBI lineage: Eukaryota > Metazoa > Platyhelminthes > Trematoda > Opisthorchiida > Opisthorchiidae > Opisthorchis > Opisthorchis viverrini. Next base: position 332,468 of record NW_008751718.1, on the reverse strand, counting down.
TATCACGTTCAAATTTTTATGGACGTATACTTAAGATATCTAATGCTGGTCGTGAAAGAATCGAAGTGACCGTTCTGTGAGATCTCGCTATGGTTTTCGTACACTCTCAGTTTGCTATCGTACAGCCAGTCCACGCACGGAGTGCTGTTTTTGGAGAAGCGAGTGAATTTAAGTATGACCTTAAAAGATTTGAATTCATAACAGGCAGGCAGACATTAGAGTAACAACTTTTCAGGACAATTTTCAAGATGCTTATGGAAGACTCTGTAGGGTTCTTTCACTATCTGACGTAAATTGAAGATTTGTCTCACCTGTAATTGGGTAAATTTGAAGATTTCGATCTTGATACGTCCACTGTAAAATATTGGGGATAATACTGCGTGAACGGAAGGCATACTGACTAAAACGTAACATAAGGCTTTTGTGAATCCACTGAACAATGACAGGGGGCTTTCGTTGCAAGGTTCATTAACTTTGTATTAATTCAGTACGGACTACCGTGTAGGAAATACTTCTGGGATCCGCAAAAAGGTTTTACAGTTTTCAACAATCTAACTGGCTGATAGTGAATCAAAGGCTGTACATTTCAGAGAAAGAAAATCCTCATGAGAAATGAAAACTAACATTTTTTGCGGCAATATGTCCTCACAAATCACATCAGTTGGCTAACTTGATTAAAAATACAACCAAATAAGTTGTTGATCTCTACTATATCCGCTTTACGGCGATCAAACTAGACGTGTTATGTCATAACTGCCTAAAAATACAAACTTCATTATTGATAAATTTTCACACTTGCAACGAAAAATGGACAAGGGAAGAGCGTAGCTCCTTGATGACCTTGTATATTAGAATAGCGCTACACAGTAGCACCAGAAGTGCAACTTAAGTCTGCTTAAACAACGCGAAGTATTTATCTTGGTCTATTTGACAACGCACACTTTTATTATGATCTGCCAAAATCCAAGTTCCTTGCTGATCGGGAAAATCTTGTTACAAAGGTTAAGTTCTGAAAACGAATTTGTTTAGGGTAACAGCGTGAACGAAATATGGATAGGGGATTCTGATCAAGGAACGTGCCACAGTCTTAGTAATAGGAGATTTTTGTAGTAAGATTAACCAGTCCAGAAAGATATCAGTTGTTTAAATGTGTATGGATTAATAGAAAGCCGGGGGATGCTCACGCCTGGATTTGGTCAAACTGAAATTTTGTGTTCCAAGAGAAATACATATGCCTGGTAAATTATCTGAAAGTTCAAAAAATGTGTGCAAGTGCAGGAAATAAACGTACCCTGACATTTCTGTTCCCAAAGTTTAATTAATTAAATTTTATGGATAAGAGAGTCACTTACACCAAACACTGTAGAAATGAGTAACGGAATTACTGAAACCGTTTGATGGTGTTGGAATGTAACTGAAATTTTTTCGAGATCAGCAACAACCTGCAAGACACCTTGGCCTCCTACCTAAGAAGTCAACACTTGTAAAGCCACCAAAACAGACTGTGGTGGAAACTGTAGTACTTAAGGAAAGCGGTGTTAAATCAGTCTCAGATCCTGATGATGACCGAAAGGAGAGATTTGAACTTGTAAAGGATGCACGAATGGTGATTTCAACCGGTGATGAAACTGTCATGTTTGGCGGCAATTAAATATGGATTAGTTCTACTTATTGTGGGCGAACTCAGTTGAAAGGAATGTTTTTCATTGTAATGGAGAGTTGACTGCCACACAATGAAGTTGTTTGATGTTCGGGTTTAAGATTTTATCAATTAAACTTCAGTGTGTTTATTATTGAGTTATGATTTACTTTTCTTTAGAGAGCATTGTTTGTACAAGCGCTCACGGAAACATCAAACGTTTAGATGTTTGTGTCCAACAAACAGATCAAATTGCCTTCCACCAGAGGAAAGCGTGGGTGTTTCCAATTCATCAGCAAACGGTGCCCGAGACTAATGAACTGATTCAAAACGGAGTGCGTTTATTAACAAACAGCTTAGAAAACTCAATGGCAGATTCGATTTATGGGAAAAACGACCAGAACCATCATCATATTGAAGATTGTTTCACTTCAGTATTTGTGAAAATACTGCTCCACTGATTGATACGTTGTTTTACTGCTTCTAAGAAGTCGGGAAATGATTTATTTTAGTTTTTTAGGCAACGAAGTTACTTCATGCCCAAGTGAAAGGAAAGCAAAATGAATGTATCCCATGGGAGCATTGCTTGAAGGAAAAGCTGCGGAAGGCAGTTGTAGGGAATTCTTATTTTATGTGGTATTTCTGCCCAAGTTATCTCTGTTTTTCCCATTTACACCAGCCGAGGTCCCTATAGTGGTGGCTAAAATGGGAGCCCCTCAATTTTGAGAGGGACGTCACAATTTGAGGATGTCTAGCTCAAAAATTCCGAAGTAAGTAACAAGATGGCGCCTATATTATTTGGATAGACAGTAATTCTTCATCGAAACATCAAATCTGTTAGCTGATCCTCTTCTCCCTAGGCTTTAGTACAGTATTCTGATCTTCGTAACTTGTTATTCACAGATTTTTCTGTATATATTAATGGCATTTAGTTTAACTTAAACCTGACTCACTAGAACCAATCGGTCTTCAGTCCTCTCTCAAGCAAGAAATTTCAGAAGATGATGCGGTTTTTGTTTGCTTCGTAATTTTCAGTGCTCCGAGACCATACAGTCCGTATGTTACTTCGCATGGGAATCTCTTGAATTATCGGCAAAATATCCATTATGTTAGAGTTATCGATGAAATTGCCTGAGTTTGGCGAGGGCAAATTCGCCAAATCGCGTCGTTATATTTTAAAGCAAACTGTTCCACAGTGAGCATCTACAGAATTAATTATCCCTGCATCACAAGATTGTGGTTTTGAGTTAGTTTTGCGCAACCAAAATTTTTATTTCTAGCATCGATTGAAGTAGTTCATGAAGTATCGTACTATCATGAAGGACGAAGCCTTTTGTTAAGTGGGCTGTCCACATGCCATCAAACAAATGCAATGGGTTTTCAACAACAGTGTCCTTCACAAAAGAGTATGTTTTCAAATCACATAGTACTCGTAGATAAAAGCACTTTTTGTTCACCAGAAAAGCACTCCTGTGGGAGCCGGTCAAACTACTGAGAGGGCTGAAGAAAGGAATGGACAAAAATACCCACTCTTCAGTGGCTGCGAAGATCTTCGCAAAATAATCTCTAAACGGTTACCACACCAGTAAACGTAAAATCACGTAACAAAACTAGGTTTGTTTTGCCATTTTTAGGTGTGCATGTGTGTAGTTTACAACTGTCCGTTCAGACATAGTGCCAGAATTGTTGATAACGAAGGATTCAGTTTGAAAATAGCAATCAGCTTTGGGTAGGTAAAATCACGGATTCCTGTGCATACATAGGGGTTTTTGAAATTATGAAACGGGCTGCTGCTAGTATGCTTGCTATTTAGCCGGATGCTGAACTGTAATCTTTAACGCTTCCACGCTCGACATCCGGTTTGCTTTAAGTATTCAACCTGAAAGCCTTGACAACCCTATTCTGTTAATAAGATTTCTCATGTGCCTTATTTGCTATATTGGTTCACCACTCGTTCCCTTCTTCTACTTTAGCCTTATCCGCAAAAACAGTGCATCAAACGGTAGGCTTTTTCAAGGCGTTTACTAACTGCCGCCTATGTTGTATTGAAATGTAATTTTCTTCTGATTAGTTGTAAAATAGGTTTCTTTAATGCACACCAAACCGCCAGTCACAAACAACGATAAGTAAACAACGAGTATCGAGGAGGGAGTCTTTGAACATCACAAATCGACCAAATTTCTCAGCCATAAAATGATACAACGCAAAGTACCGGTGTAAATACGTTTTGTAACCGGAAGATCAATGCCATGCAGTCGCCAATGGTGCATTAGTTTGGTAATTGCAGAGTTAGCCTTTGCAACCTACACTTAGGCTTTCCGTCGCTCATGCTCGCCGAAAGTAATGCTTTTTCTTGGGTAAACCAGCTTATAAACCACTTCCGGGAAATCTGTGTCGGTTGTAACTTCGAGTTTCGGCTCTAACCGATCTTGGAAAAGCATTTCATACTATATTGAATAGCGTTTATTGCAGAACAACTCAGCAATTCCTGTAGAGCTACATCAGTGCACCACATAGAAAGGAGTCGTCGAAGTACAACGTAACCAGAGTGTGATTTCTCACCTAAAGATGCGTCAAGCCATCCATGTAGTAACCCTCTTCTGACGTGTGTAAGGTATCAACGTTGGAAAACCTAAATAGAAGAGGCTGTAAGGCTTTCTGCACCCTTCCACCACTCATTCACGTAGTCTAGCTGGTTCTATGGGGTCAGAGGCTAAGCAAATATCTACGGAGTTTGTAGAAGTTGGCTTGGATTTTCTAGAATCTAGCTAAAGGAAAAGATCCAACCAGGATTTTTTCGTCCACTTAGTAAGGTTTATTACTTTTCTCGTATGTGAAATATCCTACAAGGAATTACAGAGATCGGGATATTCAAGGCCGCTTGGACATGAGTGATTTTCTGGTGATTATCATGGCTGTACAGTGGCCTTTTTTAAAGGCTGGATCTCTGATGAACTCACCATAAGAGGATGGAGCGTCATTTTGAAGGCGAACAATCAACCATAAAGACGCAACTTGTTCAAACATTCTTATACCGTTTCTTAATGGAGCAGACGGGTTCATCCTGCTCAAGACTGGTTTGGTAATAATTGGCTTACATCTACGTCAACAGATGGTTCGGTAGATATCTGGCAGATGAGCACCTGTTACGACTTACAATGTGCCTTCCTGATTCGCACAACTCCTTAGGTACGTAAAAAAAGTTGCTAATTGGAATTAATGAAAAATGTTCACAGCAACAGATTAATTAGACTCTGTTGGAGCTGGATCATCAAGGAAATATACATTATATTTGGTGGCAAAGGTGCATAGTATAGTAAGCTGCATTATATTGGTGTGGTCTTGTAAACACCTACCAAAATATCACTATGCACCACGGTCAAACTACCGTGAGGGGCCGGCGTCAGCATTGGAACTATGAAAACCGTTATGAACACGAAGTCAGACGAAACAACAAGCATTATATCTGGTCATCTAGTTTTGCGTCCTTCTAGCAGTATTCAGTCAGCATGGGATTCTTAATTTATTAGGCTTTTGCCAGACGGATCAGTGTGTTTTCCTATAGGCGACGTCTTCGGCCCTTAAATTTATCTAGCAATTTCTGTGGAAATACATCCCTTGATTAAGGTGATAAAAGAGATTATTGTTCTTTGATGGTTTTAGAAACTCAACAGAGGTAATCAATTTAATGCTGCATGGGACTCAGGATCAACAACAGTGAATTTTCCACTTGATTATAGTTATTTCCAATCTTGGGATGGAGAGGTTATAACCAGTTCTGTTGTGAGAGTGAGTGGTTGATTCATTTCCACGTTTCTGACTCGAATGTTTCCAGAAGTTGGTTTGATCCTGTTGTAACTAGCTTCTGACCCCGCTGCAGTGTTCTGTCAGAAAAAGGCTTGCCAATGAGGAACACAACGGCTATTTTGCAAACGAGCGAGTGCAAAAGTTACAAAGGACATGGCAGTATCTAAAGCACACTTCTTTGACTCATCATCATCGGCCATTGCTTCTACGACACGCCTGAACACTCCATCGTTGACCGATGCTGAACTGATTGACTACTTAAGCATCCAATCGACAGCTGCGTTTCCAGGCCCGGATGAGTGAAGGCTATCTTATTGCGATTTTGGAGATGTTTGAGGGTCTCACTGGGTTTCGGGCACTTTAGGATTATTTTTAGGAGTTGGACATTCATGACAGATCCAGTCCTAAAGAAATCACAGCCTACTTACCACTGGAGAATGAGCTAGTGTCTGGAATAAGAACTAGAGCGATTGCAGGGCGATTGCACTGCTCCGCTTGGAGTTAACAAACCAAGAAATTTTGGTGGGGCAAAATACCAGACACTGCTATTTGCAGTTACCACGTCTCCGTAGACGGACCCCGACGTGCTGTCAATCACTTGGTGGACCTTAAAACATACGCCACTGCCTTTTGTCGATTTCGATGTATTGGTGCTTCCATGGATATTCAGGAGCATTGGCCGCGAAAATTCGAATCTGCAGGTGACAATGGGGGGGGTACTTTATAGCAGTTTAGTGGGTACGACGTTGTCAAAGACCTAGGTTATTAAAAGTTATTAATTTGAATTGAAGCGTGGGAAGTGTGATCCTCTAAATTGGAAAAGTCACTCAGTTTAGGAACTTTTTCAGTGTCCGTTTTTTGTTCATTTCTGGGAGATGCGTTGAGATGAGAGGGACGAAGACAGCAGCAAATTCACTGGCACCATGTAGAGTCTGAAGATGATGCGTTCAAGTACAATCCTGGTCAACTGCGCAAGAACCCATACATTTGAATCATGACATTACACTGGCAATTATCAGAAGTTGCATCTTGTTAATTTTTCATTAATGATTCAATAAGATTACCTGATGAATTTGCAATTTAAACGGGACGTGTCTAAATAAGCAGTTCTCGAAGGACAATATGTCATCCTGACCAAGCTTGACATTCGGGTACAGAGTTTATGCCTTTAACACCGGCTTCTAAATCTCGTTACGACTACTACTGTTAGCCAGATGTACATATTTTAGCAGTTAATTCAATAGGAATTTCGTTGGGATGGATAATAATGGAAATCTGGAAGGGGTGCTATGTTAAGTCTGCAATTGGAGTCAGGTTTATGCTTGGCATCTAGCACGTCTGGCCGTCTCGGCGGTAAAATGACTGAAAAACACATCATGGCAAATGGATACCAAAAATGTCCTTTGCTCGTTGGAATGACACTCTTTTCAGGTAAAATCCATTCAGATTATAGGGACCCAAACCTGTCCGTGCAGTCTGCAGGACAAGGACTGTAAATTACGCTTTGACGAGCTGTGCTGACACAAGACACGCTTGAATTAAGAGGTTTTGAAAATGTGAGACGAAAAGATGTTTGTGGGAAAACTCTTTATGACCGAGATCCTGAATGATTGATGTAAACAGGAGTAATACCAGTTATAAAAATGTAACTGCCGAAAGTTTTCACAGCAACGTCTAAAAACAACCTGAAATGGCGAAACACTGATCGAACGGAAGAACAGTCCACAATAGGGCGAAATGTGGACAACAGGGGATAATATTTTCTAGAGTACAAAATGGAGCATCTGTTTCGTCATAAATGGAAGGGGATATAGTACGGACTTGGCTAAGGCTGTTTTGACTTAGTCGGTTTTTCGTGTGATTGGGATAACCACTGAAGATATTAATTTCTTCTCAGTATGAAAGAATCTGACTGACAAAAATTATTGGTAATGTGAGGGGATTTTTTCCCATCTATCTGAGAAGTTGTTGGTCAAGAAACTAGTCAACACGTGCGACTGCGTGACTGAAGAAGAAGTGGCGCTTGCGAGTTAATCATACTGCTGATCAGCCACTCGTGGCCAAACGTTTAAGTTTTCAAACTACTAGCCGGGAGGTCGTGAGTCCGAGATTCTCCGGAGTTTCGTGATGTGTGCATTTCCCATTAAGGATGAAACAGCTGTACAGTACTTTTTGGCTCTTCAGCCTGTATCCGCCTCACTTACATGACAACTATCAGTTTTTCATCATAACTGGGAAGATGACTGACGCCGAAATCAATGAAAAGATATATAGACTTGTAGTTACGATATTCAGGTGTCGGATATGAATAGGATTCTCAACCACGTATGGGTTTTTGGACAACGTATGCGGTTTACATGCAGACGGGCATGCTGTTATATATGATCCAGTGAATTTGGTGCAAATGGGCAAATAGCAAGAGTGGCTGTTAGGCTCGCATAGTTGTAACATTGAACGCCGAGAGCTGCCCAGATTGAGCCAGTTTTGTTTAGTGAGTAAGCATAAGAGTAGCGACAGGTATGCATTTGTTGTTAGAGGCTCCAAAAAACCCATCCTCCTCATTAACAGCACAATTAAGAGGCAGAATTTGGTAGATGCATGCACCCCGAATTGACTCGTCGGTACCAAAATATCAGTACCAGGAGAACAAACGATTTGCACTTTACAGTCGGTTGGTTACAAACTGATGGCTGATAAATACAACTTACATGTAAATTTTAAGATAGCCTTAGTGTATCTCGATGTAACTTTTAGATTAACTAAGAATTAACATGTATGTTGGTTCTGTATATTTGACGATCAACCCGTGTCAAAGCTTTTTATAGAGAAGGTGAAAGGTTTGCCTTGTTTTATTGGCAAGTTATTGCCTACCGGATACAGGAATGGAGCACACCTGCTCCACTGATCCAAGTATGTTCACGGTGACGCCTCCAAAGGTCGAACAGCCACTTATGCCGTTACAGGGTGAATCAAGTATGTTTAGAGACCGAGAAAAGTGGAGTCACAATTGACCCCATACCCAAGTATGGGGAGATTTCATAGGCGATTCTATCTATGGCAAGGGTTTTTCTGCCAATCGCAATTAAAAGGTTGCTTTAACGTAGGACAAAATCATTACATTTCTGTGCAAATTAGCTACCTGGGACAGGTTAAAAAAAGCAACAATGCTGAGAATATTTATACTGAAGAAATGTGCTGTTAAAGATGCCGGTCTTGGTTAGTGAGACGTTATAATTAGCGAATGCAGTGTTACCTGCGCTTAAGAGCAGCATACATTCATGCAGTTAACACAACATGCTGTTTGCTTGAGTAAGCCTCAAACTGAACGGATAACTGTTCAGAAAGTGCTAAATCCATACATTATTTGTGCTCTTACGGTAAGCAGTCATGCGTCCCACAACTAGATGCAAGTAAGATCAAGAGAGGGCCATAAATCAAGTTTATTTTTCCCGGTTGTTGAAGTCGTAATCTGCAGATCTAGTTTCAGAACATCCGTTTGTCAACCGTCCATGAAATAGGGCTCAGAAATTTCGTACTCACGACATTGTTGATGCGGAATTTGTGAAAACCCTGCCCAAAAACCGATATCCTGAGAAGTTCATACGGAAATGTCTGGGATACTCAGGTCGAAGAGAATTCAGATAACTCATTTCAGTCTCTAAAGCGCCAGTGTACATAGAGTTTTCATTTATGGACGCAAAGATCTGACGCTACTTTGACCAGTCAGTGATCCCTTTGTGAAAAAACCTCAAATACTTGTGGACGGCCACTCACTTCTGGAAGTAAGTTATGTACCTTCGAAAATATCTTACCGAAAGTACCGTCCACAACATCACGCTTTGATCTAAGATGGAACTATTTAATGGACTTGTTGTTGATTATCTGTTTAGGGTAATTCTACGTATAAGGTAAGATCCATAGCACATATCTTCTCTTTGAATAAACATCGGGTGTGAGATCAGGATTTAAGTCGGTCGATCTGCCAGCGACCTTACAGTTTGTGTTACTGTTTGCCACCTTTGGTTTCGGATAGTATCAACCATGAATTTTTTGATGTTAGATTAACTGAATAGAGTATTTTATCTTGTGGCTCTTGTTCATCATGTTTGGATATTTCGACAAGGAATTCTCCAGTTTTTGCTGCTGGCTGCTTCTTCCTTCAGGGGATTACTGTCTGTACCTCCCTTTATATGGTTTTTCTCTGTGTGTTGCGACATATGATCTAGTTGACACTTTAAATTTCAGACTAGTAGATTACCCTTGAGGGGAATGGACATTCCATACTGTCAAAATGTATGCATATTTTATAAACCACTGACATGCTTGAAAGTTTTGAGGCAGTTTACCGCATCATATTTGAGTTGTTAATTGTTGCCCTGCTTCAGAGAAATCTGCGTAAAGGTAAAAGTTGAGGACATTTTGTTCCTTCCGCCTCTCATCCTTCGGCTTACGCGGGGGCTTTGTGGGACCGCTGCCTGTTGTTCAAAATGTATACTGAGAGAACGCATTCACCGGCGGTCAGTAAATTCTGTGTTGTCTTAATTCACCAAGGACAAATTGATGCCATTTGTTAAAATGCAGTTAACACTTCAGCAGGTTTTTATCTTTAGTGAAATCTCATCTGTTCGTTCCCATCACAGTCCATCGCTACACCAAATGATGTCAAGAGGTTTGACTTCGACAGACCTTTGTCTGAGGCCTCTTAGGAATCCAGAAAAAAACCACCATGTCTTTGGCTCTACAGGCAGTATTACTTTTTCACGACGGTCTAGTTTTTTCAAGGTGACACTGCCTTCACTTAACTGGCAGAATGAATAATGCTACACTCAACACTACATCTGACCTAAGAACTTCTCTGCAGTCCCAATTGGGTATTTGCCTATTCATTTGGACGTTCTTGCCTACTGTATGGATGAATTTATTAAAAAGCATAGTTTTCTCAAGTGATGAGTCATGTTTAACTGGCTCATACATACAGAATGGTGAGTTAGTCTCTTGCACTGGCCTACTTCCAAACGGGCCCAGTATTCCTTTCCAAGTTGGGCAATTCCACTCAACCTAGACATTATTATTTCACAATAAAATAAAACGACAGTGATGATTCTACATTTTCATCCGCAGAATGGGAGACCGGAAGTCTTAGCGTTTACAAAATCAATAAATCGAAATTATGCCATCTGAAACACAGTGAACAACATTCTTCGTATGTGGCTTTGCTTTACACGGAACAACTGCTCTTTAAGATTGATAGGATCAATAGGTGTTTTTTTAGCTGTTATTTAGCTGTAGTTGATTCAGCTGCTTATTGCGCTAGAGCTACACGGCTTTCAGGAACGCACCACCCACATCACACGAATATGGTTCACACCTACTGCAGTGATTCTCCACAGAAAATCACTCCATCTACATTCATTCTGTCGGGGCAAACTGTTGCTTGAAGCAACCTCCTAAAAGGCACGTATGTGCGATTTCGATGGAAATTCAACTTTAGTCTATGCGATCACAAATCAATTGCATTCTTATCAGAAGCCGATTGAAACGACAATTCGGAAACTGGGTCCTGCGCATTTGAGAAATGAAACAACATTTAGTTCGAAAAAAACTTGAATAAGCTAAGCTTTGGATTCATTGAAAATTTTGTGAATACCGTGTGGTTCCTATGCACCTATTGATTGTAGGAAATCTACAGTCCCGAAACCTCAGTGAAAGGTACCACAAGAGTTCGAAATTACTCACTAATATATATATATAACCATGCAACATTAAATTTTCCAAGGAAATCATTAGGCCAGAAGTTGTTAGGTAGGCTCTAACTGATTTTGATTTATCGAGGGAAACTCTGCATTGTTAAAGTTGCAAACATTCGATGTGCGACTTGGGTAAGAATGGTCAACACAGCTGTAAGTGATCGGTATAGATAAGAAAAAAAACTGAATACACACACTGTTAAGTGATTGGATAAATTCTGTGTTGTTTGCTGAGCGTCATTAAACAAGAATAGTTTACATCAGCCTATCCGTAATAAATTTTGCATAATGACCAAGGCCTTTTTATGCCAACTGAGTTGTATATGGAGGGTCAGCGCTTTGGCACAGAGTTGTGGTAATTTCAAGAATTTCCCAGAAATCAACAATATCAGTATACTTGCGTTCCATCTGTCATGGGAGGCTGTTTTCACAAATTCAACCTACTACGGTTGTTAGCTTTCAGAGTTGTAACATAATCTGATTTTTCAAATAGTTCGCCGAGTAAGTTTGGTGGAGATGGAAGTCCAAGCACGGCCTCTAGTGGTAAACGTCGGTGATGTACTTTGATAGTTCAAACACGCAAATGAGCCTAAAGGTCAAGCTAAAACCAAACTGCTGTTCATGTTGTGAGCTTGTTTTCACAAATTTTAGAATCTAGCCTGCCTTCAAATTTCGGACAAGACAAGAGTTATTACCGAACCTAGCCATTTATACAAGTGTACCATTTCAGGCAAATTTGAATAAGGTGAGTACTGCACTTAAATTTCCAAAGAATGCCAAACTCATATATATCAACCCACTTTAAGATGCTTTGAAACGACCTAGGTGCAAAAATGCCAGAGACAGATGCATGTTTCTTTGTGTTTCATCATGGAAGAATGAGAGGAGTTTTGAAATTGATGGATGAAGTGGGAAGGTTATAACGCAGTCAGATCTGGGGAATCTCAAGCAGATAATACAAACACGGACAGAGAAGACCACGGAACCGGCATACAATGAGTATTTAACGAAAAAATGGAAGAAAAGATGGCGTGTCGTTTTCAGGGTGTAAAACAAAATCTGCTGGGTTGGATGATTCGTACTCTTATGCCACAATTTACTCTTTCACAAGGTTCAAGAAACCAAACCGAGCAGATCTAAATCCGCGTCGTCTTCAGGAACTGTCCTCTTGTTATCAGTGAACATGTTTCCGCATTATATCCGTGCTGCCAGACGTACTGGTCAAACAAAGGAGCCTAGTTTCGCAAAGTGATAATGAACCGGATACCTGATCAGCCTAGCCAGATTCCCTTCAGATTTCCAACTATACCGAAAAATTCCACTTGTTTAACCCGTTCAGTTGACAGCTTTATTTGGGTTTATTTTCTGCTGCAGTGCAAACTCTATGATATGTGCAGAAGCAAATACTTCTAATGCGCAAATGTTCTTTCAAATACACAAGCTCTGTCTGACCTTGACGGCAGAAATCCAAGACTAGGCTTTTCAGCTAGGTATTCGAGGTCCGCTCAGCACACTTTCGTCAAGGTGCAGCAAGATGATGTTTCTACTGTGTGGAATTTAGGCATTCGAAAAGCGTTTTTGGGTATAGAAACATCCATTAAATCAAACTGAGTAGAAAGACCAAGTAGAGGATTTCTTTTGCGGAAGTTGATTTCTGTTTAGGGACACTACCCAACCTGCGGTGACGCAACTCGTACACTGTTTTACGTACGTCACTTTTCGTTATGTGGCTATTCACTTGTTCATATTCATCCTCTTCCTTTCAACCATGATGATTTCAAAGACAATTCAGGTGCTGAAAGGCGGCTAACAACATTTGTGTTAAAGGAAAATAGTTTTATTCATCTAAAACAGTGAGAATAAAGTTAAGGGAGCCAATCATCTAAGAGCCACATTACTTATCAGCATTACGTTATCGAAACCAGATAAATGGAGGAGTCGGTGTGTGTTACTGTGTGTCATCCTTGGTTTGGAATTGTATCAACCACGAGGTTTTTCCACAAGCATACTAGGTATACCATTCTGATCTTTTTAGTCACACACTGAGCAGTTTTGCGTTGCTTTTGACCTCTCGGTCTACACTGACGTATGAATGACCAGTTACGGTTAGTTATTGCCAAAAATCACACCAAATTGCCAACAGTCTTGGTTGGTTAATTTTTGAATTATTTTGCTTTAGCGAGTTAAAAGGATCAGATGAACCTTCTTCAGTCCAAATTTATTCGCTTCACTGGATTCCGACAGAAGTGCAACTTCACGTGTCAATTAAGGCTTTGCATTCCTTGTTAGTTGACGTATCCGCAAGCCGTCCGGCCCAAACTTGGTGATGAGGTAATTGCGCAGGCAAATGGAAACAACCGACATTGGTTCACCGTCATAGAGTGCACTGCAGTTGTCATTCAGACGCTTCAATTTACTTACACGTTCAAGTTCCTTCGGTCTTTTTGTAGACTATTTGGATAAAAAGTGACTTCACGCATATGAATAGTTATTCCGCTTTCAAAGACCAAGTTTGCCTAAAATGATGTAGTAAAAGGTTGCATTTAAAAAATGGAATTCCAAAGAGTACGTTCTATTTTAGATGTTAGCGGACACTTGGAGTTTTGAAACAAGAGAACTTAGAGTATAATTATTAGTAAATTATGCTGTCAGCTTATGAAGGAAACTTCTGCTGTTGCGATGTCGATTTGCGATGGTCGTGAGAGAACTACTTTACTGATGTATCAAGTGACTCACAAATTTTTTCCAATCACATTCAGCAGGTTGATGATCATTTTCCTTTTTTTGAGTCATGTCATTTTATTGGAGTTCACATCAAAAATCAACCCTGAATCACAAATGTGTATCTGAATCTATAACCCATTAAAATACTATGATGCCGTGACCTTGCGTCATTTGGAGCACAAGCTTTGAAAATTAAATTGAATTTTTAGGAATCTTGCCTAATCTGTTAAAATTGTCTAGATTAGTTGGGAAATCGGAAGGATTAACTGGCACTTATACTGCAAGGACCAGTTGTTAGAGGTGAGTAATACTTAGCTCTATATTCAGGAGGAAGTGTGACGTATTCAGTTGGGATCAGTGTATCATGAAGTCAAAATTCTCGTGCAAACAGACACAATGGGATAAACAGCGGTGGCGCATAAGCTGCAGAACCACAAAGCAACCGTCCAATGAGGTGGAAATAAAAGTTCCGCTAGTGGTCCACCTTTGCATAAGTCCAGTGATTAATCAGAGACCAATGGTAAGATATTATGTTGAATGTCTTGGTAAGGAGTATGGAAGCATATGTGCGAAATAAAAGACATACGCATGGGCAGATTCAAACTACGGAGCCGCTAGTTGCAGGAGGAGCAAGTTACGGGGGACGACTTTTCCGGTCTTACTGTTGCTTCTGGACAGGGTCCTTGATAGATAAGCATGAACAGCATCTGTTTTGATGTTATACAGGTGGGGGTTTATTTTTCTGAGTTTTTTGTATCCGCTCTCCTCAAAATTTGTCAAGTCACTCCTCATCTACTGTCACTTCTAGGCTTACTGGTAAAGCACATTAACGAAGACTACTCCAACTCGATTCAGGCTTTGCATAATCTTTTACTGGTACGCATGAGTTAGCCACCAACTTCTAATATCGCCCGGGCTTCTTTCTCTGGAAATACAATCATCCTTAGAATAAGATGCCAAATTGATTGTGCACTGGGCCGCAAAGTGGCAGTCAGTGGTATGCCGTTTTTTAGCCGTGACCAAGGCGGACAGTATCAGCGTCCAAGTAACCGACTTAAAAATTATTTGCCTGGTCAAATTGACCTGTCATTAGATGCTGCTACATCACCTCATGCTTACATTGAAGGGTTTCTTGAAAAGCTGTTAGACTGATATGTAGCTTCAAGCACAGGTGCACATGGAGTTGACATTTCTAACGACATTATTTCGTTCAAGTCTCACCACAGAAATCGGATTTAAGAAATATTTTGCAGAATGATCAATCAAGGAGCGCTATCTACGTATTGCCAGAACGGATAATGAATGGCCAGTCTAGAAGATTCTTTCAAAAGCTTCAGATGTGGTCTAAAATCTATGGAAGCTAATGAAGCAGGCGGGCATACAACCCCGTAGAATAGATAAAACAAAGTCAACTTTTGCAAAAAGGTGGTTTTCTGAGTATGAAAAGTTAACCAGTCAAAATTGTATCAAACAAACTTGCTTCGCTTATCGTGTGACAATTTTTCGATCACAGTCCATTCGTGAAGTTATGCATGGTAAACATCTCTCGGGGGACCTATGTTAAGTATTTCAGTTTAAATTCCTCTCCTGGCTTACAGCCTGATGACAGAAAACGATCATTCTCCATGAGCATTTGAGGAGATATAACTGACGAGCACTCATCAGCACTAGATTTTAAAGAAGCAGGACAGGAATCGCAGTTAGTTTACTTCTACCCAAAAAGTATTCTGCGTGTAATAGTTTTATATGTTGCGGAGTTCTCTACACAACTTGCGGCGCAGTTATTTATCCAGCAGAAGTGATTCTCAGGAAGTATTGTAGTTGTGGAAATCAGCAGAATCATTGCCATGGGTCAGACATATTTGAGCCCTTTTTTCGGTTTCACGTTGGAAGCTTTCAAGCAGTCTACAGCTAAAAAATACTGACTAAATTTAACGTGAGACGTTGGATCTGTGTCGCGAGCTGAACGTGATATCCTATCTTAATTATGAAACGATTGTGAGTGGGCCAAATCAATCACGCTTTTGCGCATAAAACCTCGAGGACACATAACTCTTCGCAGCATCCACCTAACTGGTGTAACCTCATTATATGCTTATTACCCACCAAGAAGGAGTCAGTTTCATGGATATCCTATGATGATGTTGCTTATACACGATAATGGTAAGAGAATGATGTGTTACGAAATCTTTTCTGTGAGTTGTACAAGCAACCTGATTAGCATTTGAGCAAGTGTCACACAAAATTTTGTAACCCACGAAATAGTCGCGTTGATGAAGGGAGAAGTCAGACGAAAAATTCGATCCCATCTATCCAAAGTGCTCTGCTATCTGCTACAAACTTTGATATGACCGTCTAGCGCAACTTGTCTACTGAAGCACTGTGGCAGCCTGTGACGAGGGATGCGAGAAATGGAACTGAAAATATCTAGGTAAAGTGGACATATCTACAAAGATGAAAATTGCTTTCTGTTACAAAATCAGACAATCGGTGTATTCAAATTTCCCTTCTTGAAGATACAAACCTTTCGGCTGCGTTTTTCCCTTTGGATATTTTGGATATTTGGATATTTGGATATTTGTTATATCCGATCCACATGACATTTCGCATTAAGCCAATTAACAAGACTTCGTATGGATTTCAGCATCAATCAGAAAACGTCGATGATTCGACAGCATATCACCTGATATTTGGGAGACACTCTAGTAAACCACCGTGTTAATTCGATGGAAATTATTTTGTAAAAAGTGGAAGGGTATCATCGCTGCTATCTTTCTTGCTGTCGGACCTCCAGCCACACTTGTGTTCATGAAGTCAGTTGCGATAAAGATCAATAATTTCGTTTGATGAACAAGGAGGCGCTGAAATTTAGGGTGTGATGAAGTGACATTAGGATGACCGGAAAGTGGACTTTTAACAGGATTTAATAAATAATTGCGCAGCTTGTTCATTATAAGCTCCGTAAACAAACACACTGCATTTGAAAGCCACTAGCGAGAGAGCCGCACCTTGCACACCATTGCCTCGTGAAAACTTTAGCTTTAGTGAAAATACCGGCCACCATTTGGACGTCAATGTTTTTTTTACAAAGTGGTGCAATTACAGTGACCAAGTGGCTTCATTCATTACCACAGGTATCGTGTGATATTTACACGTTTAAATTACGAGACATTTGTATGAAACGAAAAAGTTTCGCGCTGAGTTTTAGCGGAAACGTGTGTGCATGTACTTATCAGGTCATTGACGTTATTGACGAATTTTATTCATAAGGATCTAAAGTTCGAATCTGTGAGATCTTTGAAACACTTCTGAGTATAAAAACGGGCTTGTACATTTATCAAATCCACAAAATGTTGCGTTGTATGGAGAATGAGACCTCGGTCTCTGTGTAAGGATCAAGCATTCGACATCACTTCATCTTGTAGACCTACAAATAAGTTTTTCAGGTTTCAGTTGGAATTAAACCCTATCTAGCACTTTTATCTAAACGGTGTGGTTAAACCGTGAGATCATACTGAATTTTTGACAGCATGAGATCGTCTCTACAAATTAATCACGTGCTACTGATGCACAGAAATTCTGTACGTTTTATTTGAGATTAAATCGTTTTCATGCACACGAGAGAAACATTAAGTTCCAGACTCTCAACATGTTTAGATGAATAGTGCATATTACGTTAAATGAAGTAAATATACTTCTGGTATCTGAATATAAAAATATTTTGGTTCATATTAGTTTTCCCTGTAACCGTCTGAATATTCAAAAATCTGGCTATTAGGTGTGCGATTTTCCACTCAATTCTCATTCGCTAAGGAAAAAAACCTTTGGACTACAAACGCAGTTAATATTTGCTTGTTGAATACATCACGTGACTCCTCGCTGGCTGGGTGGCAATCTGATAGTGTGATTAAGAACTTCCCATCATCACCGCGGTCCTGAGGAACCATGGGTCATTTCAGGATATGACAACCTCAACGTCTTCATCGTGTGCAGACGTGTTCATCCATTGTAACAACATCCGGGGGAGAGATGGACGACAGATAATTGGTAAGTATCAGAAAGTTCACTTCAATGTGACAGTTTGGAGCGAGAGTGAAGATGTGACACAACACGCTGAAGGGTCACCTTGTCATTCTAGTGTCAAGTCAATGCTCCAGCTGATTTATTTTTTCGGTGTCACTATGGATTTTTTTATTCCAAGCAGCTTACGGATAAAACTGATAGTCTTGCAATTTTTCTTTTTCTTCAGTCAAATCAAATGCATTCTGGGATGAACGGAAACACGATATGACGGGGGTGTAGTTTTTGTTGTCGGAATTCTATTCGGGTCAACGGTTTTCAGCCACCTTTCACATTTCTTGCGTTGCTATTGAATCATGCATTCTAGTCACTTGTTTGCTTTCCACAGGCTTGTGATTTGTTTCTGTGTGACAAATAAGCGTTTAGATAAGGTAAAACGGCGTCCTCAGATCATTTTCTCTTTCAGCGCTTGATCTTGATTAACTGGGCGCATCCACTGATCCCCCTTCAGCATGTGCTCCAAAGGTGTTGTACCTTAAATGCTGTTGGCTTCTTCATAGTAGAAATCTGGTGGTTATTTCCTGAAAAACTGTTTTTATGGCATCTAGAAGCCGACTTTCCTTCATTTTGACCAAAGAATGGCTTTACTTTGCTATTGCGCAAAATTATGACGTCTACCTGGATGAATAAGTCAGGTTTTCTCTCTGACAATGATGATAAGATGTAAATCTAAGGGCTCCGCATAAAGAGAGAGATAACTCATGCTTAATTCTATGCAAATCTGTTTATTCTGGGTTGTTAAACGCCAAAGATTTCCAGGTGTAATACCCTGAACGCAGCTGACAAAACTGCTGAAACAGGATTTTCTCTCGACCGTATTACTCATCAAGATATATCCCCAAAATACTTTATACTGATGCAAAATCTTCAAAACGTTACTTGTTATGGTTTAGTGCAAGTAATTTCATGATGTTTGTTACTATGAGCGTTTTTGATACTGGGTTGATGATGGGCTTGTAGCATTTTTGTTCATTACGGAGTAAATCACAGCAATTCAGTACGCTCAAACTATGTAATGTATCAATCACTTCCTTCATTTTTAGATCTTTCGAAGTTTGGTGCTATTTCGGCTTTGTTATCTTTAACCATTACTGTAGACGCGATTCGGTGTTTTGTGAATCAGTGACTTTTGACAAACGTACCTGAAATAAATCGACTTGTGCTCACTGGTAAAAATATACCTCCAACAAAATGCAAGTAGGACACTAAAGACGAATTTTTGACGTAATTTCTGATTGAGCGCAAAAACATCAGGATAATGAATATTCGATCTTCGCTTTTGGTCTGCTCAACCAGATGAATAGAAGTTTACACTCGAAAGGTCCACACATCGAAAAGATGGAAGGGTATTGTTAAATGCTGTTAGCTGTACAATGGCTCAGTTGTCAGGTTCCTACGTCACTTAAAAGACGTTCACACCAGTCAGTTTTTGTAAAAATCTATACCTAGTTAAAAATAAGACCACAATAGACGGTTTGGGAAAGGCTTTTTCATTTAAGGGTTTATCTTAGTTTTGAAAATACCGACTTACCGGCACAACCGGACCCCTGAGTTCAAACCTGACTTGTGCGACTCGTGAAATTAGGTTGGCTAATGAATCATTTTATTCCTACGACCTAGTCTGAACTTATTGTATTCATTCAGACTCGTGGCAAGTTGAACCGCACATCAAATCTTTCCAGTGGATGTAACTGATCATGTATCAACTTTCAGACGGATGCCGTAAAATTTTGTGGTAGTAACCGAGGTGACCATTGAAAACAAACTTTGTTCATCATACTCTCACTTAGTAGAAGGCTTACGGATATCCGCAACCCCTAGGATTTGAAAAAATATGTCTCTTACTCCAACTCAGGTTTTTTCCACTGGGGTGTTCTGTATTTTCTAAGTGTGATCAAATCTAAAGCTAAAAAATCGATGTTATTGTTCGCAGCGATTTTTATGCAGTGGTTGCCAAAAGAAAGATGTTCGTGAAACAAACCATTCACAATGATGTCTCACAAACACTTCACGCATGTAGTTCTTCACACTTTTTTGGACTTGATCCTGTTACTATAGTCGCCAAACCGCTAATGTTGTTGGATTCCAGGCAACCAATTTTTTGTCAAATATTTTATTCTGAGCATCATTTGCTGTTTCATAGTCAAACGTTTCTCAAAATCCTGCAATTATTTATTTGTTTGCTAGCCCATAATTGTCAAACGTGATAGAATTGAATTTGGCATGTTGCCTGCCCCTTGTGTTTTCCTGGTCCGGGTGTTTATACGAGACATACATGGGGACCGCCAAATAAAGTAGACTTGTAGAAGTGAGATTTTAGATATTGTTTTGACTATTACTTGTACCTTGGAGGTAATGTTACTTGTCTAATTTGGTTAAACTAGGGTCACATTTAAAACGATTTATTTCGTAACTAGGCCAACAATGCCTCAGTGAAATTTGATAGGTATTAGAATGAATCACTATGGTTGGTTTATTGTCACCTTATGTGCTGGCAAGACCCTGGTTTGTATTCTGGCAAGTCGGTAGGACGCAGTCAATTTGATTCAAATGGTTCAGAGAAATATTGTGCATTCGGAAACGAACGAATGAACAGAAATTTAGTTGTACCGGTGAGATAGGTAGTACAATAAATGGCGCTAACGCATGTGACGTCTCTATTCCCTTTGTTGGCTTCATAGGAATGTATGATATAGTGATGGTTCTTCAGAAGACGAATGGCTTGAGTAAGTCTGACAACCAGGCCAAATGACCATTCTGCCAATATGTGCTAGCGTCTCAGCGTGCAGAACTGCATTTACGGCATTTAACATGCAGTTGCCGCATTCACCCGGTGGTCTAACCTACATTGTCAGAAAAACTTATAACGGGTTCTTGTCAAAGTACAAATAGGCTATATTGATAGGAACCTCAACTCACGCAACAGATCGAGTCTGCTGATAGGATCCTGAAAATTCGACTAATTATGGGTTTTTGGCTTGTAATTCCGTGCTTCCCATCGTGATCGCAAATTCGCCACACAGACTAGTGAGTCAAATTGCCTAAGCATGAATTTGCGTTTCCCTGAATAACTGGCAGTTCCAGAATCGTATTATTTCGCTACTCGTCTGATCAAATTAATACTCGTCGCGCTTGTCCAATTGGAAAACGATTATCAACAAAACGACCAATCACCGCGCTTTGGTGTCCTAATATATACTCATTATCTAATTTGTAGCCGCAATATTGCTACTGTTCAAGGAAATTAACGTATGGGACAAATGAAAGGACAGAGCTCATGATAATGTTCGATCGATCGAGCTTGGATATTTTGGTACTGTGGTCAGTGCATTTTCTCCAGGCTATCGCGCATTTTCGCGACCACGTTATCATTTGGAATCCCGGTAATCGAATGTAAGTTATTGAAGCGTACAAAGGCTCCACCCCTGTGTTTTGAAGCACTTATTAAGTTCACGTAATTATCTGAAATTTTATTTTCGATACCTTGTAAGCAATCCTTTTTTGTCGGAATCCGCCATGCGGAAAATATCAGTTTACCCTAAAGCTTCTACGAGGATTGTGTTTCAGCTATGACGTAACGTCGTGCAAAACCCAGTACGGGTGAAAAATAACGGCTGGGAAGCATTCATCCCCTTTTAGTTGAATTAACTTAATTCAGAGATGGCAGCATATTGAATGAATTTGAGAAGGGGTTGGATTCTACCGTAGCTTTAGCTGTATAATACTGTCAGGTACATCAAGTTCTGGGCATCTGTATCTTTGAAGTTTCTATACTCAATCAGGCTGAAATGACACATGAAACTCTGCTAGTGTATTTGGTTTTATTTTGAAGCATATCAAAAGATTGTCTGGTATTCATCGCGACAATCAAAAGATGTGTATTTGGAATGTCTCCATGTGACATAAAATAATTATTTGTAATTACTGAGTGCAGAAGATACTGAATGAAACTAATAGTGGTTTAGCGTTTTCCATTATGTTTTGAAAAGTTCAAGAGTAGGCAACTGCTACTATGGGCTTGGTGCTTAGTGCTTAGTCCTGCACGCTGATGGGTTGCTTCAACAGTTTACGATATGATGAATCCTAGTTTTAATAAATCCGTACTCTTCACATTAATAGAGGGTTTGAAAAGGGGGCCGTCATATTCTGATTTAAGAATGGTCCACAATAAAATCCGAGGAATGGCTGGGGATGAGATGGCTCAGTTGTTAAAGGGTAAATTTACTGACCATGACTGAAGTAGTGAGACCGAATTCGGTAGGTTTCGCTGATGTGCCCATCAGTCCGTTTCATTTACAAACACCAAGAATAAAACACAGAGCTTAACTCCCGCTGGTGTTCGCTGAATTGAGACAAACTACAACCATTGACCACGCGCCCCGTTGGAGGGTATCGAGTCAAAGATGAGTAAAAATACACGGTATTTTTGGAGAGTTTTGAGTTTTTCAATCACATAAGAGAGCTTACGGGACCACAATGAAGTTGCTTTTTAGGACGGATGTTTTTTATTTGCAAGAGGTGTGACTATTGCTAAGCGAGATCACTGAATACGTGAGTATCACTTTTGAAACGAACAAAACCCCGTTATTTTAAATATTGGTACCTTATGTGTAGATTTGAAAGCGTCTTAGTAGAGTTTGGATTTTGTGTGTTTCAAACCATTGAGAAAGGTGCTTACCACTGTTTGCAATTGAAACTTCTCCACATCGTATAAGACACATCAGTGTGCAGCATCATTGCAGTTTTTAACAGTCTGCTTGTTTTTCTTCTTGAAGTCAGCTGCAAGTAAGTCATGGTCATCGCGGAGATATTGTAACCGTTTTGGAATTCAAGGGTGAACAGAAGATGTATGCTAAGTCATCATTGGTGCTATCTATAATGATAGAGTCTACCAATGGGCTCAACTTCAGCAGTACGATAAAAAGTTTGCTCACGAATATCTACGGCGATATTAACGGTGACTAACTTGTAAGAACAAATTTAAATTCCTACAGGACAGGTGTACCAAAATAATTCCAGTTGATTGCAATTCACTAGACTTGTTTCATTTGGAAGGTTACAATTTTTGAATGGTTCAAACCAGACGTCTTCTGACGTTTAGATTTTCACCATTAATTTGACAGCAATTATCCTGTACTACTAACTAAAAAGGTTCCAAAATATAGTGCAATTAGCGTTTTTATGGATGGCCAGACTCGGAAAATGCCAGTATATGCCTTGTGAGGTCTGGTTTTATGACAGCTGTTGTGGAAAACTCATCCATAATAATGAATTTTAAGCGAGATATGGACAAAATAATGGCAAGGCAAATAGCGCCATCTAATACAATTTCAATTGACCGCACCGCATTGTTTTGAGTAGCCCAGGACTATCGTTGCTGACTGAATACGTGCATTGGTCATAGGAGTTGAGTGCTGAACCCCGAGGGAACTTAGGTGCACGATTTTAGAGAATCGAATATCAAGCATGAAAGAAATGGTATTTGGAATTCGTATAGTAAACAGTGGTGTCACGTGGAATTATAAGACCGAACATTGCTACCGTGGGATTTACATCGTGGTCAGCTAGTTGTTATCAGCTCAGAAATTCCAGCTGTCACAGGAATGCGTGCGTTAATGTGGATATATTGGAAAGTTTGCTGGATCACGGTTGACGCTCAGTTCTCATAGGTCTTTGGGAGTTTGTTGCTAATAGAACTCAGGAAGAGCTGTTTTTGCATCACTTGCACAAAAATAACTTGACGAGATCAAATGGGAACGTCCTAACTGGAAAGACTGAATACAACCATTTCACCTATCTCACTAGCCGTTTACAAACAATAGGAATTAAAGATGAGGCAGGATAATGGACAATATGATACGGTGAAAAAACTCAGCAAGCAAAAAACCATCAAACATCTGATCACAAAATTCATAATCGGGACTAAATATATGAGATATTGACAAGGCTTAGAGAAAGAACCTGGCATTTGACTGGCAGCTTTTGTTCATGAATTCTATTAGGTTCATATATTTGATAATGATCAAACTAGTCCAGTAATGATGGATGAGTAATTTCTCTTACTGTTTGATCAAATCTGAAGTAGACAGAGTCAAATATTTCGCGCATCTTTTCAGCTGTTTGTACGTGATCAGAATCTAGGTTTGAGAGATGGGTTCGAGGTTCAAGGAAAGCAGAAATGATCACACCACGGATCAGGCTGGGTAGGAGTCGGGGTTTAGGTCATGCCTCCATGTAGGCCCTAGAAAACATTGCTAAAGTGATCAAAAATTTCACTTTTTTACCCAAGCTGGGTTTATAGGTTGGAACTTCTACCGCAAAGCCTAATGGACGGTTGTTACTTCCGACAGTTTTAGCTGGTTCCTTGATGAGAAAAGTGGAGCAGACGAAAATGCGCCAGTCTATACAAAATGTTTACGTTAAAGCTAATTGTGCTGTTGATATGGTCGTTGCACTCGTTGTAAGATGAAAGGTCAAATACTTGAATCAATGTCATGTAGCTGTTAAATTTACGGTTGAACATACAGAGTAAGAGACTTTCTACTCATGAAGTGTTCAGAAGGTAAAAACACAAATGGGCCACCCATCAGATCGGGATCTCATATGTCAACCTGGAAAATAAGATAGCTTAACCTTAAAACTTCTTGCCCAATAAACTGTAAACTAACTCTAGCAAAGTGGAGGAATAAGGGAAAACCCCCAAAATTACAGTTTTTATTACATTACTTTTAGAGCAAACTTGTATGGTAGACGAGGGCGGCAGCGATGAAGTCAGAATCCTACAAGGGCGTTCAAAGTTTCGACTTTAGTGGAGCCGTACAAGCTGAACAAACCCTACTTTTCGATTGCCTCTTCCTGCGTAAAACTTTTTAATATACTTGCGGTAGCAACTACATAAGAATAACTGACAGCCATCTATCTAAGAGGATTTTCAAGCAAATCTCATAGAAACTAGCACCTAAGGGCCTGAAATTCCTAATCAAGGCAAACGCTTGACGTTTTCTGGATTGTAACATGTACAGAGAATCAAAAAATTATTCGAAGTTAACTGTCAGAAGGCAACAATCTTGTAATTTTTGCATAGAAAAGCGGCAACTTGAAGCTTCAAACACACCTTGAGTAAAATTTGGGATTTGGGCTTGGTCTAGCCATGCCTAAGTGAGGCCTACTTCAAGGTGATTTCAATCCTACTAATTTTATCCAACCTGATCCGTAGTTTGATAGTGTTTGTCTGCGTAATGTGCTGCATTGGCATGTGTGGGTCCTAACTTTGATTAGGATTTTGCTTGAATGTCAAACGAGATGCGCGAAGTAGATGACTTAATCTTTCCTTTTATAAAATCGTCGCTGTTGTTATGTAATTTATTTATTATTCATTATTATTATTATTTGTTATTATTTATCTGGATTCATGAAACGGTGAACAAAATGAAACTTTTACTGTAGACAGTGTTCATCAAATGCACAAGTCCTGGTTGGTCATTGCGATAAAAGAAAAAGAAAAAACAAATGATGGGGTTCTTCTTTGTCGAATAGATATAAAGAAAGTGTGCACGGCATAAGTGTTGTCAAGCAGTTGATTTTCAGACATTTACAGCCTTTTTAATGTGTGTGATCTTGATCTATATGTTATAATTAAAAACGAACCCGCTGCGAAATAAAATTTGACAGTAGCATTAAAATAATGAAAGTTTTGCACCACCATCCACGTATCGCCTGGAAATTTAAGCTAATCAGTCCTAGAGCCGGCTACCTCACTCAACATCCAGAAGATAAAGTGACATATCGACAACTGCCGCACAACCAGTTTTGCATTTTTAACACGCAAACTGGAGCGGTGACTGGAATGCCTGATATTGAAACGCATTTGTCTGTGTCTTACTATTTCTTTGATGTAGAGGCCTGGGTTTTGCGGCTTAAAGCGTTCTATATCGAAGTAATATCCGGCAGCATTGTGAAGAAGTTCCTAATCAAAATACCATCCGGATGACCGAATTTTCGAATTATCATCGCAAATCGATTTTTTGTACGGTCTGTTGTACACCTGGAAGTTAACATAATAATTAGCCTTTTGCTTATCTTTCTTGTTCAATGAACTAAGATACCGATCAGTCTGTAGGTAATATAAATTTTAAATGTATCAAAATAAGAAGCGAACAAACAAACCACACTCTACGAGCAACCTAAAGAACCATCAGAAATGATGGGATTGGGAAACATCAGTTAAAGCTCTGTTGCTTATCATGGAACAATAAAGTCATAAAAAAGCCATGATTTTTTTCTCGTTGTACGACTGGGTGCTCATGTTGACCAGAATTATTAGCCATCCTTCTTACGGAAGAATGTACAACGCATCGCGATCGCCTGAATCTGGCAACTGAAAAGGTCGTTATATAATGCAGCATACTGCGGTTTATATTGACGAATGAGTGGACTAACGCGCATGAGTTAACAAAAGGATATTTTCGGAAACCATTTACAAGTAAGTTCTTTCCTCAGTGAAACGTGAACGTCCATAGTAACCTTGGAAACAATCTCGAAAGTCATCAATTAGGTCTTGGCTTAAAGGACGGGGTAGCATAACACTGCAAAGTATTAATTTTATCTCTCTAGCGTCACATTATTGGGGCGCGTCTTACCATAGACGAGCCTAGTGTGCAACCGACCAATGATAAGACAGTAGATGGAATGGAAAAATGAGTAAATTCCCCCATCATCTGATCAAGGTTATTAGGATGCAATAAACTGTGATCCATCATTGGTTATTTGCAAAGCTTTGTTCATTTCTTTTATAGCTTATAGCTTAGCTCATACAGTCAACGTTGGTAATACTCATTCTTACCGAGGATGCATTAGATAATGGTATTTTTAGTGCTCAATAAAACGTTTACTTCCCCAAATTGCTCGCACTCCATATGAATCATTCATGAGGAGCTTAGACGTACAAATCGTATGTCGCTAACCTGTAGTATTGATATAAAAGTTAAACCAAACCAGCGTGCCGAACTAGTTAGCCGCGACCATCGGCATGAACTGCCTGGTCCGCTAAGATCCAGAATCACCCTGGAGAACATAAAATGTGCATCCTAATTGCGCAATGCAGAAGTTATTTAATTCCTCCTCTACTCCCATTGACGATTCTTTTATTACCAAATTTATCAAGCAGGATGCAAATTAGTTATTTGCGTACTTTTTTGTCCCGCATAAATACCACTAACATGGTTTTAATTCGATTTTACTGTAGCATGTTCAAAGACTGATGAACCTATATCAGAAAGATTTGAGTGGTTTGTTTTCTCATCACGTCTTGGCGTGTGAAATCTAATTACACTTTGTCAATTGTTTATCGAATCTGCAGCATTATGTCATTCTAAAAATTCGACATTACAACGATGTGTTACGGAGAAATATACATCAGCAATCCTTTGCATACTTTGCAGCATATATACCGGGATGTACAACGATTGAGTGCAACCGCTTGGATTCGCACACACAGGTGACAGAAAGAGACCGAAAGATTTTCGGACAGAATATTCTGATGTCTTTAAATAAGCCTTGAAATGTTCCCCTGTTTGGACTACACAAACTACTGCTGTGTGCAAACAGAGAACACCGGCAGTAAATCACACTCTCTTGCGGGACGTCTTATGTTCCAAAAATTTCATTGGAATTTCACAAATAAACCAGCATAATTGTGTACGAAATACGAAGGTTAGATTTAAATCTTGTTACTCCTTACATATGTAAGAGGCCATTTAGTGCGTCTGAGATACCATGCTTACACAACTTACATGTGAACAGATTTATCTTCCTTTGGAGCAATTATTCTAGCGAGTCCATAACAAAATACGGCATTGGATGACTCAGGTCTCTTTATAAAGCTCTTTGGCCGTGCTCAGATCTTGAGCTGTGGAAAACTGATATACAAAGGAAACATTTTACCGTCAGCCTTTTTGCTCATCAGCACACGCTGAACGCACCTGAATTAGCGCGTTCCTGCCAAAGTTTGGTAACAGTGGATGCCATTAAGTGGTGAGCATTTTCGTCTGTACTATACATAAAAGTCATGAATTCACTGTTTTTACGGGGCGAGGATAGTTTTTTTCCAAAAATCCATTAAAAACATCACATTTGTTCTTAGTTCACAGCGTGGAGCGATAAAAGGTAAAAGTGTAGCAGCTTAGAGCGGGAAATAATGGAGGAATCTACGTTGGTTCTAGCTGTAGGAGAGATTGATCTGAAATAAAAAAAACTTTATAATCCGCTTCCGACAAAAACGAGTGCAAGATCTGTTTACAACCACTCATAACACACAGCTACAGCTTGAGAAAACGTCAAGATTTCTTGAAAAGAGGGAAATCTGGTCTCCTTGGAAGAGTACGCCTGCTGATCTTGCTGGAATGTGATCAAATTTTCCCTCATTTTTTGCATCTTTTTATTTTTGGCTTTCCCCTGTCTCCCAGGTTCATATAGCGCATGGAGGGAATAATTAGGTCAATAGTATAATCCAAGTGCTGATTTATAACAAGCGCTGCTTCCGGCGTCAAGTAAAATCTTTATACATCGATGAGTCCGCAATGTGCATTGCCTTATCAAATTTGTTGGGCCAGTCTCACATATTCTGTGGATGATATTTTTGTCGCATTGCGGAGAAAGTCCATTTAGTGTTGCTTTGAGTAACAACGGTTAAATTACGTGTTGTCAGAAAATACTTAGTGCACTTCATCAAATTAATCCCGCACATAATTCCACTCTTCACGACTAGCTAAGGATTGAAAGCGTTCCTCGTGAAATTTCATGCTGCAATACAGCAGGGTTGTTCACATATGGCTGAGCTCGCCAAGCAAAGTGAAACATTTTTGTAGTCGATTGAAGTGATTGTGTATTGACGATGTTACATTGATTATTGATAAAACTTCGGCAGTCCAGTCGCCAAGGTGGGAGGGCTATCAACGATCGAACAACTTATCCGAGCTAGTCAGTGACCAGTAATTAGAAACTCATTCTAAAGTAGAGAGTAGAAAAAAAACGAAATATTCTAGCCTGATGCAAACCAACTGAATGAGTTAAGGTTAGCCAGTCTTTTAGTGTTCATCATCGTGGATCAAACTGTAAACTTTATCTATGTCTAAACAAAAGACAGTAATGACACTCGATATCTCCCGTTGAGCTCAAGAACAGTGTTACTTGGTTAAGCTGAAATAACAAGGTGCGGTATTAGTATCAAATTACGCACACGGGTGCAAGCTACCTGATGTAAGAGGCAGGCAAGTATACGTCTAATATATTTCTGATACTCTCTACTAAACAACCTGGGTGGAGGGTTGTTTAAAAGCACTAGAACATCCAGAAAGGCGTGGCCTGGTTTGAAGATAGGGTAGGGAACCTTGGTCTACGGCAAACTGTGATCACGATCCAAAAGTGATGAGTGATTTAAAGAAAATGCTGATGGAATTTTCAGAAAAATAGAGGGAGACAAAACGGATTTTATTGAGACATACAAAAGACTTGGTAAGCTGGTGCACGATGAATGGCAAAGCTTGGCAGTCAGAATAACTAGAGTTAGGAGTTTGGTCCAGTTTACAGGTATTTTAAATGGATAGCTGAATGCAGACAAAGGGATGTTCATAACGGATGTGATAAACCTAAACCCAAAGAAGGCCATCCACAGGACTATCGTACTCCTGACTCAACAAGTGATTTAGTTTGACTCTTACTCATCGTTTTTTAATATATCTTACTGCATTTTTACGCTTGTTCCTTCTTTCATGACTGCCTCCCTAAAATCCTATGATTAAATTTATTGTGTCCATTTTGACTAGATTAAAAATGTCCGTGCTTGGTGGCGAAATTGAGAGTCCGAAACCCGTCACCATTCAGACCTCACTGAACAGCTTGAGCGGCTGTTGCCATGCAGTGTAAATAGCCTTGAGCCAGCAGGCGATGAGATAAAAACCTATAACTGTGTTTTGTTTCCAAATTCTCACATATTTACTGGAATCCATCGTCCGGCAGCAAGTGACTGTAAAGCTGATCAAATTAAGGACATTTTGAGCATCAACTCCCAGGACCGCACGAATGGGCCACAAAATGACCTTTTGCAAACTTCATAAGACAAATCCAACTACGAAGTAGTCTAGCCAGTAACCCCCTTACATGAAAGACAAAAAACAAAATAAAGTTGCCAACTCCTTCAGAATAGTCCTTCCATCTGCGTATAGATCTATCACCCCAAAAGGGTGGTTGTATGGCTGTATGATCATTTTTTCTCCACTTTGTGCACATCAAGTATGAACGATCAATTATTGTACTACGAAAACCTGACATCCAAATGACCAAACCAAACATTAAGAAAACACGACGGTAAGCTGGCTGATATGCAGTCATTTCAGATAATATGAGCCGCATAGTTGATAAATGAAGTCTGAGAACAGAATAAGTCAATGATCAGAATAGCTTATATAACTCCAGTAGTCCAGAACACGTTTCAATGTCCGATGTATCTGCTGTTTATCTATTGACCAGAAAAAAAACAAGTAACGGAATTATTCCTTTAGGAATAAAACCTTAGCCAGTCCAGGAACGGACACAAACTTTACCACTCCGGTCAGGGAGTCATTTTTTCCTTTTTTTACTCATTGAAAGAACAACTGTCAGAACTGGAGTGGAGCCACGACCTTGGTAACAAACTTTCTAGTGCACTCTTTGACAGGATACACACTAATGATAGCGTAGTCGCTAAAAAAATGACTTCAGTTCGTTGGCTAAACTGACCATTGCTTTAAGGAAGTTCGCTTCGATCCTCATCTAACTACACGTACAATTGGAAAATTCAAATGACCAAAATATCTCTACTTTTATAAGTGAATCAAATCCATTTTTCTGAAATCAGGTACGATTGCCTCGGACCAACAGTATCGGGTGGTAACAATTTTTCCCCAATATCGAATACAAAATCCATAATGAACTCTGCGGTCTCACTAGGATGGTCGCACTAGGTATACGAACGGAAGCAAATGCTTTGTAACTTAACGGGCTCATTGGTCCCACTGGTGGCTTTGTGAAATAAACCGCTGTTCAAACCGCATGGCATCAAAAGATTACCTCCAGAAACCTGCTTAACAGCATGGTGCTATTGACTGGTTGGCCTGGTGAGCACGCTCACTGCATCATCCTTCGTACAAGCCTAACCCTATTCTTCAAAAAGGTAGTTGATTGGAAGTCGACTATTCAGCTGGTGGCAGCTTAATCTGTTTCTTTCTTATAGGAAATTCGCATGGCTTATATTCAGATTGTTATCAAGACTGACACGAGTTGACGAGGGTTGCACACATTGCGGTGTACCAAGCAACGTGTTTTGGTTTGTAGAAAAAAGTGAACCTCAAAAAGGCCGCTATTCGTCAATGCAAAAAATAGGGAGTGATGTAGATATTTCTAAAATCTGGTAAGAAAACAGGGACAGCATTGTATTCAAAATACTGCTGATTTACTAATTCTATTCAAGACCGACAGTTGTGAGCAAAATAAGATAAGCTAAGATAAGATAAGCGCAAAAAGATAAGCATGGGCAAATGGCACGATTAATCGGATTCTGTCGATATATCAAACTACGGTATACCACTAACTTTTTGGCGAATCATTCTTAACCCCAACTCTCAAAAAGCCTGAAGCTTTCCTTGACAATTGAAAAAATGTCTGATGGTTAACTTTTGAATATACGCCATTGAAAGACCACCCCCACAATGGAAGCATTCCTTGATCATCTGCAAGAGTTTCTCTTGTTGTTCCATGCAGAAATCGGATGCAACTTAGTGAATAGTATCTCTTTTGTAAAGTCATGTTCGGTCCATTGTCCAATTGTGCTGTCGTCCGGAGCAACGGCTTTTTAATAAATTTTCTTCATTACCCTTAGCTGAAGTCATGGAAACATTTTAACCGATATTTCGTACTGCAACTGAGTCAGTCTAGGCATAAGGTCCGAAAGACGTGAATGTCATCAGTGTAATGACTTACACACTACTTGGTGTTGCAACTGTTTTAAAGTTGTCCCAATTCGCGAATCCTGTCCCAATTTGTTGAATTATCTGGATACGATACCACAGATGCATTCATGGCCAAATATCTTTTCTAAATATTAACCCCAGACAAAGCGCAGTCAAAATGTGGGTAAGGAATTTGACAGATATCATGTGGAAGGTTAGATAATTGTTCCGATTTGTAGCAAGTTCTAAAATATTGAACAATTTTTCTGTGGAGGTTCATTTATGAGGTAAAATGTTCAACAGGGTTTCTAAACATCTACCCATTAAGGGTCATTAAGTATCATGAATACCTGTGACTGTTACCTGAATTCTTCACTTTTCAGTTCAGGAGATTACCCACGATTTCTACAGAAGTGAGGACGCACCTCTGATGGAACTAAACTAAAATTTAACCACCGAGTGTACACATACCATGTTCAGTGGATTCTTGTCCTCGAGGTCGTGCGTTCAGTAGACTGGAGAAGGACACCTTCCTGACGTTTCGGCTAAAATAGCAGCATCCTCTTATCAATTCTCTTACCGACACTCTTGTCAGCACACATCACTCCGAACCTTCACGGGG
>NW_008751718.1:179025-299781 GCF_000715545.1 Opisthorchis viverrini | reverse complement strand
GAGACCATGCCCTAATAAGTTTGCGCAATGCGGGCTTTGTGTACTCAACCAGAATGGGGAAAAATTGACCATTTGTGGTACTGAATTTCTGATTGAAAGTAATTTCCAGTTCCAAGAGGTTTTGCAACACTCATCAGTTTGGTATAAAAGGACATTGACGAAGAAAACTGGGAAAAACCGATCTGATAGAACAGATGCATAAGGGAACAAATGACTTTTGCGACGTTGAGACTGGCAATTGAACCTGGAAACATGAGTTCACTTCTATAAGTTTTTCTATTGAATGCATTTGAAACGCAAAAGTGAACCCGATCCTTTTGGAGGTTATTAAAACTGGCGAAATTCAATTGGTGGGAGCTAAATGAATCACATATAAATTAATGTCTGACCTTAAGAAACATCTACACAAAAGAAAATTATTCATCAAGGAAAAATATCGATTAGATAGTTGGTCGTCTCAAATAGAGAAAAAAGAATCAGTTATTTGTATTTTGAGCTACCTACCACTTAATTAACAAATGCTCACGTATCACGGGTTACGTGCCATAACCATCTTCCAAGCTATCAAGCGACTGGGATACTATATCATGCATAGTTTAAAGATTAGATAACAGCATTTGTGGTGAATGTTTGGTAGCTAAAATAGACTAATAATACTTGTGCCTTCTGCAATTCTGAAATGTATTGTTGATACACTCACTGTGTGTCTCTGTGAAAATGGTCTTACTGTTCTGTCCAAACGGTAAAACTGGTTCACGTTTGATGATGCTTGAATCGTCTCATAAATTTCATCGTTTTTCTTCATCGTTTTTCATCTAATTTGGATGTTTTAACGTATCCTTTTGGCCACTCAACACTTTTGAAGCGGGAAAATGTTTTGCACTGGGCTTCTATCGGTAAGAACAACACGAATCGATCATGTTCGTCTTGAACTTATCAAGATGGTCGTGGGGCTTTATTGTTAGCTTATCCGTCTGTGTGCATATATTCTGAAATAGTCCTTCGGCTTCTAGTTGATGGAAGCTTTTCTAGATTTCAGTATCTGGCTCGGACACATTAATACCACTCTTCTTGAAGTAACGCATGATGGGGAATTGTACGACCTTGCATTTTCTGTTGCCCAGGAAATGTGCAACACCAGATTGTCCCAAAGCAGTTCGTATCTGTTTTGGCCATAAAATTCACAAGCTGTTTAAAGTAATGTGATGATGGTAACTTCTTGATGATCTCCTTAACGCATGTCAGACAGTAGCATTGTGGTCAACCATATTTCTGATTGACCTTATCAGTTTAGCTGTGTGGTATTCCAGGTATACTTTGTCGAGTCAGTTCAAACTAGAGCTTCGCAACTATTAATTTGGATATCTTTAAATAATCTTCCATTGTTCTTTCACCAAACTCTAGATTTAGGGCAGAAAGCTTTCGGATGGAAGTCAACGAGGGAGACAATATTGTATTCCGGTGCCCGGAATGGGTCAACGGTTCCTTCAAGTTGCACTGGGTAAGAAGTGAGTTAAAGACATTCAAGACCAGGCTTGATTTCTTGAGCAAAAGCAAAGGTTTTATGGTGCTTGTTACCAAATGCATGTTACAATTCTCATAAATATTAAATGTGCCGCAATTTTTAATATGTCGTGAGAAATGAATTATTTCAGGTCAAGTATCATCTAGATTTGGCTGCAATTTATTTCTGTCACCGTATGAAGTCGCAATTCCTCAAGTGTGTGAGAATTTCGTCTATACGCGACAAACGACCCTGTCAAGGCTACGAAATATTTTAAAGAGTTTTTATTCTCTTTCTTGTTAAATCTAAAATCTTACTATTAGTCCTATTCATTCACCTTATCTACTGTACTCCTGGTCAGTCCTACAGTTTGTGTTGTATGATTTGATGGGTGATGAACTAACGTGGACAATGGAGCCCACAGTGTAGCTGCGCACAAAACCGTATCCGGATTATCCACCAGCGTGAATAGAGCTGCACTTATTCGGAAACCAGACGTGTGGTAATTGTAAACTGTATAAAAGGGTTTCAAGCTCCAGATATGCTGTGCTAATAATCTCCCAACATGTGTCCAAGTTCGAAAGCCATGTATAATATGAACTAACTGGAAAGTGGTAACTTACCAATCCCGAGGGTTGTTGATGAACGAAACGTTTGTTTTTCAGGGCCCAAAAAACGACAACACATTACAGCAAAATTCACTCAAACAAAAGTGCTGATGAACAATAACCTTGACCATCACTTCTGCCACCATTCTAAAAAAGGGAAGATATTAGATACAAAGTATTTTATATTTGTGAGAACCGATCAATTTACAATTAAAGGGAGTAGCTTGTCAAAAATGGCTATGGTCTCTTCTGCATTTAGAATACACAGAGAATGCGCAGGAGCCAAAAGAGTGAGGAATATTTACTTGTCTGTGAGCAAAAATGGCCCATAGTGGGGCCAAGTGAAGAGCGAAAGTGATATTTGAAATTCTGAGGTTTGGTGTATGTCGACTAAATGAACTAAACAGTAGACACTATCATCGGAAGAACGGTTTGTGCATTTGGGTGACACTCTCGCGTGTTGACGTCCTTCAGTGGATTGTCTGAAGTGTCCGGAAAACGATTATAATAAGTTTACCTGAGTTACTGATGTTACAGCCTCTCACTTGCTGAGCAGATTGTCCGCTCCTTGGGCGATCTTGGAAAGTGAAAAGGAAAGCGTCTACTGCGGTGTAGTGCTTATTAATACATAAGGCTGATCAGACAAATGTTAGTGCACACATGGCGTTTTGTCTGCGCGTGACAAAATACTACGTATAAGGTCAATGAAGAGTCTTCTTAAGCCTGTTATTTGTCTAGCGATTTGGACATCATCTGGAAAAATGGTCACAAATTTACACCATCCATACTCGAACCCAAAAAGCCACTATGCAGTAAATGAAATCAAGAAAATTATCATTTGGAGAGCTGCACTCTCCTCAAACCTCAAACACGCGAGCTGAGTGATGGAGGAAGATTGCATATCTTGAGATGAGTTCAACCTGATAAAATATGGCAAGAAATTGCCTGGCTTTGGATGAATATGCCAAGGCTGGCTTGCAGACTGATTTGATAGTTTAAGGAAAACAACTTGCAGTGTCAACGCAATCTGGTTTCAAAGCACACAACGGTTTCGTCCATGTAGCTTGGTCGGCAGTGTGACTGGGTCCGATGAGGCGCTTTCCTTCAACTTATTTTACTGACACTTGGATCCAGGTCACAACTGAACTGTGCTTACAGTTTTCTGCAAGGGTAAGTGTAGATTTAATAGTGTCATGAAATCCCCCCCCCCACAGGGTGACATTAACAGCATCCGCAGCTTCAGAACAATGTTGTGCTTGTTAACGCTAACCGTCTTTTCAAGGTATTCGCATGCAACTTGAAGTTGTCTTTGCTGGTTCAAGTTTCCTCCTAAAGAGTTCTATTCTCGTGAGGTGTGGCTTTTTTTACCGGGTTGAATTTGCAATTAACCGGAAATTCTGTTTAAATCGCATAGGTTTTTTTCGAGACTTCACTTTTCTCAAAATGTGTGGTGACTGACGCTTGAACGAAATGTGACTGTATTGTTACTAGTTCCCCGATGAACTGATCTCAGTCCAGTGGGGGGACTTGGGATTTCTGTTTTTCACTATCAAAATGCTAAATTCTATCCCAAATCGCAAAGCTTTGTCAAACTAAACAGCCAAATAAATTTTACCTCATCTTCAGATATATGAGGACGTTACAGAGTTACTAACGTTTTTACTGGTGTATAATTTTCCTCGTCATCATCGCATACCACCGGTGAGGTACCCAAGACGGTTGTGATAGCAGAACAATGTGACTAAGACACTGCCTAAAGTAAGACACCGAAATTGAAGTAAATCGCCAGAAGTGATGAGATAACGGCCAGAGAAATCACGATCTGTTTCTTTAAGTTGGTGAAATGAAACTTTAATCTGCACTTTCTCAAGGCAGCTAACATTGCCCTTCACGATGGTTGTCCAAGTTTCTCGTCAAAGGTATCACAATTACAAAGTTCTCATGATGTCCAACTGAATAACTGTGGACATAAGCTGAAGTTGAAATTCAAATTTTATCTGATGCTTTATGGTGCCACCAATTCTTAATCCACTTTAGATGATTTCAGACAAATCTCGTTTAAGAATACCTTGGCTAGACCCACTAAATCCCGTTCTGGACTGCTTAAGTAAGCTTTGTCCTTATGATGAACACAACACAATTATTCACATAGTCCGAAGACGGAGAACTCTAGTCTAGTTTCATCAATTCAATTAGCTTACGTGATTATGAGATTTCAGCTTATCTTTCAACATTTGATTTACTTTTGACGACAGTAGCACGATTGATCAGTATGTCAAATTTGACAGAATAGAAAACTTAATTTTATCACATTCATCATCTACACGCAAACACGAGACAAAATAAAATTTTACCGAAGCCAAGCAGTTGGATTCCGCTTGCCTTTAACAAACAGAGAATGCTATCAAAATAGGAGCAAACAAATATTTCTGGTTTTTGACCACGTTATTCAACAGGCTGTCACACAAGAATTATGATTCCCTCTTAGAAGAGATTTTTAGTCAGACGAAGGCAATCGGACCAGGTTTGAAAGGGAACATTGTAAAGAACAGCACCACAATCAGAAAGACCTTCTGAGAGCTGTCCAGATGTTTGCAAAAACCAATCGAATCCGGTCAAAACCTATCTTTTGTGTTTTTGGAACTTGTCATCAAAAGTCAAACTCGGCCAGCACAATTAAAATTTGCGACTCACGGCTTAGTATGACAGAACTGTTTCGTGGACATGGTTTTTGTTTGCTAAAACAACAAATGCAGTAGTAAGACAAGAACGGAACCGCAGCGGACGGATCAGCCGTAAATATTCCCATGAGAATATGCAATTTCGTTTATTGCCGTTCGACAGCGCCTTTGAAGCCATCCACTGAACGCAAGCAGGAGCTCGCAGATTAGCCAAAAAAACAAGTGAAATTTATCACACATTTCTCCTTTCTGTTTTAAAAGACACTGCAGACGCTCTCCGACCTAAAACGGCGGATGCATAGACTAAGCCAAGAATAGTGAACCAGACTACCACCTAATATTATTTCTATTCGAAAAATGGTTTAACTATGACGAATGAAGATGGTCATGAAAAACGCTGTTTTTAGTTACGGTACTTTTCAAAGAGGATCCTCTCTAGCTCTTGCGTGAAGAACCACATTACGATAATTTTGACACGTTTAGTGACGTCGGGAAAAATTACCCAGGTTAGGATGACCTCAACTGGTATTAACAGGTGGATGAAGATTTACCGGTGTGTTGGAATACACTTATTTTTCGCAAATTGTTAATCTTGGCAGCAAAAATTTTGAATCCCAAAAGTAGCTGAGCAGAAACAAATTTCTTGTGTCCTGGTAAAATCACTTACAATTTAACAAACGGCAATGGTAATCGCAAGTCAGAAAATCAGACAGAAATATGATAGGGGCAAAAACGGTCAGTTTTCTCTCGTCAGTCAAAATTGTAAAACGCGCAAGCTTCGTCCAGTTGAGCACAATGTAAGAACAACTGTGAGGACGGTAACACTGTCACACAAGATACCCACAATTGGAGTAGATTCAGAACCTGTGCATGCAAAAACACTAGTTCTTCATAGAAGTGAGTGGTCAGAGATTAAGTCTCTGTAGCAGAAGAAAAAACGTTTGCCTGATGTCATCACTATCACCATTGGTGAAATTCCTTTGCGACCGAGGAGTTCCAGTCCACCTGTCCACCTAATGTGTCAAATCTTGCTATTATTTATACTTCAGAGTAATCCGAATGTCGATAATTTGCCTTTAGTTTCCCATTATGTTTTTTTGTGATTTAGCAGCACCTACAAACCGGATCCACGTCCAAGGCGTTCAGTCCTAGGTTGGGTATAAAGATTTCTAAGACCGTTACCCACTGTCAAGCTGATGGCGCCCAAACGCCAGATGAACGCCAGCTCATAGGTGCGCCTAAGGGAATCGGTATCTCGGCCTACCTTGAACGGCTGAAGCACTTGAGGATCGAAGGGAACATAAACGCGCTGCATGATTCAGTCTTAGTGCCAAAGTTGTAGACAGCAACTAGGCATGATCTATATGATGTTATGTCCGGATGTTCATCTCAGACTGCTGAACTTTACACGTTTCTGGTGATTTTACGTAATAGAAGTTCTTCAGGATGCAATTTATGTGTAATTTAGCGTCCTAATGCACAACCAGCTGCGCTTGTGTCGACCAACGTCCGAAGACTGCCACCATGTGTTGGCCAAAAGTTAGTGAGTCCAAAGGTGGCTGATTGCAAAGAAGAGATAATTTTGAATCGAAACAATAAGAAAACATCACTTTCTTAGAAAGGAGGTGGAGAATATGGGAAACATGTGCCTGGAAGATTTCGGGATTTATCATACAACGGTATTTTGAAGGAATGGCTCTTTTAGAAGTGGCTGGCGTAGAACCAGTACCAATCGTCCTATGGAACCTATACTGTTTAGGCCGATGTAAGAACAAACTTGAGCTGGTGCATGACCAGAGTTCTCTTTCCGTATCAGTCGCCAAGCCTACATTCTTGAGTGTCAGCTATGACTTTGAGCCATGAAAGTGTACATCCGCACAGCATGTTTTCCAGTAGACTGTGAAAATTTAAGCTTGCTTGAGAACTTTCGAAGAGCGGCGTCTAAGTACGGAACACGTAAAACTTCCCTGAATGGCCCTCAACTAGAGTGTAATCGAGTGTTCCATGGGGAAGATTCCCCGCAGGTAGCAGTCTGTTTAAAACATCGCTTTTTGGGTCATACATTGCCCTTTTCGTTGGCAACGTGATCAGGTCAACAAAAATGCAATCCTTCTAGTCTGCAGAGCTAGAGTGAAATAAATATTCAGTGCTATCAGAATCACCAGAATCGGCGAATTAGGCAAACGTGAACTTGCATTGATTTTCAACTGATTTTTACGTAAGCGGTTGAGCTCGATTGCCCTGGTTATTCTCCGGAAACCCGTAGTAAAACTATTATTTTTAATGCCTGTTGAAATCAAGAGTTTTATGTTAAGTGTGTTTTCTATTAAGCGATCGTGAATAATACTGACGCCAACTGTCTTGTAACAAGCATTAATCGCAAACTTGGACTGTGCATACAGGGGCTGATCACATGCATACATTGTTGAAGTTCAAATCCTGATTACCATAAGTTCACCTAAATCAACTTTACTGGCTCACGTCTTCTAAAGAACTGACTCCTAAACATCTAGACTTTTGAAAAGTCTCGAGAGCATTGAGAAAGTTACATACAGTAGTGCTTCGTTGCGTAGTTCCAGACTGCTATAGATTTGGGAAGTAGGACTGACTTAGAATTCGCTTTCAGCGCCAGATGAGTCAAGAAGCCCTAGCACTCGTGAAATATTGTAGCAGAACTGAGATCAGTTGAAATTTTCTTAGAATTTTGCCTTTTTTTCCATTGTTCACTGTGATTTCTACGCATATTACCCTAGTCTCAATGTTCTTAGAATCGAGCGATATGTGACTATGCATCGCATCTTGTGTGTAGCCATTTAAAAAAATCAATCGGGTTACCAACCAGAAGAATCATGGATTTGGTCCCTGGTTAGAATAGCCTGGCTGGTTGTGGTGCATACGCAAGCGCGTAAATAGCTCTATGCTGATGACTGTTTGAAACTGTATGTAGAGCAAAAGACCTTGGACGTTGTAGATACAATATTGCCTGAGTCCCGCTAAGTATATTGTGAATATATTTGCTATGGAACTACGGTCAACTCAGAGTGTACGTAGAACGATGGGTAAACAGAAGGAGTCAACTTTCGGCTTTTCCAAGAGTGGCAGAAAACAATTATATCTTCAAACGATCTGCACAGAGGCGTCCATGATATTATTAGCTGTTGTCAAATGCTAGATTTTACTTCCTATCCCACAGACCCCGAATCACAGATATTTCAACGCTTGTGATTGGCCGGAATCGAAACCTGTACAGCCGCTCATGACGTGTAACTCCTTTGGGCAAACCTCTGAATTCATCCTGAAAGTCAGTCAGTTTTCCGAACTAAATTATGTGCCAAATTTTCGCAGAGGCTATCCGATTTACTTTGTGGGTGAGTTTACTATTCCTTTCGAATTGTGTGTAAGCTATTGGTTTTTAAATAATTTTTGTTAAGGTCTACTTGGACAGTAACTTATCAGTGCACGAATAGGTACACAGTGATTTAACAGTAAACTTTCTAAATCGGAGGCTCCAAACACAGGAATTGCGTAAGACTGCCCTTTGTTCAAGTTACAGAGAACTTGAAAGTAGCTGAATATCATTCAATTTTAGCCTTTTTTAAAGCAATTTCCCCAATGACATTGTAGTTTTGTTGAATACCAGTAGTTAATGATAAGGTCGAGTTCACCGGAACTGTTCAAATGATGGCGAATGTGCAACTCATTAGAAACCAAATCATAAAACAAAACTAATCGTCGCGGCTGCCCTTAACTAATGGTAGAATATTCTTCACCAAATTGTTTGAACATCGCTACATCGGCAATATGAAGTTGGTGCTCATTACTGATGTTT
Source organism: Opisthorchis viverrini (assembly GCF_000715545.1). Lineage (NCBI taxonomy): Eukaryota > Metazoa > Platyhelminthes > Trematoda > Opisthorchiida > Opisthorchiidae > Opisthorchis > Opisthorchis viverrini. Next base: position 291,159 of record NW_008751718.1, on the reverse strand, counting down.
TGCTGCTGTTCACTCACACTTTATTCGAACGATAATGGATGGCTTAATGCTGGCGTACCAAATTTATTCCGAGGTGTCTACACCTCCAGGCACTCAGTAATGAATGCAACGTCTACCACGGGGCGTGGAGCGGATTACCCGGTCCTCATTACGAAGGTGAGTCGCATCGACAGCAATCAGACTTCTCGTATTCTTTTTCACACCTGCTTGCTAGACCAAAGGTTGACTGCCTCTATGTTTAAGACACTGTGAGTCGGACACAGAAAAACACTGTTTTGGCTAATCATTTTTAAATGCATCATACTTCAACAAGTAATAAAGATGTTTTGTTGAATACACCTTGACGATTGCTGTTTCTGTCTCACATCCGAGAACTCATTTTCTAATTTTTTCGTTGCGGATCCGCTGGCACCACTCTTCACGAGTTGTGCTCCTGGGACGGTAGTTATTGAGGACTTAAAGATACCAGAGTTCGGCTGCTTGCAAAGGCCACGCCTCACTACCATAAAAAACACCTCGTACTTCAGGTTGATGCCACAATCGTCTTTATAAAGTAATGGGTATTTTTTGGGATAAAAAATTTCGTTTCTCTCACTAAAATCGAATAAGTGAATACCTTGAGCCTACTAGTCCAAGACCGACATCGGAAGACGTCATATGCGGACGAAGAAACCCCTAGAATTGTGCAGGAATGGCTGCTTTTACATGTTTTATATTACACCGCGATCAAGTAAAGTGTTGATCAGATTTGGCAAGCATGGTTTTTGGGTGTGGGGAGCCCCACAAAGTACGAGCAAGATGGATGGACAAAAGTTACTTTACGTTGCAGATACTCACATAACCGCAGAACAGTCGTGTTAACATTTTGGATAAATTTTACACAATCCGTAAACCACAATCACGTAAATAACGGAGTGAATTGGTGAAGTTTCACTTTTGCCTTCTTTCTTGGTCAGATGTAACTATCCATCCGTCTGATCCGATTGAATTAAACGTAACAAGTAACGCACGCAATGAAATTTCATTACAGATATAGCAGATATGTTTCACCAGTCAGCATCCGTATTTACCTCCATTCTTTAGTGATATTTATGAAAGACAGTTCCCTCTAAAGTTTTACTAGGCTTTGAGATAGGAGGGTCCAGCATTTGCAATCCTAAACACTTCCACTCTTTGATTCATGTTCTCATGTTCAAACGTGTTGCTAGGAAGGTAGATAAACAATTTGGATGACCCGTTATAGCCATTAGCCAAAGGCGCTAATCACAGTATTAGAGCAGAAAAATAAAATAAAACATATGCGAGGTTTTGTGGGTTAAAGAGCGATGCACAAAGCAGGACACCATGGATGAAGATATTTGGGCCGATGAGCTCTGATAGGAGGGGAAGTCAAATCCGGGAAGACCTTCCTTTGTCGTGGACTCACCAGAATGATTGCGCCAGGACGGGATGACAATTGTTCAAACGAGAGTCATGTGAGCTTGCATTCTACAAATGCCTGCAACCACCAACACGTGAAATCACGTAATTTTTTAAAGTTTGCATACTGTATCACGGCAGATGTTTCTGCACACTTTTCCTCGAACACAAATTCAAGTACAAGTAATGAAACCAAAATGTAGTGGGTCAAGATCCGACTCAACTACGTAGAGTTGGCGAAGCGCCCACTCTGCAAACGAATGTTCGCAGGCGCGCGAAGCACCCAAACACTCTAGATTTTAAATTGCCTCATATGTATGTGATTCATACTCAAGATTGTCCAACTCCGTATTCCTTCTAAAGTATTCCTTCCTTGGGATGCTATTTATGGAAGTAGCGTGGGTTTGATGGTCCTTAGAATTTACGAAGAACTTATTTATAGCTGGCTTATTCCCAGGTCGCGTACTAAATATATTAACATGGTGATAGTTGACTAAACTGTACTGAGCAAACGTTCTTATAGTAACTTGTACATATTCAGAACCGATTTAACTGTACCGAGTTAATCCAGCTTATTTAAAAGTTTTTAAACTTTAGCGGAGTGAAAGTTTTACCATAACAGAAACGTTATATTTTCAACGCTTTTCAGGGGACATTCCTCTTTGTTTCTTCTAATTCAGTCGTGAAATTGTGGGATAGGAATAACCTCATTACGATAACGTCATCAGCATCTAGTTAGCATACTCGGTATCACATGACAGTGAAATTACTTACTTTCTATCTTCAAGTTATTCCACAAAGATATAGAAAACAATGGAGGATCATAAACTGCCCACGTAGCTTTGTTATGCATCACGCTGCACTCGTTTTTTCTTACCGACCTTCTGGGCTCAAACTAGTCCCCAGACATTTGCTTCCAATATTAAGAGGAAATGAATTTAGCAAACCTAAAAATTTCTGTCAACAACAATGGTAAAAAGTCCTCTCATGAATTAACAGTCTCCATTTGCAATAGATTTTCCGACTGTGGATCTTCACAACTCATGAATTACAGTCTCCATTTGCAATAGATTTTCCGACTGTGGATCTTCACAATGCTTCAACAATCTCTAATCTGGTAAAACTGCAGAAAAATAGCAGAACGCTTTAGAAATAATTGCATTGGTGAGATCGCGTTTGCCGTAAAGGAAAAAATAATGTGATGTGTTCAAGACAAATGTTTTCTCATGGCCTACGTAATGAACCAAACTCCATGGAGAATGGATAATTGATCAGGATAGCGTGAACAAGCCTTCTGGTCTTTATCTTAGGACTGGCTTAGATAAGCTGTGTCATACCACTTGTGCTATGTGTCACGTGCAGTAGTACTAGCCAGATGCCCACACTCTGACCTTGGGACAACCAAAGATTTCACTCGAAGCGCTCAGTTCAATTGGCCGACGGCATGTTGGTGTCTCCTATGCTAACACAAAAGTAAAAAAGGATTACAAAGGAAAATGTGGCCACACAAGTCTGTATCAAAACCCGGTGGTTCAAATGAGCAATAACTAGTTTATTATCTCATGATTTAGATTTCCTCCTGTAAGTGACGAAAAGCCAAAGGGCACTGTACGGCTATGTTATCCTTACTGAAAATCATCACTGCGCAATTCCAGAAATTGCATGAAGTTTAGAACTCGTGATCCCCCGGCAAGTAGTTTGAAGACCAGGTCTTTCGTAGTCGTTGGTTTGTTGACTTGGCTGGGCACTTTGAATGCCCAGGCGATGCTTAAGCTTTGCCTCTCTTGCTCTAAACGTCTGGTCGTTGCTGAAGCGACCTCTGTTCTTGACCTCTCTGAGTCTCACTCTGTGTCATCTGTTGATTTGGCACTAAGAGGTTTCTCGCTTGTTCATTTGAAAACTGATGTTCGGTATTCTTCCGGTTGAGATATTGGTCTTTTGAAAGTAATAATTCTTAAATTTGCTGTGGTTGATCGAACACCTCGTAGAGTACCGGGCTTCCAGAAATTTCCTCACCTGTCTTGAGTCTTCTGCGGCAAGATTTTCACGTTCCCCAAATTGATTTTGTAGCCTTCTTAGTTGTGATATATTGATTTCCAGGACACGGAATCATATCTCTTAATGGATGCTTTGTGTTTCTTTACTAAAGCGCATGAGTTTATTCCATTTGTCCAACGTAGCACTTCCTGCAGCTGTTGCAGTTGATTTCGTACACCACAATATTCCTTTTGGTTGTCTTAGCTGTCCTTAGGTCATGAAATCAGTATAAATGAAGTTTCGTCCGCGAGATGCTGAGATGCATTGTGAGTAACTCAAACGTACATAGGACATAGTAACTTTCATCCTTCACCGATGAAAACCGCATCATCAGGCGATATTTTGACTGGTTCCTCGAGTGACGAGTAACTGATTCGGCACATGGGACTAGGCGTGCATTGAACTGAGGCACACAAGCTGTTACAGCTTATTAACGTTTGGCATCTATTTGAGTGGAATGAACTTTCCCGTTACTTACTTGAATTGCACAGTTGTGGGTGTGTTTATGATTCAGACCACTGTACTGTGTGAGCTGAATTGGACCCCGTAAAGCAGCTTAAATCCGAGAAGACAACTGTCGCTGCCCGACTCTTCATAGGCATCCGTTATTGCAACAAACTTCTCACTTGAGTCTGGTAATACGCTTCCTCAGGACACGCAGCTGATTATTCCAGAAATCGTTCAAAAATTTCGGGTTACTGTTGTTGATACCAAGTGAATCTGATAGAGATCAGTAGGGCATGATGTTTGGCGACAAGTAAAGTACAATTTGCGTTTACTGCGACCAGTAATATTTAAGGTTGTAAATGATTGGAAGGAATTTATTTCCTACGATGCTGGTCGTGCTACCATTCACTGGAAGGCTACTGCTATTTACTTCCGCACATCAAGTTCAAAATTGATGTAACTATCTTCGCTCGAGAACTATGTGTAGCACAGATCTCTTTGCATAATGTAACATAACTTATTACAAAATTGCGCTGACAGTTCTTCTGAGTGGACTATTCAACAATACACCTATCACCACACCTGTGCACTGAACTCATTGCTCAAAATACTCTCGTGTGGTGCGGATTTAGATTGCAATTACTTTCCTCTCTGTTAAACGTCCCATGGCGTCTGGTGCAGAGACAATGTGTTTTTACTTGTCACACTTGGACTTTTAGTGCCACATTCGGCAAACTCGCGTGGCGGTCGACGAACAAAGTACATCACTACTTGATTTTTTTTCATTCAAAAAGAGCAGATATATAGTAGTAGCATATGTTTATCAGTACTGGTAGTTCTGAATGCAGACGCATAAACGACATGGCATGAACTACTAGGGTATTAAGCCCTAATATGTGTTAGTATTAGTGCCACCAACACACTTCGTCTGTTTCCTTCCACCATGGAGGCCGTTTTCTCCAGTCCATGATAAAGAAGAGCAATTGAAAATAGGTCTTTTTAGCCTGCATCTGTTCTGCTTGATTTTGAAACTGTGAAAAGAAGTGGCCGTTCTAAACGTTTATTTGATTACAACATCTATCGTGGTTGCCTTTACTTGCATGAAATACACTAGTTGGTTGAATTTCTCAATTCTTGAAATACATTTCAGTTGAAAGCTCAATTAGGAACGCTTTATTTCTACTGAGACATTTAGTAGGTGAATCATGCATTACCTAACAAACGACCCCACTAGTACAGCCGTTCTAGTGGCCCACCTAAATTATTAGTAATCTTACATCAGTTGTGGTGAAATAAGCAAAGTGAATCATTTGGCATGTGGGCTTGCTAATTAGTGGTAGGTTTGTTTTCTGGCAAAAGCACCTTGAAGAAAGAATTCAGCCTGCGGAATATGGTAGAGGGTAACACAACGGGCGTAGATTCCCGAAAAGTACTTCGCATATATACAGGCGTGATGCACTACACATACGCTTTGCTGAAAACGTTTCGTCAGCTCACGACCGGTTTGCTCATCAGGTGGTCGCAGTTTTTGAGTTTCCGTCAGCCTTAGGTTCTGCTTGAACCAAATTGTAAGAGATTTGACTTATGCGCCTATCAGCATACCGATTTCGTTTTGACTAAAAATTCACTGATACAGTGGGTGAAACGGTGAATTTCTAAGTTAGGACATCATACTTTGCATATGATTTATATTTAGCCCTTGGTTTCCTGAAGAATTATGTTGCCGTACATTGTGGAGGTGGGTGTCAGCAGACCATTCGGAATTCTGTTCTGGGGTTCGGGATCATTTCGGCAAAATTACCAAGTACTTACTGAAAGAAATCAGCGCAGAACGATGGTGGCTACAGATATGCACGTTTTGGTCTTGTATTATATATGTAACAGTACTAACTAGTATGTAGTTTGGAGTGTGATGTTGCAATGCTGGGTACCATTATCACATAAGCCCTTGGATTATCTGTTCTGCACGCTTATTCCAACTGATGTAGGCCCTCATTTGACATGGACCGCTTTGAAACACGACTATATTGTGACTTCAGCATCAGACGTTAGAAAAATATAAATTGGAAATGTTCAATCAGTTTTCAGTCCAACAGACGCCTGTTCGCAGGTACGCACTGACTTGATATTTGTAAATGGATAGTCTTCCTCCCTGTTCGCATACAAGTGCTCGCTGCTATTTACCAACAAGTTAAAATTACTTATGAAATTAGTTGCAGTCTTGTGTTTGAATGGAGCTGCCAAATACAAAGCCTTGAATAGGATTCCTGACAATTTCTGTAAACTTCACTACTTTAGGCTGTTCACAGGCGTTTTCAAAACCCTGGTTAGACAAATCTGGGTTTTCAGTTGGTAGACTAAGATCTGCGGTGTGGTTTATTCAGTATGTCCTCTATCCATTCTTAATGAGCTGGAAGAAATACTTGGTTTGAAGCAGCTAATAAAAGCATATGTGGGTTTCTATAGCAGATTCATTCATGCATGCCACCTGTCTCCTTGAGTGAATTGGAGATTTTGCACTCTCAAGTAGCAAATTAGTTGCGCTTTCTAGTGGTCCTGGATCAAATAGGGATGCAAGTCAAATCAGGTTCTTGCTTGCATTCATACCAACACAAAAATATTTTGAGACGTAATGTTTCTGGCTAACTGCTTGTAAAAGACAACTTTCTATTAGCATAAAGGACGTTCAGTTTTTAGTCGGAATCAAGGAGAGCAACCAACCAAACGTAACAGACGTCCATCTCATTGTAAAAACACAGTAAAATAAGTGGAAAGTTATAGCAAAAAACACGGCGGTTGAAATGGATACAAAAAGTTGTTATTAGGGTCTAGAAGCATTTTCCGGTTCAGAATATCAAACAGTTATCTTTGTTTTTACAGAACCGCCATTCATTTCTTGTGGAGTGCTCTTTTGAAACACATTGGCTAAGCAAATACAGTCGTGTTCCGCATATGCAAAGCCAGTTGCCTGAATCCAAATAAGAACAATATTTTAGAAACAATCATACCCGTATCACTCTATTGACATCATGAGGGTGGCTGTGAAGTTCGAAAAATTCCAGGTACAAGCCTCTAGTTTTTGAATTACACACTCTCCTGCATTCATGCAAATAGATGCAGTCGGATGGATTAAGCTAGTCTAAAATTAAAATTAATTTGTTAGTTCTTACAGCACTTTTTAAACGTTCAAATACACTAAGAGCACATGGCAGGTCGTACTATATGACTTTTGTCTAGATACTGATGCTTCAGCGCGACGCCTCAAGACAACGTTTGCAGATATATACGACGAAGATTTTGATATTAAATTTACATTACTCAAACATTTTCATCCATCCTTTATTGGATCTTGAGAGTGACGAATTTGCTTGCCCGGTTATTGGATTTGCCACGTGCTCCAAATTGTGAAGGAAACCAACACATCGCTTTTGGTAGTCGAAAACGTTAAAAATTAATTATTCGGATCAAAGTTAGATGCAGACGTATTTCTTTAAGAATTGTGGTGCTCTTGAATACGAAATATGGAAATACCGTGCTGCATCTCACAGTAGAAAACTTATCAGTCCAATGCTAGGCGGCATGTTTGTGATAAGAATAGATACGCACTTGGGGGCGTCTAATTATATCGAGAAGTTTGAATCAGATTTATCATCCGTTTTTGCGTAAAGATATGAGTGTTAGGAAAATGCAGAAACTTGACTGCACAAAGCGCATATAAAAGGTGCAAAGTGGTAAAAATTACTAGTTATGCTTTCCTCAATCAACTGAAACTAAGAAAATTCCCCCATCATTCTCCGGTTTATCGACCGACCAAGTCGGATTTATCAATCAAAAGCCGCCCATAACCACGCGCAACCCCACTTTCTTATTCCGAATGTAATCAGATGTTTAATTAAGATTTTGTGGCCTGAAGGTAGACACTTCACTGGTGGAAACCTTTTTTCTGTGTAAATTCGATTATTTTGAATATACATATGAAACGAAAATAACACAAAAAGATCTTGAAACGCCACCTAGTGCTACCTAGTGAATTCGAACTGTACATTGAGCGCAATGGATAACACTGAGGTCTTTTGTTCACATATACTTTGAGTAAGTATTCTTCTTTGAACAAATCACTTCATAATAAATTAAGCTAACGTAGTTATTAAAACAAACGAAGTAACTGTGGAAGCTTGCGTGTTTTGCCAGTATTTTTGTGTAGAGGTAAATTAGAAGTTAGGTTGGTCGTACACCTGATTTGCAATATATAATTAACATGAGCCTCCTAGGTTGGGGTGTTACGAGTTATAGTAGCGTTTTTATGACAGTGCAACACACGTCACGTAAAGATTGCTCCAGTGATTAGGGCTGTTGTACCCATTGGTAGAAATTTCTTGGGATGTCTAAGGGAACGATTATAAGGTTATAAGAGTTATGCTTATCGACCTCAAAAGTATTGAATGTGCATCCGTCAGATAGTGAATTGCAGTACAAAGCCATACCTCCAATATGGTGGATTATACTACCATCAACTTCCAAATTTAGTATATAGAAATCGTGTGACCCCATTTTGAAGGCGCAGGCTATCTCAAAGTTATAGTGTTTCGTAAACAAAAAGACCTAACCTAAATAGCACGCTTGTATTGAAAAAAATTCAAAATTACGATGGCAGAGTTACAAAAAGAATGAATTATTACCCTGGATACACTCTAGGGCCACAAAGTGCTGCTATGCCATGCAGAGTTATGTTGAGGACAGAGTTGCCTAATGCTGCGGGACGTTCATTTAACGGTCTATAAGTGCAAAGTCCATTTTTACCTTTTGTTTAGTCAGGTATTAAGCCTGAATACTGAAAGAATAAGAAAAGTATTGTTTAGGTTGGAGACATTGATCCTTACACTTCTAATGACAAACAATTTGGAAGCTAATCCGCCCAATTTCGATGTTGATAACCACTAGTAGAAGTAAATTAGCATAAAACTAATGGATCTTGTTGCACTTTGATTTGTTCAAATTCTCGATCGTCTGACCAGTAAATTAGAACCCAAAGCAATAAACTAAGGAAACCGTTATGGATTCTTCGGCCTTTTTGCATACTAATATATTGTGTGCACAAAAGATTGTGCAAGTCCCCAAAAGCGACCCATCAAGTAGGCTCTCGAAATGTCTGTTCCCTAACAATATTTGGAATCTCTAGGGACCAACGGTTAGAGCTGTGTGAAAATTCGAGGAATGATATGTTGGAAGCACGCAATACGCGGTTATGTGAGGGTCTAAAAGCTGCACGATACTGCGAAAAATCTGACAACAGACGGATAACATATATTCAGACAGGTTGAGATAAACAGGCGATTGGTTGTAGAAAATGGTGAAATTAATAGAGTCGGCAGTCTCATAACTGCCGTCTAGACATTTTTATCTTTGTTCGGACAAGTGCATTCGGGTTGTTTTGAAACACTAGACTTTAGTTTGCTCTTATCCACGCTGTTTTGTGATTATTCTTCTCCGTTTGGGTCCTAACTCTGATGACACCTTGCAAGGGTGACAGACTTTCGAACTCTACGCCGGCAGCGGCCAGCATAAATGGTGCTAACATAGCTCTTCCATGTCAGATAGTTGCAGCTGCATTGTTAACATCCCCGTTGTTTTTGCTACCGACTGCCTCTAATAAGTCGAATAACCAAAGAATCATGGCTGCCATCTCACTTGAATACACACAAAATTCGGGCACTCCACAATGCATAAAGAGTCTTTAACCAAAAAGTTAATTCTCAGATGGATACAGTTTTGTCCGGTGTTTAATGTAGAACCCATACACATTTTCAGACTTGGTAGAGACAAATAGGTTGCTATATAAGTGGTGGAGCTACGTATCTGGGGATGGAGGTGAGCGCTCAAACAAGAGGAAACGGAATAGAGGTTGCTTCTATATTGCGCGTACAGCATCTAGTAACAATGGACTTCAGCCTAGTTTCGGTCAGTTGATTAGTTGTAGTTATTTTCATCAACTCTGACAACCGAGTTCTCATGTTCGCCCCAGGATTTAAGGAGACGTATGCCTCTGTATGCCGGTGACCTTCCACAGAGGATTGTTTTCCACCAAGGTTGATTCTATTAAGCAGTCTATGATACATGATTTTACTTTCAAGCGACCAAAAAAGTGGGCTGTGCAGCGAGCTTTACTGAAAACCAACAGAATCTATTCAAGGTTTGGAAGAAGATCGGTCTCATGCTCATTTGGCAATAAAATCCTCACCAGGTTTTGTGCTGAGAACTGCAGCAAATACGATAATGGTATGGAGCGTCGAAAACCGGAAGCCACAAAACAGTTTGATACAGCTTCTGGTTCTTGCAGTGTATGGTAATCGCCAGCTTAGTTGGATGTGACAAGTAAACCCGTAACCTGAATGAAGCCCACTGGACAATCAAAGGTAGAGTGAAAAGCTGGGGAGTTAAACTAAGCTGTAGGAGCCAAGTTAATACGTGAGTAATTAGTGGATGTAATCACAATTCAAGTGAAGTGTAATGCTTGAGCTCTCCGTCAGAACTAAAATTTTACAACTTATCTATTTGGCAAACGGGATACGCCTATGCTTACTGGAGTCAACTCCTGTCTTCTTTGTTTTATAGTGTCGGGCTGGTGATAATTTGGGCTGATGTTGTAACGAGCTGTTGAAAATAAAATTGTTCTATTTTATACCTGTTTGGTGGCGCAAAAGTTGAACGTTATTTTTAGTGATGCAATTTGTCATCAACGTATAATAATGACAGAATATTAGAGAAAGCTTCTGATCTCTGCTGGAAGTGACCTGGATTTGAGAGTGCCTTGCAATGACAGCTGACCACGAACACTCCTACCCGCAAGAGAATCCGCACTTGACGGCATATTTTCAATGCATTGTTCAAATAGACGATTCTTGGAACAAATTCAAATTGTGTGAGAACTCCGGGGGCCGGAAGCAGTTGATGCGTGAATAAACGAATTAAGTATAATCATTTAGGCGTTTCTGGGACACATTCCGTTAAAAATATACCTTCGCTGTTTGAGCGTTCGGACTCAAATAATGTAAGGGAATGCCACAAAGGGCAGAAAAAATAGGAGTTATTTTATTGCTCTGAAGTTATTTTGCCTGCACTAATACCAGCAAACGGATTAGCTGGATAGGCTGAAATACTGATTTCCAAAGATAACAAAAGCGCCAATTATGACATATTTGCTCAAGTGGACAGCCGATGCGTCAAAAATGACTCAGTAGGTGTCTTGTATGTGCTAAGTGACCAGCCTGTCAGGACTTTCCTGTCTCTTAGCTCCACCTACGCTTGATTCGAGTTGGAGGTTTTGTGAAAATTGCGTTTACTTCACGATTGTTGGAGAAGTCCAACACTGCCAACCGACAGTATCGTTTACGCATGAACACGCTTGGTCACCCGTTAGAAATGGTAGGCCAGGATGTGCAACATTCCATGAATGAGTATTGGGAGGACGCCCACCTCCCATATCAAATGTCCGGATTGAAATCCCGATTCGACGAAAGATACGCACCGCTGGTCAAATGAGGTCCATTGTTCTTCTTATTAAGTGACCAGAATACTGGCGCCAGGACAACAGTAGAACGTGTTAAACAGGGATGATGTGAATATCAAAGCTAGGGCTAATCAAAGTAACGTAAGGTCTTCGAAACTGAGTGCAAACTGAATGAGTGGCTCCCTTTAAAATCCGACCAGCTCCGATTGACTTGCGTTTATTGAGAGATTTTGTTATGAAGGCGTGAATATGTTTGCCAAGACAGCAAGTAGTTGCATTTCACCCCCCCCCCCAGAAAAAACAGTAGTTTACCTCAATGTTAATCAATAAAAAACAACCTATATTGGTATAATGAAAATATTTCTTTATACTTGCGCATGCTGCCGAATTTGGAGACAAAAATCTTATTTTTATGACTAACAACTATTCAAAATCGGCTCAATGTTAATCAATAAAAAACAACCTATATTGGTATAATGAAAATATTTCTTTATACTTGCGCATGCTGCCGAATTTGGAGACAAAAATCTTATTTTTATGACTAACAACTATTCAAAATCGGTTTCCTGGTAGACACTGGGTTACCCTCGTTACGCTCGTGCACAAGCTCATAAAGCGGGGAAGAATGTGCTGTGTGGAACTGCTGGCTTAAGGTGCACCTGAGGGATTGAAAGCACGCTGAGTTCTGTCGCGTGTAACCACCCTACATGGATGTGATGACATATTAATAGCCACCAGCATTATTTAGTTGCACCAAAATTTGGCGTCATCCGTTATTTCGGCGGGCTGGTGAACTTCCTTCGGACAAATTACAATTAGAGTTTTTGATGGATGTCCAACACTGCACCATTCGGACAAGAGTTTGTGGCCAGGAGACAGAAAAATTGTCGACCAATATAACAGTAGGACCTAGAAGTGCCGATTAAGAACCCACACAGTAAGGCCACCAGAAAATCTCACCTAACCAACTCGTTGGTGGTTTGAAGTGCTTTTAAGCTGTTCTTCCGAGCTCTTCATTCTTGTGTAAATGCATTTCGCTTCTCCACTGAATCAGATGTTAGATGTTTCAGTGATCCGAAATAAAATTAATGATTTTGAAAATTTGCCTGAAGGCTGTCGTCATAGCGAAGTTTCTGCTGCTGCCTTGCTGTATCGTTACTGCGTTGCGGTTATCGACAACTCGTTTTATTGCCTAACCCGTTTCGTCGGCTGTACACCAAGGCACGCAGGATCCCGTTGAACTGCTCGTTTGAGAGGCCTTGTGCTTTCGATCTGACCCGCGCGGTCAGTAAATTAGGAAACCTCCAATGTGTCGTCGTTGTGACGTTCATGTTCTGCTGTCACACGTTAGTGAATATCAAACCACATCTGGGTGCACTGCGGCCTTGATATCTAGCCGACATTGGTTGGTGACAAATATTCCAACCGATTCTAATCCAGCAAAGAATTCGCTAAAGATCTCGCAGCTTATTTTCTTCACACGCTTTCGGGTGTCATATTTATCCCCAATGATTAGGTGCCTCATTTCCTAAATAAGATAGTTCACAGTTTGTAGTGAATAACTCCAGACTATTTTACGTTCAGCAAAATTTACCGATTTTGTTTTATTTCTTGATATTCTGGTCATTATTATTTCTAATAACATTAAAGTAGAAACCGTTCGAATTTCACATTATTGTAGACTAAAATAAACTTGACGAAACACTACTTGTGAGGTTGTTGGAAGCTTTTCGACAGAGCACGATCGGCTTTGCCTTTCATTTAGCTCGTTCCAAAGTTTTCGTCAACCGTATTCTCTAAGTAAATAAATATTTGATGTAGTTTGCAAATTATTCTTGTTTGTACACTTATTTGGTTTTAGCTGGGGACTGAGTTGAGCTCACCGTTGAAACCGGCCTAAACAATAAACTTATAAGTATATAGTTAGTAACTATGCCATGGAAATATGGGACCTTATGTCAACTCGTTTTTTCTTATTTGCAGCTGGAAAGAAGCTTTGCAAGGAAGCTCACATGAAGATTACCGTCGAGTTGAAATCAAGTGATAAACCCCTTCATAACAGCACTTCTGGAGGTCAGTATAAGTGAATAATTTATACACATGTGCATCGTCTTGTTCCAACTTAGTTTATGGATGAAGCCCCTGTAGAATCAGTGCAGGTTGAATTAGCTTTTCAGCGGTCAGGGTTCATGAGACACCCTCAATAAGAACATGAGTTTGTTATTATGGCTTGATTTGAAAACAGGTTATTAATATATCAATTGGATTGGATTGGGAAGTCATCGTTTCAGAGGGGTTTGGTAAACAATCGGTGGATTTATTGCTGGACAACGTTCCGCTTTTGACACAAAAGCTTCGTCAGGCCAAGTGAGTAAGTAAGTAGGTTGATTGGGTTTTAAGGCAGTCAGGGAACCAATCCGTAAGATTCCTTATGACTAGTGACGTGATCAGTGCTGGGTGTTCAGTCTGATGTCCCTGTTTGTTGATTAGTGGGGATGACTAAGCTTTACGATAGATTGGTTGGGGGGATTCGTCTTTAAGACGGGTATTGGTGCCAACACCAAGGCCCAACAAGGAGTGGATCGGAACAGCGGTCATTCCATACAAAACAGGGACATCTGAAGTCATTAGAAGGGTACTGAATACGGATAACATTAGAGTAGCTTTCCAGAAGGGGGAAACTTTACGCTCGATGTTGGTGCCTTCCGGTTGGTAGGACTAGGAAATGTGTATACAAAATAAAATGTAACGACTGTACGAAGGTTTATATAGGTCAGACAGCCAGGGAATTGCACACCAGAATCGGTGAGCTTAAGCGTTCCATTAACAAACCAGCGAGAAACGCAGATGAATACCAGGCGTTAGTCAAAGATTCAGCAATGGTAGGGCATGCTCTAGACACTGGACATAGGATAGATTTAGAAAATGTGGACATCCTGAGACGGGGTTTAAGATTCACACCACAGACACTGGTGGCCGAGGCGGTGGAAATCGCCAAGCCTCCCAGTGTGAATAGAATAGAGGGGGTAGAGCTTGCAAACGTGTGGAGAGCGGTCTTAGATCAGCCGAGATGTCACGAGGCGGTGTGCAGCTATCAGCGACATCACCTGGGTCTAAAAGTACAAAAATCCAAGTAGCGTTAGATCCAATTAACCACCCAACCCCCATCCCCAAACTAATTGTCCCAGCACTCTTGGACGAACACAATTGAACGAAATCTGTGAACGACCCCAAGAGGAATTTTCCATTAAGGTGTCCAAGACTGAAGAAGCAGGGACGAAAAAATCCGGGTTCATCATAAAGACGAACGCCCCCAAACCAATCTATCGTAAAGCTTAGTCATCCCCACTAATCAACAAACAAGAACATCAGACTGAACATCTGTCACTGATCACGTCACTAGTCATAAGGAATCTTACGGATTGGTTCCCCGACAGCCTTAAAACCCAATCAACCTACTTACTTACTCACTTGACCTGACGAAGCTGTTGTGTCAAAAGCGAAACGTTGCCCAGCAATAAATCCACCGATTGTTTACTAAACCCCTCTGAAACGAAAGGTTATTAATCTAGTTATTTTTTGGCCAAAATGCTTCGACAAATCTAACTGTGGATTCTTGGAATCCATTTAGCAGATCCGCCCAGCAAACGACCAAGTACTCATCTTGCTTAGACTTGACTACAGCATTACACTTGGTCTTTCCCGTCTATCGTCTTTATACACCCATATATCTATCAGTCTGGTAATCAACAGAATCTCCATAGTTTAGCCTGCTTAACATATTTCTGTCGATCCCGAGAAGAACCGATCGCCAGTGGTCATGGCATGCCAAACGGTAAATCTGTTGCAGATTACTTGAATTCGAAACAATTATAAGTCATATTCTGGATGTACTCAGGAGCCTACAAACTTAGGGTCTTTCCTTCGACCAGTTAGATAGCTTAACTGGACATGGCCTATAAACGTTTTCTGTGGCCACTGAGCTTATGATATTAGTTATCAAAATCCCTAATTCGCAGATAGTCCATATCCAAAATACTTTCGGTCAAGAAGCAGGTATTGAATTTGGTCCAATTAGATTTCCTAATCTAATATGCGATGATATTTTGATGGGTGCTATCTTACCGGGTATGCTAACGGCTTAGAGCAGGTACCAGTTTCCTCTTGACTTTTGAATCCACAACACGCCCTTGTTTTCAAACTTTCAAGTCAACTGTCGCAAGCTTTCCAAGTCTTCGAAAATATAGGTGGCGTAGGCTTTCCACCTATTGGAAATCGTTGTAACCGATGTGGAGAAACATCGATGTTCTGCACTATATGTAAGTTCCCATCAGAAATAACTTTTTTATTTTGGCTCACACCTGTTTTCTATGTTAATGGTCCTAACAACTCGGTTCTCTTTGTTCCAGATTTTCCTCCAACTAAACGTGCTGGAGTGAAGAAAGTGGATAAACAAATGCACATAAACAACAGCAGATGGGAAATTTATGGTTTCTTGGTTGTTCCGGGATCCCTGGCTCTTATGATTCTCATTTGTTTGCCAACGATGTTATGTTCGTCTTGTTTATTTTGGTCATGCAAGAAACGCTTCAAACGCTATCCAAAGCAGCGCAAGCCCAATTACAATGAAGAGGACGATTTGGACACAAATGAAGCAGGTTCAGCTGCAGCCTGCAGTTTATGCCAAGAATTGGCCACTGAGTTTGATGAAAATCATTTCGATTCCACAAACAATCCAGAACCCATCTGGGCCCCTATGAGGGTTACTTGTGATCCATTCGTTTGGAGAGCCGAACAGCCTGCGTTGAGCACAAATGAAAACTCACACAACACTAATGTTGACTATAGATTTTTTCAGTCACACTGTACAGAACAAATCTTCCCCGTTTCCTTGTATAAATTTCCTCAGAACCACCATATGATGGAAGATTCCCCGTTTAAACCAGTGAGACTGCAAACACATTTGAATAGTATCGCACCTCTTTATCAAAGAAGATCACAAGAGAGAACGCGAGTTAGATTCTGATTTCCATGTTATTTTCTGTTCATATTTCAGGCGGTATATCGCTTCATCAGAAGACATGTTTTTCTCATTAGTTTTCTACTGTATATTGAATACAAATTTTCCAATCTTCATGTGTTGCTGACCTTAACTATCTGGTCCATTGTTCACACATGATTTACTACCACTGAAATGTGACAAATGGAAATGCTCAAGGGAGCAAGCTGAGAAACTGAGGGTTGGTTGTTTAACTACATCCTCATTCATTGCTACGTTTATGCTGGCATTGCAAATCTCCGGAATTTTTATGCACGAAATTTCAAATCAGTTCAGCTCATAAGCAGCAGGAGCTGTTCTCACAAATACGTGACAGTGATTTGTTTTTAACTACCGAATATAAAAGTTAGTTTTACACATCTCTGCGTATATCAGGTGATGTCACGGTTTGGAAACAGTTGGTTACATACAGTAACTAATTTGAGCAGATAAACTATTTCAGCGCCTCTTCAACCGAATCCGTTTTGTACTCTGCTCTCTTGATAAGCTCACTTTAAGTTGGTGAAAGTTTTGGGCCATTTATAATTGGAGGCTCCGTTGTATAATATTGAATACTTTTTCTTCCAGAAAGTCCCTTCGAAAACTTCACTCAGTGCCTATGCTTTGAAGTTTGACTGCAATTTTTCATCATATCCACTCGCATTATTAGCGCAGTTTTTGTCTCCTGAAAGGATATAAAAGTGGTTGTTTGCAATTAGCAGCAAATAGCATTTTTTGCTAACAAGATGCTGGCTGAAATTGTTGACTTTTGTGTTACTCTGGGACTCACATACCTCATACAGCTCATAAGCACAACGTTCACAGCTAGTAGGTAGCGGGAAAATTTGACGGTGAAGATTTAAAAGTTAAATTATTATTATTTTTTCATTTTCGCTATTGTATGATTCATATAAACAATACTGTATTAATGCACGTTTCAATCTTCAGCAACGAACACAAGTTGTTTGCAAGTGTCATGAACTATATCCGAGCAAATATAATGTTCCTGTCATAAGTGCTTCATCAGATCTTGTCGGTTGCTATGAAAAGACTGATAAGTTTAATTTTCTAGGACTAGCGAAATACTCAGAGGACTGTTGGAGAAGGTCTTTGAAAGAATCACTTTTTCATGTGACATTCCGAACTGGAAAACTAACATATTGATTCCTTATAAAATTCGAGTCATGGAAATTTTGAGTTATCGGTGACAACATTTTCTATATATATATATATATATATATATATATATATATATATATATATATATATATATATATATATATATATATATATATATATATATATATATATATATATATATATATATATATATATATATATATATATATATATATATATATATATATATATATATATATATATATATATATATATATATATATATATATATATATATATATATATATATATATATATATATATATATATATATATATATATATATATATATATATATATATATATATATACAATATTTTCCGAAGTGACTCAACGTATTACATGAAGAAGCCCACGCATACTTACCGCCGAAGCACATTAAATCAATTCAGTGTGACAAATCCCAACCAAATTTACGCAACTGCACTTCTGAAACTAAAACGGATCATTTAAACCAAATGCATTGTCCTCTTGGTTGAAAATCCTTCAAATAGGAAGCACAAATTCGTTCCAGTCGGCCAGGACCTCAAATACGCACCGATGAGCTAAGACCATAATCTTGGCCGGAAAGATCACTTCCTCACTTGAGGCCTTCTTGCCGCCATTTCTGGAGAATCGGCTGCGTTGCAAACAATTGTCTACGCTGAGGTTTCAGCTTTCAAGATAAATCTGTATGACGGTGTATATAACTCTTAACTGAAACTGACCACAGGTATCCAAAGCGTTATCTATGTTTTTAGATGAACGCTTTTGCCGATGTGTCCGTGTAATCTAGTGGACATTGCATTTCGTTTTGGTGGTTATTGCTGGGGCAGCTGAGTGGCACTGGTTGAATTATACTGAAGATTTTTGCCTCCGATTAAGATTGCCACATGATTCAGTTTGCGAATTCCACTACATGATGGCACATGCTTACCTGTTAACCCAGAAAGAAGTCAACATATTGACAAACAAAATATTGTAGCACAAAAGCGGACCAGTACCCTATTCTTGATGTTGGCAGTCAGTATGCAAAAGCTTCTCAGATGGATGCCCACAACATTGCTTGTTGTGAAGAAATGACTTGCTTTCTGAAACACATTTTTGGACTTTCGCCTGTCCCTTAAGACATTTTGCTGCGGGGAAACTTCGTAAGATATACATTCTCTGTGCTTGATGATGTTTTGGTGCAGACGTACCTGAAAGTCCGTGCAATGAAACGAATTTCATTCTTAATATGGTCATTCATTCAGATACCATGATGAGAAAATTGAACACTTTCAAAAGGAGAAAATTTTTTGTGTCTCATTTAGGGAATAATTGCAACAACCGTCTACCTGGTATTAGTTTGAAAGGACCGAGTTCCAACTCTTTTTGTAACATAGACTTTCTCCGTAACTGAGGCCCCAGATTTGTCTTATAAGTTTTGTCATGCAACGAGCGCCTGTCATGTATGACGAAAGGGGCACCGGATACCGGCGAAGCCCAACAGGTGGCAAGTAGATGTGCAAACTGTGTAAGCAATGCGATTCATTCGGTGAATCCAGCCTAATCTCTTAGGCCTAATCAAATGCTTTCAGATTTCCAAATTTTGTAAATTACAATGATTCTCATTTAGTTTCGCCAAATCAGTATTTTTAAAAAATCAGCGTAGTCGAATAACATTTTTGTTGGTCAAACAGCTCATTTTTGATGAATTTTAGCTGATTAGCCGCATATGCTGGACGCTCAAAATTACATTTTTACCCTTCTGTTTGTTGTGCAAAATTTGCACAGCTGTGGTACAAGGCGGGTTGGGATTTCAAAAACAGCTTTGTCTCATTTTGTTTCTTTTTGGGTTGAATCACACATGTGTCGTGCATTCTGAGATGCAAAACCGGTCATTAGATGGCCAAAACCCCACCAGAATATACCTTTCTGCCTATGAACGTTGTCCTTGTTCGCTGCCCAAGACCAAAACCTATGGGCAGTGGGCTGAAAACACGCATAGTCAACACCTGTCGCACATGTTCCGCTTGTCTAATTAATGCCGAGGAAGCCAGTATCACGTAATTTTTTCCACCCAGACATCTTCAGTGCCCTTTCCAAACCGTCTGTCTCGACAAATTTTGTAATGTGATATGGCATTAGGCAAATTTTCCGGTGATTGACGATTTGAATACTGTGACTGTAATGGAAGAGACCCTTCGTCGGGATGAACTTCCGACGTTCGCACAAAAGCAGCCGAAACGGCACAATTCTAGTGGTCTGCAACCGATAAGAAATGGAATGCTTGGCATCAGGTGTATATAAGAAAGGTACAACTTTTACAAGCAAAGTTGTGGATGAAATTCCGATATTATATCACAACTAAAACATCGAACCATATCCAGACATTCACATTTGGCTGTATTCGAAGTGCATTTTGGGAACAAGTTTTCATTATGAGTTGTATCCCCATTGGTTCGATGAAAGGAAATCAGACGGAATTCCGCTCCCTGGTAGTTTCACATCACCGTAGATAAACATACTCTGTGAAACCTGCATAGATGCTGAACTTACCTCATAACTTGCCTGTTTTTCGAAATGGCTGTATCCGCTCTATCTACTCTATCGTGCACTCCACAAACTTAGATGCACAAACGGCATAACCAAAAGCTGGTTGGAATATTCGAGCCATTAGTTTTAATTCTCAGGCTTGAATTTAGTATGAAGCCGATTTTCCCTGGTTAGCGTTCCCCTATCAAGCCATATACCTAAATATATTAGACATGTTCCGATCTTTTTGGAAAATCGCCCTAAACGTTTGCTTCCATATAAGTTTAGCAACGTAATTCACGTGAATAATTTAGTTTGAATTCCACAAAGAGGATAATGACCTATTTCAAATGTGATAAACAAAAGATGATTGGGTTGGGCTGCGTTCATCATCATCATCAAAGACAGCAACATCAGTGTTAGCACTGGTGCTTCACTGCCGTAAAACCATGAGGTTCAGGTAGTTTATATATATATATATATAATTATATTAAAAGCCCCACAGTGGAAAGAAGGGAAAAAGAGTGGGTGGGAGACGGGACCTAGTGCTGGCACATGTCAAACATTCTGAATAGCCTACACCTCCAGGCGCTCAATCAAACAACCTTGAAAGAAAATGGCCGCACCAACGCCATCAACATCGACCAGCCGACACTTCTTGTAATGTCTCCAGATGATTGCAGGCGATGTCGTGGTGACCCCACCCTAGAAGGCGAACACCAACAAAAACAGGCAGAATCTTTTCAATTTATCTCACGCCCTTCTGTCAAATCATGCGTTGTCCACCTCGCGGTTTGCTCCTTCCCGAAGGAGACACGGATAACAACACTTGTCTCAGTAGACGGTGTTTCGGCATTATCTCACGCCTGTCAAATCATGCGTTGTCCACCTCGCGGTTTGCTCCTTCCCGAAGGAGACACGGATAACAACACTTGTCTCAGTAGACAGACGTTCGGCATGCGTAGCACATGACCGAGCCATCGTAGTCGATGATGCTGGATGTTTTCTCGAATTGAGGTGTCTGCAGCACAACCAGATACCCGTTTTCTAATCATCTCGTTACTAACACGCTAACGCCATCCAAAACCAGCCACGCTTCTGAGGCATCGGTGGTCGAAAACCTGAAGACGCCTTACATCATCTGTCTCGCACCCATACGACAACACAGCTCCTACTGTACACACGACCCTTAAGATCCAATCCAGTGAGTTTTTGACGCCACAAGTGACGCAAATTAGCAAACGTTATCCTAGTCTTTGAGATTCTTGCACTGATTCCATCAGACACACCACACTCAGAGGTAATATAACTACGTTCACTTTCTGGTGAACTCCTCAGACATAAGTTCTTTGGAAAAACATATTAGAAGACTAACCCGCCTTTCAGAAGAGACACCGCGCAGATGTCACATTTGTGCAGTTCCTTGGATTGTCCACGTTAGTGATCCCACCAATTGTTCTCTGGTTAGTAGACAGAAGAAACTAAAACAGGAATTCACTGATACATCTGACCAGTATTTCTAGTTCGCTCG
Organism: Opisthorchis viverrini; assembly: GCF_000715545.1. Taxonomy (NCBI): domain Eukaryota; kingdom Metazoa; phylum Platyhelminthes; class Trematoda; order Opisthorchiida; family Opisthorchiidae; genus Opisthorchis; species Opisthorchis viverrini. The sequence goes on along the minus strand of NW_008751718.1, from coordinate 269,505 downwards.
TTTTGAACAGTCCAACGTAATTGTCAATACTGCCGGTGAGACGTTGTGTAGGCGAATAGTCCATACCTTTTGCAATCCACGCAACCAAAAATCTGCATCAATGTCTGCCCTGTACACAGAGCCCTCTGAAAAAATTGCTGATATCTGATGAGTGGCGCGGAACATGACAGTATATGCACGAAAACTTTATTCAAAAATACCGACAGTCCAAAGCCGACAAACTAGTTCAGAATGGGGCAGGGATCTCAGTAAAATAAAAGCTGATCGACCTGGAGCTAGTAATCTTTCACCTATAAACAATCAGGTTCAGCGTTTCTCCTAGAGACAGCCTCTCAGGAGGGAAACCTACGGAAAAAGGGCAACTTTCGAACAAAGGCCTGGAATATTGTAGCATCAGTTGGAATAAATTATGATCATCTTGCGAATATTCTAATATTTTTTCCAAAATCTAATTATGACCCTTAATAACCCATCTCTGATGGTATGAATTTGTCATTTCTAGTGTATTGTTGCAGAGCGATAAAAAAGTCGACACAAAGTTTGTGCTAAACGAAACTGGTTTCATGCAGGCACACATAATTGAACGCTCACATTTAATCGCCAAAAATAATATCAGGATGGTCTCGAAGAATGCAACAAATAAACCAAGGTTGTTTCCATGAAATCTAAATAGTTTGGAAATTTCTTCCCCCGACGAATGTCTGCGAGGCCAGGCTTTATGAAATTTACCAGGATTTTTTCGCTGTTAAACCAATGCTTGTGGTGTCAACGGTACGTCAGCCACACAACTTTTAACTGAGGTAAACGGACTTTGCTGAAAATTCCATGGATACCGTAGACCCACCAGCAGACCCACCATTACGGGAGGAAGGCACCTGTGCTCTTTTTATCCACAGTCAGTGGCCTGACCACACACATAGGCGCCAGGCCGTTGATAAGTAACGAATTTTCTAAGGAGTACAGTTCAGTCTTCTACTCTTTTTTGATTTACCGATGGACACATGAGTTATATGCACTATATACGTACAGTTAAATTCAATGTCCGACTTGCAGAGGAGACTAGAAAGGTTATTAAGGTTTTTAGACGCTGTTTATTGGGTTCAGTGGCCGACTTTTCTGCTCAATTGAAGGTGAATACACCTGAGCCGAAGTTGAAAAGCGAAAAAGATTGCTCAACAATGAGGGAACTTAACTACACCAAATAAATGCCGCAAGTATCTTGTATGGCTTTCTTAAAATCCGATGAGATGGGGCTTGGTGTCTTGCCGTTCTGTAGTGTTACTGATTCACATAAAATTATGCACTAATGATCGGGTACCATACGCTGAACGGGCGCTGTTAGGATATGCTTAAAGCATCGCAATATATGCATCTAAATACCCGTTTACAAATAAAACGATGTTGACAGAGAAATCAGCTTACGTTTTTGATGTGCTGCCATTTATGGGGATAGACAACTATCTATTCCGCCCCTTTTTTCGATACATACAGATGGTCAAGTTTTTTTGTCCCTTGAAATATATCATAAAAAAAGCTTGACATATCAACTGTTTTCGTTAAAATTCCCTACATGGGAAAATTTTAACACGTGTTGAAATGAGAATTCGTTCAAAATGGAAATTCCAGGGACAGAAGACAGCTTTGTATAGTTAATATGCTATTAAATTAACTTCGTGCGTTAATGGGCTGATTTCTAGTGAGGAAGAGGCTGTAGAAAGCATACAATGGCTTTATCATGCTGCTTTTTATGGGCGTCTAGTCAAAGAGTGTAACAGTCAAGAAGTGTAACAATGAATCAATCATCAGTCTTCTGAAGGTGCAACATCCAGGGATAGGCTTCAAAGACCGAATGAGGTTGAGGTTGCAACTAGGTGTGCTACTTGAATAATACGCAGTTGTGTGTCTCTAACGTTGAGGACGGCTTAATCATACAATCTCGCATCTCTAAAAGGGCTAAAATATTAATATAGTAATACCGTAAGAGAGTGTTTCGTGGAGTTTCGGTGCCAATCAGATATGTGGCATAAAATGACTTCAAACAAACAACACAGATAATCATATGAAAATGCTCTGAAAAGTACTCCACCCCCTTGAGACTGACTGTGCATCTTTTTGCTGCACTTTCGCGTGCGCTAAAGGGGCTTCAGTTGGTCGCAGTAGATTTGTTCTATCACGTGCCCTGATGGTGTACGGTATTCATGCATGGATTATTGATTCGTTGAAGCTGACACCACAGATGATACTAGGCATTTGACAATGTGACTGCATGAAAATCGTGTCATGGAACATTTAGGCTAAAAAAGCGGCCGTTCAGCAAAGTGGGAGCTTTCAAGTTAGAGCCTTAATATAGACCGGCTGTGTCACTCAATCAGTAAAGCTCTATGGTAGCCACGCTAAAACGTGCTTTAAACAATAAGCCTCAGGATCACATGCAGATTACCAAAAGAACAATCACCACACGCCTTTTTAGTGAGATAAGACAACAGGATTGGGTTCTAGAGGTAAACAATGAGGACAAAGCTTCATCGCGATCTAGTTGAAGCAGAGACCACTTGACGATAAAGCTCAAAAAAGAACCAAATATTATATTGGAGTGCCTTATGCCACAGCACTTGAAGAGATAAAGATTGTCAAGTTCTTGACACGACCTCCGCGGTCATTACGGTCCACAATCGTGGCAATTTAATGCTGTAGCGAAAAGTGTTTATCCTGCACTGTAAAAAACTCCAAATAAGAGGTTTTAACCAACGAGTTTTACAATTATCAGAGTAGTTCAGGATTCCTCTCTGGAGACCGCACTTTTTTCGTAAATTACTGTGCCTTGACGGCATAAAGAGAACCTGGACGTGACGTCCATCAAACGAGCAATCAGAAGGTATCAGCATATAGGATTAATATGTTGGCGGTTCGTGTGATACCATATCGATCGCGTATTGTGGCAAGAAGGCAGGAGTAAGATATTCCGGTCTGTTTAGAAGTAGCATGAAACGCAAACCTAGCCTTTACGTTTGCACCTGCAAGTGTACCCAAACTGCTCGTAAAAAGACGACTTTCTCCATGAGCAGTGATTGGCTAAGCAGGAATATCTGACACGGTGCGTCAAGTAATGTATAACAAGTGCGTTATATATCAGCAATAGCTTCATTTGTTGAAGCTGAAATAGAGCTCCATTTTGTCGCTTGGATAATAAAAAATCTGCTTGACTGTCCAATAAACGGATCCTGACTTGTATAACGAGGTAACAGGTGGCCAAAACTTAGAGGGCTGATAGAAGTCAAGGTCATGATCTTCCAAAGGTGTCGGTATGCGAAGACATACTGAAATAATCGATGTATGTGTGCTAAAGACATTTCTTTCGTGATCAGAGCTACTAAATGATAAGCATAGCCGACAAAGCGCTACACCACCTAAAGAAGTGAGGGTTCAGAACTGCCCAACGTGGCTGTCACCGATGAAAGGAGGGAATACCTACGGACTACAAGCTGCTCAGCAGTAGCAAAATATTGAAAGCAATTTTATAGCACGTAAATACCGTCTCTCAGTCCCTAGATGGAAGGGGCTAGGTTTTAATCCATCCGATATTTGGTCTCAAATAGTTAGTCGTACGCAACATTATTCAGAGGCACTACTGAAGCCAGTTAACACTTTTAAAAGAGACACCTCACAACTATGACGGTAGCAAGGCAGGGTACTTCACCATTGGAAAATACGCCTACCACAAATGCGTCAAACATTCTAATCAACTGCGTAGGTTTGTAGTGTTTTGCTAGGAGCCTCACACACAGTTGAGATTGACCACGTCATATATGTGGCTTTCATTCTGATATCTTCGCAAAATGCCCGACCGAAAGGCAAATAGTAGTAGCGTGGTACAAGCTGCGAATGAGGAGCGCAACAGTGTCGAATAGTCTTCAGGAAACGTGGGGGTAACTCCCATTTAGAAAAAAACACTGCGATATCTCGAACACTATACCAACCAAAACAGAAGACGGCTTGGATGCAGTACATTCAGTTAAAGACTCAGATAGTGTTTTGTTGACTCTTCCGTTGAAAACAAATTGGTGCGCACCTAGTGTGTTTTGAGAACTCAGTTTCCCAGTTTTAGCCAGTAGTACTAAACGTTTGCACACAGGGAGGATGAACTAGTAACTGAATGATGGTGCATTATATGGGATTCACTAGTGATGGGTTGATGATTTGTTATAGGTCGGTCGCAATTAGATGTTCAGGTTTTGAGCATAAAACATCTTGGTAAACTTTGACCAACTTATAAGAGTGCAGGATGAGTAAAATTTAAACTCAGCTGACGTGAATGAAACAATCGACAGACATTTAGTCTAACTAATATCGACTGTTTTCCTGTTGCAGAATAACGGCTTAATTCCACTTAGATTGGATAGCTCTTTATCCTCATTGTTTTGAGGACGTCTTGTCAGAGGAGATAACGGCTGCACTTCTGAGTACAATACGGCTTGGTAGCATTCTCATTATATAACCCGTTACGTTCAAATTGTTCAAGAAGCAAGTCAGCCGGAAGATCATCATTGTAGAGGAAACATACCGCTCGTTGTTATGCGCAAAGTGAACAAAAGCTGATGCAAACAGTTTCCGTAATGCCTCATAATCAGTCCTTTATATATAAAATTATGAGCTCACAACAGTTGGCTAAACTCGAATGTCGATTCATCTTCGCACCCATACGACAACACAGCTCCTACTGTACACACGACCCTTAAGATCCAGTGAGGTGCCTTTTTGACGCCACAAGTGACGCAAATTAGCAAACGTTATCCTAGTCTTTGAGATTCTTGCACTGATTCCATCAGACACACTTCCATCAGAGGTAATATAACTACGTTCACTTTCTGGTGAACTCCTCAGACATAAGTTCTTTGGAAAAACATATTAGAAGACTAACCCGCCTTTCAGAAGAGACACCGCGCAGATGTCACATTTGTGCAGTTCCTTGGATTGTCCACGTTAGTGATCCCACCAATTGTTCTCTGGTTAGTAGACAGAAGAAACTAAAACAGGAATTCACTGATACATCTGACCAGTATTTCTAGTTCGCTCGTTTTGAACAGTCCAACGTAATTGTCAATACTGCGGGTGAGACGTTGTGTAGGCGAATAGTCCATACCTTTTGCAATCCACGCAACCAAAAATCTGCATCAATGTCTGCCCTGTACACAGAGCCCTCTGAAAAAATTGCTGATATCTGATGAGTGGCGCGGAACATGACAGTATATGCACGAAAACTTTATTCAAAAATACCGACAGTCCAAAGCCGACAAACTAGTTCAGAATGGGGCAGGGATCTCAGTAAAATAAAAGCTGATCGACCTGGAGCTAGTAATCTTTCACCTATAAACAATCAGGTTCAGCGTTTCTCCTAGAGACAGCCTCTCAGGAGGGAAACCTACGGAAAAAGGGCAACTTTCGAACAAAGGCCTGGAATATTGTAGCATCAGTTGGAATAAATTATGATCATCTTGCGAATATTCTAATATTTTTTCCAAAATCTAATTATGACCCTTAATAACCCATCTCTGATGGTATGAATTTGTCATTTCTAGTGTATTGTTGCAGAGCGATAAAAAAGTCGACACAAAGTTTGTGCTAAACGAAACTGGTTTCATGCAGGCACACATAATTGAACGCTCACATTTAATCGCCAAAAATAATATCAGGATGGTCTCGAAGAATGCAACAAATAAACCAAGGTTGTTTCCATGAAATCTAAATAGTTTGGAAATTTCTTCCCCCGACGAATGTCTGCGAGGCCAGGCTTTATGAAATTTACCAGGATTTTTTCGCTGTTAAACCAATGCTTGTGGTGTCAACGGTACGTCAGCCACACAACTTTTAACTGAGGTAAACGGACTTTGCTGAAAATTCCATGGATACCGTAGACCCACCAGCAGACCCACCATTACGGGAGGAAGGCACCTGTGCTCTTTTTATCCACAGTCAGTGGCCTGACCACACACATAGGCGCCAGGCCGTTGATAAGTAACGAATTTTCTAAGGAGTACAGTTCAGTCTTCTACTCTTTTTTGATTTACCGATGGACACATGAGTTATATGCACTATATACGTACAGTTAAATTCAATGTCCGACTTGCAGAGGAGACTAGAAAGGTTATTAAGGTTTTTAGACGCTGTTTATTGGGTTCAGTGGCCGACTTTTCTGCTCAATTGAAGGTGAATACACCTGAGCCGAAGTTGAAAAGCGAAAAAGATTGCTCAACAATGAGGGAACTTAACTACACCAAATAAATGCCGCAAGTATCTTGTATGGCTTTCTTAAAATCCGATGAGATGGGGCTTGGTGTCTTGCCGTTCTGTAGTGTTACTGATTCACATAAAATTATGCACTAATGATCGGGTACCATACGCTGAACGGGCGCTGTTAGGATATGCTTAAAGCATCGCAATATATGCATCTAAATACCCGTTTACAAATAAAACGATGTTGACAGAGAAATCAGCTTACGTTTTTGATGTGCTGCCATTTATGGGGATAGACAACTATCTATTCCGCCCCTTTTTTCGATACATACAGATGGTCAAGTTTTTTTGTCCCTTGAAATATATCATAAAAAAAGCTTGACATATCAACTGTTTTCGTTAAAATTCCCTACATGGGAAAATTTTAACACGTGTTGAAATGAGAATTCGTTCAAAATGGAAATTCCAGGGACAGAAGACAGCTTTGTATAGTTAATATGCTATTAAATTAACTTCGTGCGTTAATGGGCTGATTTCTAGTGAGGAAGAGGCTGTAGAAAGCATACAATGGCTTTATCATGCTGCTTTTTATGGGCGTCTAGTCAAAGAGTGTAACAGTCAAGAAGTGTAACAATGAATCAATCATCAGTCTTCTGAAGGTGCAACATCCAGGGATAGGCTTCAAAGACCGAATGAGGTTGAGGTTGCAACTAGGTGTGCTACTTGAATAATACGCAGTTGTGTGTCTCTAACGTTGAGGACGGCTTAATCATACAATCTCGCATCTCTAAAAGGGCTAAAATATTAATATAGTAATACCGTAAGAGAGTGTTTCGTGGAGTTTCGGTGCCAATCAGATATGTGGCATAAAATGACTTCAAACAAACAACACAGATAATCATATGAAAATGCTCTGAAAAGTACTCCACCCCCTTGAGACTGACTGTGCATCTTTTTGCTGCACTTTCGCGTGCGCTAAAGGGGCTTCAGTTGGTCGCAGTAGATTTGTTCTATCACGTGCCCTGATGGTGTACGGTATTCATGCATGGATTATTGATTCGTTGAAGCTGACACCACAGATGATACTAGGCATTTGACAATGTGACTGCATGAAAATCGTGTCATGGAACATTTAGGCTAAAAAAGCGGCCGTTCAGCAAAGTGGGAGCTTTCAAGTTAGAGCCTTAATATAGACCGGCTGTGTCACTCAATCAGTAAAGCTCTATGGTAGCCACGCTAAAACGTGCTTTAAACAATAAGCCTCAGGATCACATGCAGATTACCAAAAGAACAATCACCACACGCCTTTTTAGTGAGATAAGACAACAGGATTGGGTTCTAGAGGTAAACAATGAGGACAAAGCTCCATCGCGATCTAGTTGAAGCAGAGACCACTTGACGATAAAGCTCAAAAAAGAACCAAATATTATATTGGAGTGCCTTATGCCACAGCACTTGAAGAGATAAAGATTGTCAAGTTCTTGACACGACCTCCGCGGTCATTACGGTCCACAATCGTGGCAATTTAATGCTGTAGCGAAAAGTGTTTATCCTGCACTGTAAAAAACTCCAAATAAGAGGTTTTAACCAACGAGTTTTACAATTATCAGAGTAGTTCAGGATTCCTCTCTGGAGACCGCACTTTTTTCGTAAATTACTGTGCCTTGACGGCATAAAGAGAACCTGGACGTGACGTCCATCAAACGAGCAATCAGAAGGTATCAGCATATAGGATTAATATGTTGGCGGTTCGTGTGATACCATATCGATCGCGTATTGTGGCAAGAAGGCAGGAGTAAGATATTCCGGTCTGTTTAGAAGTAGCATGAAACGCAAACCTAGCCTTTACGTTTGCACCTGCAAGTGTACCCAAACTGCTCGTAAAAAGACGACTTTCTCCATGAGCAGTGATTGGCTAAGCAGGAATATCTGACACGGTGCGTCAAGTAATGTATAACAAGTGCGTTATATATCAGCAATAGCTTCATTTGTTGAAGCTGAAATAGAGCTCCATTTTGTCGCTTGGATAATAAAAAATCTGCTTGACTGTCCAATAAACGGATCCTGACTTGTATAACGAGGTAACAGGTGGCCAAAACTTAGAGGGCTGATAGAAGTCAAGGTCATGATCTTCCAAAGGTGTCGGTATGCGAAGACATACTGAAATAATCGATGTATGTGTGCTAAAGACATTTCTTTCGTGATCAGAGCTACTAAATGATAAGCATAGCCGACAAAGCGCTACACCACCTAAAGAAGTGAGGGTTCAGAACTGCCCAACGTGGCTGTCACCGATGAAAGGAGGGAATACCTACGGACTACAAGCTGCTCAGCAGTAGCAAAATATTGAAAGCAATTTTATAGCACGTAAATACCGTCTCTCAGTCCCTAGATGGAAGGGGCTAGGTTTTAATCCATCCGATATTTGGTCTCAAATAGTTAGTCGTACGCAACATTATTCAGAGGCACTACTGAAGCCAGTTAACACTTTTAAAAGAGACACCTCACAACTATGACGGTAGCAAGGCAGGGTACTTCACCATTGGAAAATACGCCTACCACAAATGCGTCAAACATTCTAATCAACTGCGTAGGTTTGTAGTGTTTTGCTAGGAGCCTCACACACAGTTGAGATTGACCACGTCATATATGTGGCTTTCATTCTGATATCTTCGCAAAATGCCCGACCGAAAGGCAAATAGTAGTAGCGTGGTACAAGCTGCGAATGAGGAGCGCAACAGTGTCGAATAGTCTTCAGGAAACGTGGGGGTAACTCCCATTTAGAAAAAAACACTGCGATATCTCGAACACTATACCAACCAAAACAGAAGACGGCTTGGATGCAGTACATTCAGTTAAAGACTCAGATAGTGTTTTGTTGACTCTTCCGTTGAAAACAAATTGGTGCGCACCTAGTGTGTTTTGAGAACTCAGTTTCCCAGTTTTAGCCAGTAGTACTAAACGTTTGCACACAGGGAGGATGAACTAGTAACTGAATGATGGTGCATTATATGGGATTCACTAGTGATGGGTTGATGATTTGTTATAGGTCGGTCGCAATTAGATGTTCAGGTTTTGAGCATAAAACATCTTGGTAAACTTTGACCAACTTATAAGAGTGCAGGATGAGTAAAATTTAAACTCAGCTGACGTGAATGAAACAATCGACAGACATTTAGTCTAACTAATATCGACTGTTTTCCTGTTGCAGAATAACGGCTTAATTCCACTTAGATTGGATAGCTCTTTATCCTCATTGTTTTGAGGACGTTTTGTCAGAGGAGATAACGGCTGCACTTCTGAGTACAATACGGCTTGGTAGCATTCTCATTATATAACCCGTTACGTTCAAATTGTTCAAGAAGCAAGTCAGCCGGAAGATCATCATTGTAGAGGAAACATACCGCTCGTTGTTATGCGCAAAGTGAACAAAAGCTGATGCAAACAGTTTCCGTAATGCCTCATAATCAGTCCTTTATATATAAAATTATGAGCTCACAACAGTTGGCTAAACTCGAATGTCGATTCATCTATGTAGTCGGAAGCAAACGTCAAATGAGAAACAGAGATAAGTTTCCATTAGAAAATATTTTTTAAAAAGTATGTAACTAAAGGTGCTGCTTCACATTTTAAATATTTGCCGCAACAGGCCTTTTACCCCTAACAGAGAGCAGAAACTGTTTTCACATTAGGTAGCCCTCATTTGTTTTTTGAATGTAATCACAAGCGATACATATAAACATGAACTCAGTAGGCAAAAATCCCATCCACACTTCGCGGATTACGTAGGATTAATATTTGCTGGTCCGAAGGACGTTTTAATGAGCTATGGCGTCAACCACAGCTGGACATAAAATCCAAGAAAATTTAAACAAAATGGTGAAACTAGAATTCGTCTATGATCAATACTGGGAAGAAAATTTTTAAAATGAAAATAACCACTTTCTTCCGAATTACTTGTATGTTTCTCACCAACAAGTGAAAGCGGTTTTCGGGAAAATTATGTCTAATTGTCAGTTTGGAATAAAAAACGCAACATCTTAACAACTCCATATAATAATAATAAAATAGCAGTATTAAAAGTAACATGTACGAGCGCATAAAATGTACTGGAGATAAAAAATATGAACCTCTGATACAACAAACTCAAGTTGTTTCATACAACTCTTTTGTTGATTTGTACATCAACATTTGTTATTGCGAGTATAGAATGCAAAATTACATTATTCCAGCTCCATAAAAGAGCATGTGTGAAAATGTCTACTTCAGTAGGTAGCTCAACATTCAGTAGGCTACCAAAACCGTCGACGGGAAGCGTTTTGCTATAATACCAAGTTGAACGTAGGATAAAGCATCATCCCGCTGATCACACGCAGCCAAATTCAGGTCATCACTTTTCAGTTCTTGTTAAGAAGAGGGCGAGCGTCATTTACGCAAAAACAAACAGCAATGCTCATTTCACAATGATTGCTAAACATTGTATATTTTTGATCTGCAGAAAAGTGTGTAGTATTGCGCGGATTCAAAATAAACGTTTTCGGTTGTCTGCCTGGTCGTTGGCGTTGTGCAGTACTTAGCTTTTTACCCAGACTTGTTTTCTCTCGGTAGCTCTAGCGTATTTTGTCACATTTGGACCACCTCAAGATTCCTGCGGAATACTGACGACCTGTAACAAGGGCAAAAAAATCGGGTAAAAAACTATTGTTCAAAGACCGAGAGGTACACGTTCACGTTGTATTTCCATTTAAGATTAAACACGAACTGTTCGAAAACAAACTTTGAGGCTGAAATTTTCTTCTCCGTCATTTGTTTGACACATTTGGTCTAGCTAACAATTTTTCACAGTTACGATTTTTCAACGTTGCGTTCGTTGGAGAAAATGTTACAAAGCTGTATGTGACCATTCCAGAAACAAAAAAAGACTGGTACCATTTGACTTAGGATTTCATTCTTATCCAGGTTGAAGGCACGCCATTTTCACAGTGATCTTACTTTAACACATACTGTACGAAATACTCGAATATTCCCAAATGACGGCTGTAGCAGGCGGAGTATTTCTCTGCTTATCAAAGCTATAATATATAGTTTTGCTCTATTTGTGGTTCGTTCAGCAAGTACCATGACATTTTTCAAATAAATTTTCACATTAATTCGGCTATGTTGGGCACATTTTACCAACCTCAGTTTTGCTATAGAGGCTCGCTGCTTATTATGGAAACCAGAAGAATACACTTTAAACTATTGTGGAACGCATTATTGTCTAACATAACATTTCCGTTAATGTTGAGCTGGAGCTCTATAATAGTGAAAATTGTTGATAATATTGTAGTTCAGTGGAGGCATAGTTCGAACGGGCATAAGACCGCCTTACTCTGGGAAGGTAAAATCTATCAAAATTTTGTTAAAAGTTAGCCTCCGTAAATTGAGGCCACATAGTGATTCAGATAACTGATATACTGACGGAGAACCACACGGTTTTTCTTGAAATTGTACTGTCTAACTGAGGTAGCATACCATTATAGATAAATAGGTTTGGGTTCGATACACAAGCTGAGGTATTCATTCTTTGTGGTCTCTAAATGAACCAATTAGTCTACTCATTTTTGGAACATTCTATTGGATGATTCCAAACATTATCTTTCATGGAATCGGCTGGCACAAATGAGTTGGATGGCACAGCATCTGAAGTTTTCTTGTTTTTCCGTCGTTGTTGCATGCTTCATGCGCGAGTAATTTTCATTTTGTACCCCAATATAACACTGAAGGTGGTATGTTCATGCGAAAACCTAACATTTGGCAGGGTAGTTGGCTTCTGCTGTATCAACTGATAATTTAAACTTTTGTGGTAACAGCGTTTACGTCGATCTAAAGGCAGTCACAAGGATAAAATACGGTTCCCTTTCTGAATCTAGCGCAGCATATTTACTGCTTCTGTACTCTGTAAAGGTGTTTTTATCGTATTCTATAAAAATCATTCAAAAGAGGTTAATTGCTATCAGCGAACAACCCATTTTTTACTGCGCCTTACATAACCTAGGTCTTTCAGTTAAAGTTAGCTTGAACAATTAGGTATTTATTCTTTCCACCTGTCTGAAGGCACTTGTAACAGGAACTTGACTATAACTGTCACGTACACACATCCGTCAGCTACTCGTCTTCAATTTTTGGAATGCTGAATAGCGTTTTATTCCCTGACAAAAGCGAATAGTTGAAGATGAATTCAAAGTGACATTTGGACCAACGATTACAGCAAAATAGCAGACCGTTAATTTTATGAAGTTCCTAGCTGGAAAATATTTTGTCGAACGGGAACTCCATAATTTTCCATGCCTGAGTTGATAACCAATCACCAATAGTGTGCCGGGTGCTCTGCTTGGACGGCAGAGTTAATGAAATTCCTGTCATCTTTCAAGCGAACTAAGTGATCAAATGGTTATTTTCGATGGGGCTTCATTCAGGCTTAAATTTCGAAAAGCTCGATGTTTGCCTGCAAAAATTGGTTGGTACTGTCTGAAAGACTGAACGCTGGACTGATGCCCATAACTTGTTGTTCATGTTAGATATGGTTTTATGGCAGTTGATCTCTCTCATGAAAGGTGTTTAAAAAGTAATTCCACTTGAGGGAAGGTGAGACGTTTCTAAAATGAATCAGTGATCATTGGCTTTAAGTTATAGCTAAGGTGTGAAATATGGCCCCAAGACATTTGGATTTTGGTTCGGCAAGGGCATGCCTTGGCTAACCAAACGATCGGTCATCATCAGTGAGCACATTCGCAGTCGTGTGTGCAATTACAATCATGACCGATATACAATTTGGTAAACTTTCTTCCCGATTTGAGGCTCAAGAAATCCAAATGCTCATGTCTACGTTAAGGTTTCCTCACACTGTAGGATAACCAAGCTTCCAGAGAAAAGATTACGACATGGTTACTGTTTCACTTCGCTCCTAAAGGAGGCAGATTTGGTTCTGATAGTTGTTATAGACCGTACTAAAGTTTCAGTCATCTGAACCGCGGTCACTTGAAAATCAAACCCAATGAAATACCAGTCATTCGCAATATCACGTGCTTACTTAACTACTGATTACGAAATATAGTTGGGCGACATTTGTTAGACTGTTTTTATTCGTAGCTGTCCAGCTTCCGTTTTGGAGTGTTGTAGAACAGATTTATTCTGCGATACCACGTGATTACCACTCTACGCCACTGATCTTCTCAAACATATTCATCTTTTCCATTGGGTCACTTTTTCCGCCGTTTTCGTCCTTACAAGCAAGATGTAGTTGCTTTCAGTCCTGCTGCTCTCGAGATAAAATTTTGTTAATATCTTTGGTATCAACCAATCTAAGTAACTGAAGTCCACCTCGCCTTGTCGGTGAGACGGTTTTGGAATAAACTCCAATATACTTCAACGAACTTCAATAAAACGTCTGTTAACAAGATCACCTCCAGCCCTGCAGTTACAACCTTACCTCGAAAAACCTAATATTTTCCCAATCAAATCTCTTGCTTACACTCCAATGTTGGAGGTACCAAAAAGATATGTATATTATTTATTTAAACATGTTAGACGATTCTTTCATGAATGACAGAAATAATTCGGTGCCCAAAATGTCACTTTAAATGTGACAGAAGAAGGACTACGGGGGGACCAACCTTTTTGATACACTTGCCACATTGCAGCTTCTTTCAGAGACATTCACAAAGACTGGAGTTGCTTATATTTCGAAGATCAAAGTCTACAAGCATCTGTCTCCCGACATTATAGTCGTACCTTGGTCGCGCAGCAGAAGATGATTACGAATAGACTATCTTATCTATAGCAAACAGATCAGGTAATAATCATTCTTATTCCTGAATTGAATATATTGCAGGTGGTAAATATATTATACAATCTCAAATGAGGCTTCAGTGTTGAGTTGAAAACGGTCGAGGCTGAAAATTTAGCAGATATTGTTCCATGATTTCGTACTTGTTGGAAGTCAGCAGCTGAGCGCAATGCGAAATTTCAGTGTGCATCAATTAACAGATGATTGGCGTTGTATTCTGTCTAAGCTCTATTCAATTACACTATCGATCTGTGATCTCTGTCAAATTGCCAAATGTTCAGATGGTATCTAGAAGTTCGTGGGTGCTGATGTTTTTGGTAACCCGTGAGATATGCCCGGCTAACTATTTCACATTAAGATGAAGTAATTGGCTGTTGCTATGTTTCCCAACAGAAATAAGCTTCCTCCGCAAGATACGCTGTAAAACACTGTGGAACATCACATCCAACGCACGCTTGTCCCCACATGCCTCATCTAAGTTGAAACACCTGCATATTCATTTTGTTTTCCTTGCACGATGGATTTAACCACTCTTTAAATGACTATCGCTATGCACCCGTATTTGCTTAATTCCGCACCTGATAGTTTTACACGTCGCGGATTTGCAGATGACCAGAAACGGTGTGTAGTGACAGGCGTTTGGCCATATAGAAACCAGGTCATTATCATGGGTGATTGAAAAACGTATCAAGCAGGCATGTGGTCTGAAAATTTTCAGGCATTTCCGCACGTGTTCGAGATATTGGGTCATCTTGTTCGTCGTGCCGCTTCTTTCTGTGTAAAAATTTGCTAATCATCAAAAAAGACTTCGTGTTGGAATACGGGGTGAAATCCGTGAAGAATTCTGATGTCTGCCGCCAAACTGCTTACTGTTCAGTTGGTTTAGAAACCGATGGTGATAACGGTGTCTGTCCTTGTACTGTAATGCTCTTTGGAAGCAATTTATGTGGTAGAAATTACGCCGCCTCGAATCGCAAAAAATAAGAGTTTGCTTGAATATTCCTCCTCAAAGAGCGTCGAAAGGCAACGTCACTCTGTGACTCCAAACACCCTTCGCCTACCCTAGTTTACCGAATACGATTTCTTTTAATACAACAGTGTGAATTTTGTTCAGATGTTTTCAAGTTGTGTCCCGGCTTTCGTATGGAGTGAGCACGACTACGTTAGGTGCAATTAACTGGTCCTCTGGCGAGCTGAATTTTGACGAATTACGTTCATCAAACATTCCTCAAAAATCTCGTTCATGCATAGTTTTTAATGAACTTACATCAAAAAAGATCTGCTGATCAGGTGGTAGTTGATCGACAGTCACTAAACTCACTAAAAACATGAATATTTGGGCACATTGCCGATCAAAAAATGACCTATTCACGGTTTGCACTGTGCCAAACCTGTACCACTAGTTTATGCGGTTTACAAATTGGCTTCCAGTCGTGAAGTAACCGAAAACCAACGTTGCGCCAATTGACTGACAGACATTTTATCAAGAGTTTTCAGCATGGATCTTGCAATCAAACGGTTATTCATCCAATTTTTCATTTAGACTTCATGAGTAATCGCAAAGATGAAACCGCCCTTGCGGCTGAGATTTTGGTTTGGTCATCTTCCCCCAAAACGCCAGCTGCCTCTACCCATGTGACTTGGTGATTGTCCGGTCCCCAAGTTAATCTGTGACCAATCAGGCAATACTTTCGACTATTCTCGGTCAACGACTGTCTGAAGTGGTCACCAAAACAAAGAACAGCAACATATATCGTGCTCTCCTTTCACCTTACCAACAAGATATTTTATTCTTCTGGTTTCTGATATCCAGCTTGAAACAGTTCACCCAGCTTTGGTAACGACGGCACATTTCATTTCTGGTTAGATCACGGCACTACATTAGCATAGGTAGGCTGCTCAGACTCAGGACTGGTGGGATTTGCCTGACGGTTCGAGTAGTTTTACACTTCAAAATTAATTTGAACTCTAACAATACCGGGAGGAGTGGATGTTATTTAGCTGAACACATGACATTTTGGACTCTAGGAAGTCAATATTCATCGGAAAAACTCTTATGCAGACAACAAGTGGAAGGAAGTGTTGATAACATCGAACCCTTGACCTCAAACAAACTTTCATTCTATGTTGCGATACTAGCCCAACCTTTGGCAGGCTTTAAGCTGACTGGTTTCCTAGGTTGCCTATGATTAATTTTCAGACGGTGGGAAATCCAGAGTTATTATCTCTGAAGTGCACGGGTTGTGTGATAGAAATCTAAAGGTAACATAAAATCTACGAGACCATCTTTACTATGTACTAAATGAAGGTAACGGAAAAAAATTCCCCATTTGTGTTATAGTTTGTTTGTCCCCAGCCATGACTGATCAAAAACTTGGTGGTTTGCTTATAATAATGTCTGTCGTGAGGACTGAAGACAAACCGGATAAGATTTTCTAAATAGTCTTGAGACGATACGTTATGTAATTTTCGTGCGGAACGCCTGAGTTTAGCTTCTATCAACCTTGTTTGCTGCCCGAACAACAATTTCCACCCAAGTAGAGCAATACACTCATTTGCATATTAAGTTTGTTGCATTGAGGAGCGCGACGGAATCGAAGCTGAGTGTCTTGTTTATGGTAATCCAGCAGAAGTCATATGGTCTCTGTGCAGCGAATTAAACTGATAATTATTGCAAACGAAAAAAATTAGTTGCTACGTGTCTGAGTGTTCTGCAAAACCCTGTTAATTCGAAAATGCAGATAGTTTTTGTTTTATGTATTCAAATAATGAGAACGAATGGCGAAATTTGGCGATTACGCTTACTGGTTGTGCCCCCAAAAAAGATAAAAGTAGGATTGGTCTTGTATGGGTTTTGTGCCAAAATATCTTGGAGATCGTTCCAGCCGAAAACCAATGCGGCCCCCAAGTAGCATGGTGGTAACCGAAATGTAGTTGGGAGATATTATGATCAAGATACCTGTTTTCTGAATAGTTCTGTGACCGGTCAAAATCAATGGATCATTGCTACACACCACTGTGGTTGCGCAAAATAAGCTTCTTGTACAGAGAAAAGTTGTGCAGTCATTATCGAGAATACCTTAGATTTTGACACGCTCAGGCGCATTGGTGCACTAGGACTATTCAGAACGACTCAAAAGGAAAGTTATTGTTTCTTGGGTATCCTTACAAAGATTTGATCAAGTAGAGAGTCATTCAAAAGCCAAAAATATATTTTAGTGACCCACACACTGTGGCAAGTTTCCACTGTTTATTCTGATTAGCTTAAAAAGTATTTGTGGCTGTCAGTCTGGGGACGAAATGTGCTTACCTGGACTTGGTCTAGTCTGTGGAGGTGAGCAGCGGTTTGTGGCGCCAAAAGTGCTCAGTATTTTGCACGCTCGATTTTTACTACGCAATCGGTTTGCGCATCATCCCGCCACATTTTGTGGACACAATCAATCAGCTAATCTGGTATTAAAGGATCTTTCATGTCCATCAGGTACCGCCCTGTCGTGTCCTTTATTCAGAACAGTGTGTGCACCGAAATCTGATGGGATTTGGTGAATTGTTTTGAAACTTTTTTTTCGTGGTTTTTGATAGAGTCGACTGAACAATTTACATATCAAGGCTTATCTTGTGTTATTTAATTTAGAGGGGTCTTCGTGGAGTAGAACAGTATGATGTCAATACCATACGTTACGAATGGGCCAATTATCGGGAGTTCGTCCGAGCAAAACTTATTCGTTCTAATCACCGTAAATATTACGGCTTCGATTTTCACTTTGATGAAACTGCATTTCTCCAAGTTAGGAAGAGACCGATGGTGTACATGATGAGAAAGAGAGTAATGGTTCATTGCCGGCATATGCTGTCGAAATGTGAATAACTTCCACCAGGATCAATTGGCTGAGGTTAAAATTGATGATAGATCAAAATTCTGGGTACGGTGTCATATATAACTTATTCACCCTGAGTTCGGTGTCAGCCGAAGCCACCGATAAACGCCGGAGTTTTGCGCTGAACGGCAGAAACAACTGGATCGAGGCTGTGAGTTTCTTCAATTAAGCAACACGTGGGATTTTCCAACCCCATCATTTTATAAAGACTGAACGCGGTGAAAAAGTTTTACCAAAGATTTGGCCAGTCGGCGTTGAACGCAGCTCGTTCACCTTGTCATTTTACAGCGGTAGCCACGTAGTTACATGTTGAAGCTATCGACAATCTTCAGGCCAGATATGCCTAAGCCCAGCAAGTGCTTCAGTGCATTCCTAAAAATAGGGGCGCTCTACTTTCGCGCTCTTTTCAGCTACAAAAAGGCTAGATGCGAATAAGCGATTGATTAGATTTGTGAAATTCCCCGACGCGTCATTAGTACCTCCTAGGCAACACCAGTTGTTGTCATTCTTTGGCAAACAGTAGTATGCGCGTGTGTGCAGTCTTTTGCGGACACAAGTAATACACTAGAGGTGAATCAGCATAATTTTCCTGCTCCAGAGAACGATTTTACAAAACGTATAAGAGATAGCTTGTTCTTCAAGGTAGATATTTGGGATGCGTGTTCCTAATTTGAAATGCGGAATGGCTGCAAAACTCTGCAACTACAATCAACCTCTGAGGGTTTCCTCGTCAATTTCGCCAGTTATTTTCCGCCAAGTGTGCCTTCACAATTTTAGATCAAATTATACGAATCACGTCGTGCGGTATACCCTGGGTCTTGACGTATGTTCCTGACATTGCCACTACCAGTCGCAAGAACTACCTTCACACGGATCATTTGGACACCATTTTCGCTCATATGCAGCAGTGCCATCCAAACTGTTTTTCTGAAACGCCAAGCGTTATGCTCAGTAACGAAGCATTGGTGAAAACCTTGAAATCATTGCCTCTGCCAAAAATGCGCCACCACTGCAAAGGCCGCACCTTAATTAAATCCCTATGAGTAGCCGGAAATCGGCGTTCGTTGGACCAGCATCTAAAAAGATCCCATGTATCCGGTAGATATGCAGTAGCATGCTACGTTCCCACCGTTAGTGGTTACTTGGTTACTTCATCTCCAACTTTGAGATCTCTCACCTGTGTGAGACAACTGAGCACAACTGATTTTCATTTTTCCTTGAACTTATCAATCTCGTGGGCGGAAAAATCATGAACCTGCCTATCATCCGCAATTTTGTGGATAGGCAGAACATTTGCTTGCCACTTTAAAAAGCTATGAACGCAATGGTGATGTACCTGACAGGAAACTATATTATAGACTGTTTCGGGTCAGACTTTAATATGGAGGAGAGAGCGGGTCGCTCAGATGGCTGAATCAATGGTTGAGTTGTTCGACAAGCCCGGTAATTTTGTTGCAAGCGTTTCCTCAGCAGTCGATGTGATATAATTACTGTACTACTGTGAAGTTGAGTGAAGTTGTGCGTTCATGTTTGTGCACAAAATATTGCAACAAACTAGGCTATCGTTGTGGTGCAAATAAAATCCAACCTGCCGGGAGTAAACGAATGTTTTGTTCTGATACTACACATCTGAAGGCTATCAAATGGATTTCTAGTGAAAATGCCCTTTAGAGCCTGTTCCAAGCCTCATTCAACTGCAAAGTAATTATGGGACAATTAGAATGTTTACAAATAAAGACCATAGTTGTTGAGAGTTCCTTTTCTAAGCTTAGTGATCGCCTAAATGTCGTAATGCTCAGTGATAGGAGGAAAACCTCCGTCCACAAGCTTGAATTTTATGCGTCTTATGGTTTCTCATTGTTATTGTGTCGCTCGTCTTATGTGTTTTTCCGAACACACTTTTAAATTATATATGGAGGCATTCAAAAAGTAATTAGTGTGAGCGTACCATAACTCAGATTTATGAGCCTGAATCTTAAGTGGACTGTAAGAAATAGCCAGCCAGACTTTTTTAAGGAATGCATTAGAGGCTCAGAGCCATTTTTAAGTGGGCGGACAGGTTTCGTCAGTAGTACTACGTATTTTGGATATAGTTTTGAACAGCGATTATAAGCTTTCCCAATCGTGCCATGACCGAAAAGAAGACCCAAATATTTAATAACAACCTCCGTTCTACGGAATACATAGCAAATGCACTGTATCCTTACTAGTCACTGAAAACCAATGATACTTATGTGCGCCGAAATGTTGGGTAGTCTTTTATGACTTTATCAGTAGTCTTAGTATTTGAAAGTGAATACGTACCTAAATTGTGCCCGCTGGGTAATAAAACATACAAATATGGACAAAGATGTTTGAATACTCGTCAAATGCATTATATACTATGAAACAAATGATCCTTTTTATCAGCTAAATATTGCAGGACCGATATTGAGTTTTCTGAGTGCTTTGCAAACATTTTTGGATGCACACACTTGGCGTTGACAGTTCTAGCCCGAGGCAAGTTATTGGCAAAATTCCACTCAAGTTGATCCGCCTACTTTCTAATGATAAATCGTAGTTTGTCTAGACAGAAAAATTTTGTCACCTTGCGAAAGACGATTTTCTGCCGAAGAAGACGAAATTGGTAGAAAGAATCTTAGTTTGTGCATTTGCATATGTTCGTGAATTGATTTTTATGACATCAGGGAATATTTTACCAAATGGGCCTGTGCGGTAAATTATGCTTTCCAATTTGGCACAACTATTTAGAGTTTTATCCACCAATTAGATGGCGACGCCTGCATCACTTGATTGGTTAGTTTTTGAAAACACGTCATCCTCAAAATAGGAAAAACATTCGGTAAAGATATTCGTGACTGCACACGCTATGCAGTTATGCAATTGTCCCTAGTTAAGCGGAATAAAATTTCTTCGTATGAGGTTTTAAGTACAACATTTTGTAAAGCGGTGATCAACCCATAATGTTTGACAAGGTTGCCTATTCGCGTTGACCGTCTGAAACATTCTTTTACTTTCAGCATTTTTCATATAGTAGTTTCTCCAATTTCCAGAATACAGCCCAATAAATGAACAATTTATGAGCTGCCTCCCATTTGAGTGTTCCGCCATCAATTATTACTATAATACAATCCTCAAGTACAAGCATTTCACTGGTTTAGTATGCATACAGAATACTACATGCTATCTGCAAGCCGGAAGTATTGGAATTCCTAAAGTCGTTTGATTGCCAGGCAGTTGTTTATTCAACGTGGCTGTGTCGATTATTCTCTTGTCTGACTGGTATGGCCGCGAAACTTGTGACTAATCCTAATAAATTTATTCCTGATTATCATTCAAGCAGATACATGTTGTGAATCTATGGCTGTTATTAAAAGCTTTGACTGCGTGTTTATGTGGTTGAGGCCAGAATGAAACTAACCTGCTTCGTCTAAGCACGTCAAGTGAGAAATATTCTATGGACTCAAAATACCACTTTCCAGACTGGTGAAAACTCCTTGACATCCGGCGACCGGTTTTGATCTTCTTGGAGCGCATCAGGTGGGCGCATTCCTGATGCGCCAGCCTGATGTTGTACTTGAACTCAAGTTACACTATATTCGTCTAGTACACTGTCCTGCATACCTCTTTGTTTTGATAGTGGATTTAGTTGTAACCTAAGTGAAGCTCTCGTTTTTGATGTTCTTCCTCAAGTGGATTTGGTGCCGGGGGGTTTTCAGCAAACTTGTGAGTAGTGCATTATTGTTATGTGACAAATAGCAATAGTTCGAATATCATGCTAAATGAAACATGGGGTGACCTGCTTTAGCACACATTATTATGGGAGGAGTAGTTGTTTTTAATCTATAACACCGAATTCACATTACAAATAAAAAAGTTGGATTTTTATTTCCAGGAGGCGTAAGCGTTAGAGACACTGATGGCAGCTTGCCAGTCAAAACTGTTGGTCCGTGACATGAGGATTAAAGTTCTAGCTGATGATTGAAAGAGCAAATATTACATGTTCTTTCGAATTCTCATATCAGGATTTCGAGAAACCACTTCCTAATATACAGATTCATCAGCATTAGTTTGCTTTGGACAATCAGGCCGCTACACAGTTTTAAAGTGCACTGCGAATGGACGTAAACATATATAGAGGGTTTTGAACAGATAGCTTCGGCCGGATATCATTGTCTACCGAAAGCTTTTGGCGTTTTGTTAACGACACCTCTGTTGTAATCAAAGGGATAACGTAAACAGCTCCCACGACTATCTCAATATTTTGAATCCACAAATCATATTTAGCATAGAAATATAATCCACCCCGGGCACATTACCCTTTCTGGACTGTGTAACACATAGGATTGGTGGGAAATAAAAAACTACCATCAACCAGAAACCAGCAGACATAGAAACCGTTTTAAGCTACTCATTAGCACACCCAAAGTCCATATGCGCCGGCATTGGCTCATCGATGTTCCGTCGAGTCAAAGCGTTGTGCACAGAAGAGATCAACCAAATGACAGCTCACATCGAGATTACCAACAAACTTCAAGAAAGAGGATGCCCAGTGGGTTTGATTAAGTGTCAACTAAGAAAGATATTAGCTCCAGTATCTAGACCTAGTAAGGAATGGATTGGCACAGCAGTCATTCCATATAAAGCAGGAACATTGGAGTTTATTCGAAGATTGTTGAATTTAGCCAACATTTGGGTAGCTTTTCAGAAGGGAAAAAAGCTACGCCCAGTTTTGGTGCTATTGAAAGATCCCTTGCCCAGGGACTACGTGTATAAAATTAACTGTAACGATTGCACAAAGGTTTCCATAGGACAAACTGCCAGGGAATTGCACACCAGAATTGGTGAGCATAAAGGAAGGATAAGCAAACCACCAAGGAATGCAGAAGAATAACAAACGCTGGTCAAAGGATCAGCAATGGCGGTACATGCCTTAGACACGGGACATAGAATAGATCTGGAGAATGTGGAGGTTTTAATTCGAGGACTGCGATTCACACCACAGCGGCTGATAGGCGAGGCGGCGGAAATTACCAAGCATCACAGCGTGAAGAAAATTGACGGGGTGTAACAGGCGAGAGTATGGAGGGTAGTCTTAGATAGGCCGAGTTGACACGTGGCTGTGTGGTTTTCAATCCACGTAGAATGATTAGCGAAAACTGGGGGTAGGGGTGGAAATTCCAACCCGACCAAAGGTCACAGCATTCCTCTTACACAAACATCAGCCACGCAGACGGACAGAAGGTTCAAACAACGTTCGAAAGGGACCATCAAATGAACCGAACCAGAAGAACTAGACCCTAGGCTGGACCCAAACACATGTAGCTTCCCTATCGACCCGACACTTGTTCACCCGCCCTAACACACAAAATCCCCTCTGCCGACATCCAACAGATTCAACTTGACTGAGCTGATTGGTTCTCCTTCCGCTTTAATTCTCGACCAACCTCGGAACCTAGTCATTTAGCCTGACGAAGATTTTGCGTCAAAGGCGAAACTTTGCCCAGCAATAAATTTGCCGATTGCCACCAAACGTCTTCGAAAAAAACAGTGATCACTCAATCGGTTCCAGGTATTTTTCACCTGAGTAAAAAAAGCTGTATTCATGTATGTATATTTATCAGAATGATCATTCCGGGATCACAAGACAACAGCAGAAAACGGACATAATTGTAGCTTTACGTCGCAACGAACTGCGAGAACACCATGACTGTAAACTGCCACTAGCACTGTACGATACACTGGAGCGGAAGCGTTTTGTGAATAAACCGTATCTTCTGACACATTTGGCTTGCATGGTGGTTACCATAACTCGATCAGTGTTAACTTTTCAATCCCAAGTCTACTGTTCTCTAGTCCACTTACCCGATGCCCTCTTGGTGGAGGAAGGGGACTACCTTTTTTATTTTCGTTATATGACATGAGCAACAAAACGGTAGACAACATCGTATCTTTTGCCTGCATGTCGAATGTTTTGAAAAGCCTTTATGCATTCAGGGCGGAAAAAAAAATAGAATTTTCTGAGTCACAATCCGTAAGTAATATCTACAATCCAATTAAACACATGTTTTTTGAATAGTCACGAGCATTCAAATCGGAAAAAGCGATTTCGGTATTTGAGAATGTACCAAATGGAAAAACGTCCATACTAATACGTGTTCATGCAGCCGACTTCTGGATGTCAGTCGGAAGAATACCAAAGAATACTCGTTATACTGTTTTGTTCACAAGTCTGCTTAGGATGTCGCTCAATTTACAGATGCTGTTATGAAATGGAATGTACTGAGTACGGCAAGAGCAGCGTCACACCCATGAAGATTCATTTTCGTTTGGTCGTTGTATACCAGGAAACAAATGCAGCAAGCTGGGAATTCACAACTTATTAACAGAACTAGCTGAAATGCGATTAAAACAAGGCACTACATCAATTTGTGTTGGGTGCATGATGTCAGCATTATCCTCTTCCACGCAAGAATAATCGCACATGGCCCGCAGATTTTGTTCATCTTGTTCCACTTTAGCAAAAACAAGCGGTACAATTGGTCCGTAAAATGTCGCTGGCTCTTATTTGCCCCTAAAATATGTAGTTTTGTTAGTCTTCTGAACTCAGTTCAAATCAACTGAAACCAATCCCTAAAATGCTCCTTTGTGTGCAAGAAAAAACCTTCGTAAGGGCAAACCGAATCGCCTTAAAAAGCCATCACTTCTCAGAGTTTATTGTAGTAAAGTAGACAGTTGATACACCTTATACAAGCTAAATAAGGCTCTTTCTGATCTATGAGATAGTTATGCTAACTTGTACAACGCTGCCTAAGACACTAAGTTCATTCGACTGTTATATTCATAGGATCCCAGACAACCAATCAGTGAGAATGTTCATCAATGCTACCCAAAAAAGGCAACCGTCAAATAGAAACATCGCAAACGACTAATAAGATCGAGCACTAGTCTTATGTAAGGATAGATTCAGTTTGTCCCTTTTCAGTTTTACATGCCACTTTCACTTCAGTCATTGAAGTCTTCCTTTACGCATTATTAATGGCTACCATAATTTCGTCGATCGTTGTTGAAATCACAATGTCCGTTTGACTGAGAGCTGTTAGCTACTGACCAAGGCCCAGTAATTTGCATTTACTTAGATACAAATGACAGCAGTAATGCTTACGTCGTCAAATCAAAGGCATGCTTATATGTACGATCAGTCAACCTTTCCAAATGACACTGTGGAATTCGGGGAGTGATTCAAAGATCGCATTTACAGCCAATATACATAGTTACTACAAATGTCCTTCCAAAGCAGTATGATGGTTGTGCTGTCACTAAGGAGCTATCTGTATGACTTTTGGCGCACCTTCTGAATAAGCGGATTTCTTCTAAAAATCGAAACATTTTGACAGCCATCTTGATTATGGACAAAACACTTGCAGACGGATGTGCGTCTGGTGAGATGAGTTAGGTAATATCCACGCATTTACCTACTTCCGGCTGATTGTTGCCAGAGGAAGAACACATAATTTCCAGAAGTTTTCTGAGACATGCGCTGCACGAGTGACCAGCTGCCACGTTTGGATAGATCACAGTCCGCTGTTGGATTTAGTGATAAGCTCCGTAGAACGCCTGGAGAGCAAGCCGCTCATGGCCACACCTGGTCAAATTTTCAGTCGCTCTCCGAGGCGGTAATGATATGTTTGGAGACTAGTGGTTTTGTGATTCCCATATCTTCACTGCTCAGCTGATGCATAAACCATTTCACCCGTCATTCGAGGAGATGCGATAGACCTGGCAATTCATGATAGCATTTCCGCATCTCATGGACGAACCTCTTTTAATGAAGAACACATAATTTAACTGGCAGACACTAACTTCAGCGTTCGGACACCTCTTGCGCGTACAGACAAGATGTTGTACAGACGTAACCCAACAAGAAACAGATGGTTGTGTTGAAAGCGGGGATTTTTCACCAAACCAACCACAGTATTTTTTTTACTCGAAATGGAGTTCAGCTGCATAGGGACATACTCACATTATCCATCGCCACTGAGTTAATTGATCTGTCGTCTGAGTAAGACGGTAGGACTAAGTATTTGATTCCAATCTTCCAATCTTGCATTCTTCTATGTTATTAAACCTCCAATGCAGAGAGGCTGGCTGAAGTCTAACTTGGTTTCCAAAGTGTTGGCTATGAATAGTAGGAGTGCTGTATCAGCGGGGCGGCATCATCGGCTGACCGGAAGTAAGCAATCTAAGTTTACGGACCTAACTGGACACTATGGAACCCCTTCAGTGACTGTCCGGCTTATGAATATTTTGCACAATTAATGAACAGGCGGGTGGGTGCGTTTGTCGCACACCAAGAAAAATGATGCCTCTTAGACTTATGTCCGCAACCGAGCTTTTACATAAGAGTAACAGTTCTTAATGAAGTTTATCAACTATGAAGATACACAGTCAACCCAAGGTTAAAGATAATCAAACCAAACTCACATTCAAAGTTGCTGATGCATGGACTATGAGTGATGCTCCTGTGTTCGCTGCAGGGAGAATATTTGGTCCACACGACCTGTTTCAGGGCGAAAGCGTTCTTGTTTAAACTTGTTCGTTTATCCAGTGTTTAGAAATGTAGGTAGCAAGGAAGAGGAGTGATATGACAATGTCAAAGCTAAAATTGATTTCGTAAAAATTATTGCGTAATTCTATTGACCTTTAAGTAATTCTTCGTAAAGTAGAGATGTCTTACTCGAGCAACAAAGTGCTAGTCTCCGAGATCGAAGAGATTAACCCGTTGAATAGCTTGGGTATTGCGGATTGGCAGAATGAGTAGACCTCAGCAGCAGCTCTCCTACTCTTCAGTTATCTGGCACTTGCGACACCCACCGATCCATTTGGATCTTACACTTGGTATTCTGTAATTTTGAGGCCAAAATGGTTCTGAGCCTCTGCTTTCTGACTAAAGGTTGCTTACACTACTTCGCCCATCGTTTGGTAGCCTTATCACTTTTGTTTAAAGACCCACTTGCGTAATGTCAGTTCGGAAGTCTACTCGCTTACGTTGAGAACCCAAGCTTGCCTCCTGATTATCTCAACTAGAGAGACAACAAAATATGTTGCCATTTCGGGACACCGTAACATGAATGGCATCGCATTCTAGAAGCGATCCCAGTAAATTTGAACTGATTCAATAAACTGAGTTACTTCCTTGTCGCTGTTGTCTTGAAATCAGCGTATAGTAAGTCAAAATGAACAGACAACCAATCTACCTGCAACAAGTTTATAGCCGCCGAATTCCCGTTTACGCACTACCACGATGTAGTGAAAAATATCCCCTCATTTGAGGCTGCATCGTATCCGGTTCCATGGAAGCATTTCAATGGGAGCAACGGACTACGCTATTCACTTCCAAACACCCTCACAGACCATGCTGAGGTGTTTAAAATCAACGGGTATGAGTTCTTCATAAGGCTTGCGCATATGGAAGCAAGGATCCTGAATGAGTCTGCAGCAGTACTTTTATTTGAACGTAAAAAACTTAATAATAATGTACATTTCGGACCTGAATCAACAGGCTTGTGATCACCACGATTCTGGAATGGTTAAAATATTGATTCATGCTAATAAACTAATTGCAGCCAGACAGCACGGATGTAGTTCGTCCAAATTATCCACCGCACAAAGGTTCAACTAGTTTACCATGCTTCGCTCCCCAAGCAGAAGACTGAAAAACGGTGATTGTGAGGGCATTACTCCTTGTTGTACATCCAGGCGTCTTTTACAAAGGTACTGCTAAATCGTTCCGTCTCTGGTTCCGTCTATTGGGAAGGTCTTCAGTGGACACTGCCTGCACAGGTTCCACCTTAGTCCCAACGTTCTGACATCGCATTTTACTTGTAACGGCTTTTTAGTTTAATCTTCTGATGGGCACACCTTTTACACTGCACAGCAGCAGGGCGCAAAATATCGTAGCTGCTTCGTGCCACATGATCCATAAGCTTGCTAACGGTACCGGACAAAGGCGAACCAAGGCATCCAGTCATGAAAAACATCAAAGCCGACACACAGGTCTCTACGTTGCTGATATTTTATTCACCCGTACAAAGTTAAACAAACGCACATAAAAGCATAAGCTGCGTGAAACCTAGCGGTTTGAAATAGCCTCGCCGGCGCCGATCCATGTGACTGAGGTTTGCGCACCGGGTACTTTGCACTTATTCCAAACAATGCGTACTGCTATTCTTACTGTTAGATACTCTGGTGTATTATTGTATGCACTGTCATAAGCCAATTATAGATTGGCGCTTTAGCTCTTCTTTGGAACGTGTCACTGCGGTGAAATTTGTATCCCAACATTACCTTAGGGATTTCCGCTCGCTTAAGGGCGTCCTCAGCGACGAAAATGGGGGTTGAAAAAGTACACCTCTGTACTTTTCTAACCATTTCCGTGGGAGCCCATTCAATCAGTAGGCATGTTTGATTTCGGTAGCTGTGTCAGATCCACATGCGTTTTCCTCTCCCCACGTCTAGTAAGACCATAAAAAACAAGTGATCTTCGCGCCAAACTGATTTATCGCCCATCAAAAATCCAGTATAGATATTTTTATGTCGATTGAAGACCTGGTTTCGGAAGATTTGTCGAGTTTCGGTGTGATACTGTATTTATTCGGCATATCGCCGTCAAATCGACTTTTGAGCTACTTCCTGTATTTAGGAATGAACCCCAATATTTGGTATGCAATATACCACATTGACATGTCATCTTAACGCAACCGCACACCTTTTTACTTCGCAAAATGGTAGTATACTTCCAGACTGCCTCTATGTTTTGTGATCAGTTGATGCAGCAGCAAACCCATAACGTGGAATCCTTAAGTCTAAAAATGGGGAACCGCTACTTGTTTGTTTGTTGCTGAACGAACCAATACTGATAACCGCAGGAATGAGTGAGTCAAATGGTAAAGTTGAATTATAGCAAGTAAGAATTATAGCAAGCAAGAGTCATTATTTAAGGGAGCATTTAATTGGCGTCCGACTTTGTTTGATGTGAGTAGTATGACGAGGAATTCTGGCAAATAAATTACCATATTCCCTGCTAACAGTTTTTCCTTTGTTTTTGAAATTGCGAAGCCTGAAAATTGGCGTAAAAGTGGGGCATAATGTGAAGGACTTTAGCTGCGCTTTTCGTTTTTTTAGAAATTGGTTCTGACTCCGGGAAGAAATAATCAATAGTTTGAACAATATTGGTCATATGTATATGGTCGGCGCACGAAATATAGAATGCTGGAATAAAACGTGTGTACCCATCAAAAATATAAGCAGCGGATCCGGTGAACTATGCTGTCTACGTGCTGCGAATTTACGCAACTTTCAATAAGAAGCCTTAGTCGTTTCTGGTATCCAATGCAACGGGCGCTAAAGGGGTTAAGTTTCTTGATTGCTACGTTGAGATATCTCTCTATTTGTTTCCTTACTTGCTGTTGACTCGGCTGAGCAATTGATCAATGATCCGGTGGGCCAGTGTTCCCACTGAGAGGTGTACCACTTAAACACTGGTTTGCGTAAAATGATGTGCTAGCACTATGAAATTTTTTCACCATTATTTTTCATTTGCCTCAATGTTTGTGCCTCGCGCCAATTCTTTGTAGTTTCATTTTTGCAGTATTACAGTTCCTATGTGCAATGTTTACCACACAGCGGAAGCAGAAGACATGATGAGAAATGTCAGGAGATTAGTGATGAAACCACCCAGAAGTACGGCAGAGACGTCAGCCTGAATTAATCCAGACAATGCCTAAAATATCCAAACCAAAGCAGCATCTCTAGGCGGGTTGTCGATTCCAACTGAAACAGAAAGGCATGTTAGAGCACAACAAGCAGAATACTGTTTTAAATTATCATGAATTCTAAAAGTCCGCTGACCAATGCTATCTTTGAAAAACATTTTGTCTTATAGGTCTGCGAAGTGTGTACGTTAATTATTTATGAAGAAACGCGTAGCTGGATTGCCAGCAACATGCTGGTGGCACAAACAAACGAAGAAATTTTAATCAATCACCGTCACAACTGTTCTGTATAGTGGCCGTTGAGATGTTCCATACATCCTAGATCATTAAACGATACTAGCAAAGTAAAAGAGAATAGTTGCGTGTAGTTCGTTTTGACGGCTCTCTTAAAGTTACCCTGAGTATGACTACTTGGAAGTTTCGTAGTTGCTATGCAAATATAACATCACCGTAGTTCGCTTTCACTAACTCGTTTGAGTTTAGTCCTTTCCGCGTGCCTACACTCTGTCGCAAACATGACAAAACCAATTATTCTAACCATCCGGCGCAAGATAATCATTGACATTCGCGGGATAAGGAAACGATAATTGTTTTATTTGTCAATTAGTGGTAAAATTTTCTGGTAAAAAGTTAAACTTTTGATTTAAGTCTCTCTATTTTAATCAACGATGAAGCATACGGGTTCCACGACAACCTTTAGCGGACGCCAATCTGAATAAGAATAAAAATGACTGGGAGAAACAACTTAGAATTGACCCACTTAAGGCTATTGTTTGGTCACCTATTCAGGAAGTTTCAAGACCTGTCCAGGCTTTCACTATAGATGAGCGTTTTTTATTTAAAACCTAGGCCTAAATTTATTCCTTGAAATATAAAATTCATTTGAAAAGCAAAATTCGTAGTCAGAATTTATGAATGTATTTGCAAAATAGTGTTCATTACGTCAACACATATTCTATGTGCCGATATATCTTCATATAAATCTCCATATTTGACAACTTTCCCCAAATGAATCCATACCCTTATCATTTAGTGCGACCATTCAACTTACTTGCAAGGTATATTGACAGACTTTTTCCGACTGAAACACTCTACAAGTTGAGAAAGTTAGATTTTGATTCACTCATGTGGAGGAATGATACAAAACTTTTGCCGCGTTCATAAAATGAGGGTTTTCAACTATACGTTATGGCTTAGAGGGTGGGAGGGTCACGTATTGAAACCGTATCATCAACCTCTTTTTATAGGGGCCAAAATACTATATTTTTTGGTCAAGATAATGTGCAGCCTTTACAATTTTGTGTTTACGCCATCAAAAGTTGATCTGTAGATTCCGAGCAATTTTTTATCTCGTAGATGGACGAACATGATTCCCGTGACCTCCTGGTTAGTAGTTTGAATAAGCAAAGAGATTCTCCGGTGTTACATCAGATGCGCAACGCTGATAATTCCAAAGAAGGATGGAACCGTCGTACAGTGCTTCTCGGTTTTTCAGCATAGATTGGCTTTACTTACAGGAATAAATCTCCACAAAATTCTCGAACCTTCTCACACGTGCAACAAGCAAAATGTATTTTCTACGGGATAATCAAGTACGCGACTTAATCTGCAATGCTGACGCATGGATATACACAGTGCGTTGTTTGCTATACTCGCGCTGTCATTCGACGTCTGACTTCTGTGGACGGGATCAGGTTTTTCAATCGACATTCGTCCGGTTTTTACGGGGACGAGGTTTGTGCTACGAAATGAGGGAAATATTTTATAGTAAGTGCTTGAAAATCGATCTCTCGCAATGTGTTGGTGGCCTTAAACAACAGGCTTTCAGGTGTAAAGTTCAGGTTTCCTCTTTTGTTTTACGTGAACATGATGTGTTTTAAAGATGATCCATCACCGCACTGCGTAGCAGCCACTTTACAAATAAGGGTTCACTGAAAACTGATGATAACTCATGAGGAACTACACTTCGATCAAAACGGGGAACGTAGCCTACTTTTGACCCGGATAAACTAAAAATATAATCCGATATCCTCACAGGATTTGGATGATCGGGTATCCCACGCATAGCTTTGGCAACCGTAAAACTGTTGTTTAACTTTGCATTGAAATATCTCTACGAGAGTGGGAGAATTTACGATCTGTTGACACGGCTAATTAGCCCGGGGGTTTTCGGATAAGAAAAGCACTAAAGTTTTCGTTCAGCAAGCCGTTATACCTTTCGTTCAATATGTTTCATTCACAGGTAAAAGTAGAAGGAATATCTATCCGTATTCTAGGTGAGGGCGGGTGTATTCTATTTTGGGCTTACGCTGACCAAACACGCGTCTGTAAGACAAGGGGGCAAATATGCAGCCGGAAGTGTGAGCGGTGGGGATATAAATGTGCGACAAATGATGTTCGGTTAACCGATTGTTTTAAATAGTTAAACTGAAGTTTACTAATTGATATGCAGCGGTTGTAAGTTACGGTAAGTTAGGGTGCTGGAACATTATTAGTTATAAGTGTATCTCTATAGAGATCAAATGTGATCCCTTTAGTACCGTGCTTCGGTCCAGAGACCAACATATCGTCATCACCACTATCAGTAAATCTTCAGAACAAATTATAGTTGTTCTGTGCGGTAAAGTTAAGATAAGGGTATGTTTATGCCTCAATGGCATAAAATAATTGCAGTTAACGTAATGAGCATTTTCCAACGACTTTCAGGAAAACCACTCGGATAACCAAACTGAAACAATATGTAGTCTGACGATTAAGACTTCTAGGAAATGTGACGTGGTTTGAATTTCGGTTTCATAATTAAAGCAAATGGCACGCTGTGTATTTTTGAAATTATTTGCGACAATTTCATTGTTGGAGTCATCTGATACAAGTGCCATATTATCCAAGCTAGAACGAGATGCACACTATCTTCCCCCAAAAAGTTAAGCAAGATTAAACTTACCTACAAAGCCGTCGCTATCAAGAAGATGGCCCTCGTTGATTTCAATCATTCGTTAGCAAAATGGAAAATTATATCGCAATTGTACGCATGGGTCAAAAGTAGTAACTCATCCAAGTGGACAGAAGATATGATGTGAGCTGTCTGATAAATCAATATGTTGGCAATTAGATAATCAGTCTTGGTTGTTTATGCCGTTTTTTGTCCTCAGGTACTGACCTGTTATTTGGTCTTTGCTAAAATCAAATAATATTCAGACAATTTCCAAGTAAAACATAGAAAATGTGACAAAAATTTACAACAGATAACGAAACTGACTTTTTAACCAAATAAATGAGATAACTTTTGCCAGGATGAAGAAGGAAGAAGGCCTTCGCTGCGGAGTTCGATACGCCGGCCGACCGCCAGGAGGCTATGAGGCGGTTCAAGATGGCCAGGATGGCATCCGTAACTGACCCGACCGTGTTCTTCGCCGGCCTGCAGCAGTTGTTGGATCGCGCTTTGCCGACGCTGGACGGAGTGTCGCGACACCAGTTGCTGTCGGATCAGTTCGCCGAAGGTGTGCAGCCCGCGCTTGGTGCCCAGTTGAGGTTGGCACGAGCAACTGGCCAGTTAAGTGTGGAGGAGCTGGTGCGCCGGCCGGAAGAAAGGAGTTTCTAAAAATATATATAAAATATACATATATATATAAGAACATATGCAAGGCATGAATTACAACCTGGCTGTCTGGTCACTCATTTGCAACACTCTGTGACTGCCTTCAGTTGGTTTTCGGTTCTCATCTAAAAGTTGCTGAAATGGAATAAATAATGTCACATCATATGCGGTTGGAGTGAGTGCTCGTGAATTCGTTGAACATGCGATTAACAAACGGTTTGAATGTTTGTTGTGCCGTTCAGCTGTAACATCGTTCCGGTGCCTAGCTGTCCTGCTACCCGAAGGAATCACGAGGGCTGATTTACTGCCGGGTTGCCCAGGCTTAGAGAGGGGAAGTCGAGACGGAGAGGTCGGGTTCGAACCACGGACCTTTCGTTCAGTAAATTCGGGATCTTACCACTTGAGTCATCTTCGTTGTATAACGAAGGCTATATTGCTTTTGGCTTAAAAGTGAGCCAAAATTGTAACACTGAATGTAGGTACAAGGTGTTTTGAAAGATGTATTTTAGAGTGGTTTATATTTTGAAATGACTGTCACCCTCGAGACTGGAAGATACTAGACCGCAATGTATGTGAGATTCAACCCTCGCGCTTTGTTGGCCCATGTATTTCAGGAAGTTCTACGGCGTCTAATCGTAAACAAATCATGGTAATTCCTGGTGAATCTGGACACAAGCAATGGGTTCTTGAAGACTTCGGTGGAATTTACACAATAAAAGATCGGAATTGGGATGAATAAAAACACGGGTGTTATTCAAATTGGTATTGAAGAACTGTGCCCTTAACGAATGAGACAAAATGAAGCTCTTAAGCCCTGTTACTTAGCCGATTGGCAGCTGGCAAGTTTCTTCATTAATAACGCTGAAAAATTTTGAGGATGAAAATATTAAACAATTTATTCCAGTGCAACTGTTTAGTTCCATGTTATCTTTCTAAACTGTCAACACGGGTTTTGTAGCGTTACTTTTAAGGTTACAATGATATGACTTGTTAATTATCAGAATGTCAGTGCAGGCTGTTAAATGTCAGGATCGTTCAGTATTAGGCACCAGTCTGAGGGCGGGTGACGACAAACTTACTTTCGTGAAAATAATAAATTTTTGAATCGTTTCTCTAGTAAGCCTGTTAATGTACTGACTGAAATTAAGTTTCGTTACATAATCAGCTTCAGTTGAAATGGCATAATGCTCTTCGTTGTTTGGACAAAGCATACAAACACATTCACTCGTTTCTTGTACATATACTGATTTCAAATGGTTCCATGATGAAACTTATTTTGGTGTAGTGATGGTGACAGCAAAACGGCCAGGTGGAGTTGAGTTCCGGGAGTTGGGCATAATATATTTGAATACGGCTTTAGTTAACTTTCCGAGTTTGAATTCGAATTTGAAATGTTTTTCGTTGTACTCTGATTCAAATCCAAATGGCCACCGTCAGGGAAACAGTATGAGTGTAGCGCTTTACGCGTTACATTGTGTAGAAAACACGAATACGTGGTGCATATTGGGCTGCCAGTAGTTTAGACAAAAAATTTCGTTGTTTGAGCCACTGACCACATGAACTTTCCGTCTTCAATCAGAGGGCCAGGGACTACACGAAACTTGATAATAATTATGTACACAGAGGATGTGTGATGATGGGCCATTGGCAACGCAGGTTTAGTATTCTGCTATTAGCTAGAATTACCGGGGTCTAGTACCATAAAATCAGTTTCGCGCACACTCCTTTCTTTTTCAGGCTGAAATTCTCAATAAATATCCTACATAACCTCCTTGGGCTGGCAAACTCGAAATGCAAAGAATGCCGGAGCACTGTCACATTCTGTAAGTCCTTTGCATATGCAAGAAGTTGACTATGCAAATTACACCTGGTGTGCCAAATAAGGCTGCGCGGGCGTGTGCTGAAAATATGTAATCTTTTACACAGTTTAATGCGCACCTCGAGCCAATATGATGAATTTTTACTTGCACATACGCTAAACTGCTGTAACTAAAGAAAATCACTTACCGTTTAACTCGATTTTGCAAGGCGTGCCACACAAATTAATGTTTTATAGCACAATTTTCTGGGTTATTTATTTCGTATATCCCCGTCAAAACTCTGGTGCATTCTGATGATGCCGGCTTTTGTGAATCGTTCATTACCCAAGATTTAGCTTTATCTTTAATGACCGCACTTACGAATTGTTGTCCGGCATTATTTCCACACTATTTGAGAGGTTGCAGTACGCATAAAAATGTATTCATCTCATTTAGCTTAAAAAACTTTAAATATAATATCCTATTTTTGAAATATCCTTGTGTCCATTACCAATGTATCAGGGACTTCCATGTAAACCCAAGTCAAATTACCGTTCCGGTAAAGTGCATAACGTTCTCCATAATTAAAACAGTGCTGGGTTTAGTTAAATATATTAATGCTAACTACAGAGTAATTGCCGGTGGTTGAATCTTTTGTCGAAAAAATATGTATGTGTTTTGCTACATAAAAACCCCTCGTTGAAAACATTGTTCTTCAGAATTTTCCTGAAAATCTCTGTATGTCATACTTTGCTGTTATGTCCCTCATAGTTCGCTCATGGCGCTCTTAAATTTTCTGTGATATGACGAAATTATCAATAGAGTCAGATAATGTTCGAATACATCCTAGCCGATGTGTAAGTATGTAACTCACGATCAAATGGTTGCGAAAGGAAAGTTGCCTAAAATTGACAGTGGTCTGGGTTAGTTTTGGATACTTTTTCGAAAAAGAAATGGCAAAGATTTGGGGTGGTTATTTTTGCTACACTTAGCAGGAGTACAACTGCAGTATTAGGATTATATCAGTAGCAGATGGCTGCTCCTAAATTCCTTAGTCCAAGCAGATAGGTTTGATTGCATCATCCGAATCCCGAAAGGACAACATAGCTATTATACCGGTCAAATGAAGTGCATGCAACGGTCAACCCAGTGCAATAAGGATGATGAGAATTAATTACACAAATTGGTGAAAATTAAAGATGAGAAAAAATTGCTATGCGAGGAGGCATTTGGTAAGTGACACAGTGACACAACTAAAAAACGAATGCTGCTATACCCACCACAAATGCGAGTGAATCACACTGATGATAAGCTGCTCGTCACCGAACTGTAGTGTTCATAATGCTCGCCGGATGGTTGCGGATTCTATTTTCCATGAAGTTCTGAGAGATGCGCATCTCCGACAATTCACAATAAGGATAAAACATTTGTACAGTGCTTGTTGGGTTTCAGGATAGATTTTCTGCACTTGCAGGACGAAATGTGAACTGGAAATCACTCGCTGCTATCAGGTAATAACTTTAGCAGAAAAATAAAACCGCGACATTTATTGCAGCACAGTCACTAAGATTCGGCGTTAAGATTAACATCACTTTATTCTCAGTCGTCCTGCTTTGATAAAGGCTAGCTTAGCTACAGAAAACTTAGAAGAATGCCGACATATAAATAGACCGCCAACTTTACTAGTTTTCAAGTACGTTCCTAGTAATAATTGTTGCTCTAGCAGCATGCAGATGCACAACTCTGAACATCAATGCTTCCATTACATTCTTTGAACTATGATACTCGTGAGTTTGCTTTAAGTATGACGATATTCTGCATGGAAAAGATTGCGTTTGTCGTATTGATTAACGGAACGTTATTCTAGTGCGTTTGATGTCTGCCTTCCGTTCACTTGAACGCCATGAAGATTGATGTACCAAACCACGGTTTATTTTGTGAACGTTATGCAGATGTTCCGCTAAGGTAGTGTCGATAACGGCATCTAATCATAGGGGGCATGAAAAATCATCCCGTGTATGGATAATCAAGTCAGCCCTGTGCAGTATTAGGATTATATCAGTAGCAGATGGCTGCTCCTAAATTCCTTAGTCCAAGCAGATAGGTTTGATTGCATCATCCGAATCCCGAAAGGACAACATAGCTATTATACCGGTCAAATGAAGTGCATGCAACGGTCAACCCAGTGCAATAAGGATGATGAGAATTAATTACACAAATTGGTGAAAATTAAAGATGAGAAAAAATTGCTATGCGAGGAGGCATTTGGTAAGTGACACAGTGACACAACTAAAAAACGAATGCTGCTATACCCACCACAAATGCGAGTGAATCACACTGATGATAAGCTGCTCGTCACCGAACTGTAGTGTTCATAATGCTCGCCGGATGGTTGCGGATTCTATTTTCCATGAAGTTCTGAGAGATGCGCATCTCCGACAATTCACAATAAGGATAAAACATTTGTACAGTGCTTGTTGGGTTTCAGGATAGATTTTCTGCACTTGCAGGACGAAATGTGAACTGGAAATCACTCGCTGCTATCAGGTAATAACTTTAGCAGAAAAATAAAACCGCGACATTTATTGCAGCACAGTCACTAAGATTCGGCGTTAAGATTAACATCACTTTATTCTCAGTCGTCCTGCTTTGATAAAGGCTAGCTTAGCTACAGAAAACTTAGAAGAATGCCGACATATAAATAGACCGCCAACTTTACTAGTTTTCAAGTACGTTCCTAGTAATAATTGTTGCTCTAGCAGCATGCAGATGCACAACTCTGAACATCAATGCTTCCATTACATTCTTTGAACTATGATACTCGTGAGTTTGCTTTAAGTATGACGATATTCTGCATGGAAAAGATTGCGTTTGTCGTATTGATTAACGGAACGTTATTCTAGTGCGTTTGATGTCTGCCTTCCGTTCACTTGAACGCCATGAAGATTGATGTACCAAACCACGGTTTATTTTGTGAACGTTATGCAGATGTTCCGCTAAGGTAGTGTCGATAACGGCATCTAATCATAGGGGGCATGAAAAATCATCCCGTGTATGGATAATCAAGTCAGCCCTGGATGTGCTTTCCCACACGTGTGTTGTGAAACTGATCATCGCGTTTATTGCTAGCAGCAACAACAAGATAGGTACCAAAAACCAAAATAATCTACATGTTTGTTGACAACAACCTCATACTCACATCCTCTCGGGAATTTTCCACAAAAAAGTTATGAAAGCTGAATTCAAGTTCTCCCCCGTTTCCGAAAATATTTCACTCAGTAAGTCGCAGTTCAACAAATCGGCCTATTCATCACGTACTGCAGGCAAACGGACAATTTATATTTGTCGACGAATTTGGCAACGAATTGGTGAAATCTGTGTTGGCCTTTGAGCACCTGGTTTATAAATTAAGACCATTGTTTCCTAGATGGATGTGAATTATTCTTTTTTCAGTTCCATGATGAGCTATAGTTTGAAGAGGGTTCTGAGTTACTGAGCATTCAGCAACGTTGTTACTTTAAGCTGTTCAGTATATGTTGCCGCGCTACAGACGTTCTACGTGCACTAAAACGTAAAGTCGATTTTCTTGTAGTTTGTAGCTTTTATTCGCATGATCTAGTCAGTGCAATGAATAAAATTTATCTCACTGCATTTGAGTGACTTAATGAGTTTAGTGAATCTTCTGTTGTTGTGATTACTACTGGAGAAAGTTTCTCGACAATAACAATGCAACTGAGAATAAGTGGCTGAGAACAACAGACAACACATGAACAGTGCTTTTGAACGTTTACCGCATTATTGCTGGTTAACTTTATTTCATGACTGGGCATGGGGTCAATGAACACCTGAAAACGCAACATTTTAGTCACTCGTTTATCAGTCGAACAGCACTTTCTCCTGTATCAAGTATCTCTCAACGCGAAACCAGTAATTAATAACAATCGGACTCACTAGCCATCGTAAATGGTACTCGCGCTCTTCTGACAGTAAATTTGAACGGGGTTATCTGAGCAAATACTCTGATAAAATGAGCTATTAAATTAACATTCGCACATTTGGCACGCCCGAGTGAGGAGAGCATGTGCGCGAAACCCGAGCAGACATCATCATCACTTACAAGTGAAGATATTGGAGTTATCAACCATGCATTTGTGAGTGGCGCGTTGGGTTTCACCAAACTTGAAGTTAGTACATTAGGACAAGCAGGCATTTACTAGGAAATACTGTACGAGTCTGACGTATTGACCGTTGCAAAATGATCAAACAAGAAATGTGAACTTCCACTGCCTCTCCAGCTCAGTTATAATGTGACTTTCTACTCGTATTTTTCTTCCCATGAACCGTAGAGCAACCCCTCCAGACTACACTAGATTGTGTAATGTTACATTTTATTTATATGCCACGGGGCCCGGTATAAGAATACTCACGATAACACAACGCCGACACACAATTGTTGCCATTTTTAGAATAATCGTGAAACGCTTTCAAATGAATTGAATATAGCATGCGGTACGGACTACTTCTTACTAGAAAAAAGCATCGCCAGAATAAATACATAGGTACCTAGCAGTTGAAACTCAGGTAGTTTTGATGGAGGTGTGATGCAAAAAGTGTACTTCGTCACTAAAAACCGGTATGGACGTATTGCAATTATCTCGGAAAAACGGGGAACTGGGACCAATCTATGGTTCTAACCGCTTCCTAAAATGCTTCCGAAACCAGCCTACCCCGCCACGGAGGTATAACTTACAGAAGTTCCACTGGCTCCTTTCAAATCGTGACGCTATTTTTGGCACGTGTGTCGAAATTCATGTGGCGCCCAGCAAAATATGGACCTGTCAGAGTGTACACTAGTGATATCTTTACAATGAGTCAAGCGTCACTTATGCAGCCGTTAAACAATTGTAATTTTCCTCAACTCTGCAGGAGCATTTGACTCAGTGGATAGATAAACCCCATGAATATTCACATTTAGAGAGGGTTGCACTTGAACCTGTTTATCACAATTAGTGCATTTTGTCGTCACAATCCGCTTGACTTAAAATGTACAATGTTTTTGTTCATGGACATCCTGGAGATCGTCAAGACGGTCTACTCACTGCTCAAGGTTAAAATAAGAAGCACGTTCCAAGGAACCATGAATCTAGAGATAGAAATTACGCCGCCAGAAAGTAGTAGATCCGAACCGTGCAGACAGCATTGTTTTATGTGTTTGTCGTTATTTTTGGCGCAAGCAATTTATTCAGTATATATGAGATGGGCGCATGTTTTAGCATGCATTCTACACCTTTAAATTTCACATTCTCACTTCTTTAGTTTTCATTCCCTTGTGTTCTTCTGATATTTCATAATTAAGGAATTGCGTTTGTTAACCAGTTTACGTAATTTATCACGTGCATGCTCTAAGCCAGTACTGTAACGAGCCAATTTAATATTCTTATAAAGAAGGTGTGGAAAATCTTATTCATCGATTGTCACTAATGGTTTCAGAACATAAGTTCACTGAAGATAAAGGAATACACACTCGACGAATGCAGGACTGACCTCATTTTATTTTAGTATACCTTGGTCCTTGCCATTGGAGAACTTCAGACACCATTAAGTCCATATAGAAAAATGCACTTTAATATCATAAATCTATGGTGCATTCGTTGTCCATGTGCGGTTGCAGTGTTTGGACCAACGTCATATGGGCATTAAATTCATGGTTGAACATGAAGAAGTATTACCTCTTCTTGGATGCCCAGATGGTAAGAGAGATTGTAGAACGATGATTACCTCGGTAGTGCCCTTACAAGTTAGGAGAATGCCCCGGAATAGAAATTAAAACAGAAAATTAAGCGTCCCACTAAAAACTGTTTTTATCACATTACCTTCAAAGTGAACCAGAATGCTAGACCAGGGCGGCTGCGATTGTGTAGAACTTTCACCGAAAATTCAATGCCGATGCGTTTATGATGTTAAACAGAACACCACTCCATTGCAATTGGCTTAAAATATTCATGTTAGTCTGTTGCCTCTCCCTTCTTGTAATTTTTCCGAAATGTTCGCAGTAGTAAATGCGTCCAAAGAACAGTGGCATGTTGTTTGCAAGTATTTCTGAAAATGTCCCCAACAACATAACTAATAATAACTTAAAAATCCCGTCCAGAGCAGCCGCTTACCACTTGTTGGATTGCAGTGGGTGCAAGGAAGCACAAGATTTTCTCAAAATCGCGGTGTCAAAAACCAATCCTCTAACACTCCTTTCTTGAGCAGCAGCAATTAGAGAACGAATAGGATTTTTAGAAACAATTGGGATCTGTGGCTAGCCTTGCCTTGTTTTGGAAAGGCCAAAATTGAGACAAATCTACAGTTCTAGTGATTGTTTCCAACCTTATCCACGGTTCGATGGCCTTTGTTTGTTGAAAGTTTTCCACTGACAAGTGTCTTTGTCCGTCGAGTTACCTGTCCGTTATCCCGCCCTAACCTTGATTCTCATTGTGTGAACGCCGACATAATACACAAATAAACCGAACTCATTCGAACCTTTCACGAGGCTTCTACTTTCTCGCATAAATGACATCTTCAGTTGCCTGATCATTGGTGTCTCTCTAGCATATTACCAGGTGGCTGGCCGGTGGCGAATGAGCAACAACGTAATGCGTAAATGGCTGACCATAAGGTTGAATAAATTGGCCTGGATATGATATAGCGTTGTCCATCCAGCCACCAAGAAATTTTCAAAAAGTAAACGTGGTGTAACGCAATTTTCCGATTGTATTTAATTATAAAATAAATTCAGTCAAGCTATCGTCAACCAGTGGTCGTGTGATACGAATTCGGTGATTGAAGAGATACGTGGCCCTAAATAAGCGTCATTCGCACTACTACTCAGACACTCTTGGCCAAAAAAAAACGAGGAAAAATATACTAGTGAAACAACAAATTGTCCGTACTGGGCGACAGTCCTACGAAGACAGCTCAATTGAACCGTTTATATACATTGCACTCGCCAGCTCTGCATGTCAATCATGGAAGACTTTTTAGACCAAACTCCTCCAAACACGTGGCCGGTTTAACAGCAAATTATTTTTCCAAAGTACAGCGAATCATTCAAACTGGAAAAAAGTGGACAGTTTATATAAATGACCGGGTGTTCATCTTTTTTTCATAACACGTCCACGGATTGTGAAAGTATTCTGACCTCAAATACAAATCTGAAGTGATAAACCGGTTCGAATAATTTGGATTTCGGCGTTGTTGAATCTTGCTTGATTCCCCTGTGATCCACGAGTATGAGCTAAGGATTATAAACAAACCCTGAATAAATGGGCGCGCAAAATGTAAGAAACCGGGCACGCTTAAACAGAAAATAAGCCGTCGTCAACAACAACTTGAGTGAAATCTGACTGAACCTTTTCATTCGTTTTTCTACAGCTGTGAAGTAGCCGGGCCACCTAAGATAATTGATGAATATAGCTTCCTGACATTCTTGATGAGTTTAATCCAACGACTGTGGAACTGTTTTCGGCACAAGCTTCATAACATTGCCTGTGTCTGCGCTAAGAGTAAAATGTTGAGGAATCAGTTCACTATGATTATTGAATTGCTGATGACGTATTCCGGTTTTATCACACATTCACAAAAAGGTCACCAAAGGGCATGTTATGGGGTCATTTTTATTTTATTTCGATTCCATATAACCTGCAAAGTTTTCATCCGCATAATAATATCAGCTCAAATCCATCGGGATGAATGTAAAATGTTGGTAATGTGTTAATGTTAATGTGTCTGTTAATCAGCCTGTTCCTGATTTTTCGCCGAGCTTGGCAGTTGACTTCCGGGAGTTCTGTCCACATTTTGGGAGATGCCTTCAGTTTGCTGGTTCCTCTCTCCATGCTTGCGCTCATACAGCTTGCAAAGAGCAGCCGTGAACTACAATCTGATAGTCTACCAACCATCTTTATCATAGTTGTACTCCTATCGGCTCGACCGTGATCTGTCTTGAGTGGTTATCTGATTCCCTGTTGTTTGATTGTTCGGCGGTTTGCCTTGTACTAATACTAGTCTTCTGC
The DNA here is from genome assembly GCF_000715545.1 of Opisthorchis viverrini. Classification (NCBI taxonomy): domain Eukaryota; kingdom Metazoa; phylum Platyhelminthes; class Trematoda; order Opisthorchiida; family Opisthorchiidae; genus Opisthorchis; species Opisthorchis viverrini. The sequence goes on along the minus strand of NW_008751718.1, from coordinate 226,340 downwards.
CTTCATTCTGATTGATCTATATCCAACTCACGGTTATTACCGTAATCCCAGTCGGTTGATTTGAAATCAGGCTCCGGTTATTTTCGCTGATTTGGTAGACAGATCAAGTCACCGTTTCGAACCGGATTTCTTTTCGTTTTAGCTTTGTCGATTTTCTGTCTGATTCCTTGTTCTGAACAGTGTTTGATGGTTCTGTAATTCTTTTGTCCTCAGAGGCTGATACACGAGGGCGATCTCACTGCGTCTGTTTAGTGCCCCATTAGCGAAGTACAACGCCTCCATGAATTCGCGTTTTTGCTTTTTCAAGTACGCTGACACGGTTCCAGTCGAATTCATGTTCTTCTTGGTCTGTATATACTAGACGAGCAAGAGTTGGTTTATTCATTGGTCTGGATAATGTTTTTGCAGCGTATTGGTAGGTTTATGGGCCACCCATATAACTTGCTATCGTGATATTCTGGCGGGTATCTCCGAAGTGTCCTTGTATGGCACTGTTAGTGTTCTGCTTGTACCTTCGTTCATCAAGTTGGTTGGGTTGCATCCGCTTACTGTTCTTCAGATAGCACATCCTGGGTAACTGTTTCTTTTGAAGACTTTGCACAAGCGCCTCTCCTAATTTGCTCTGAATTCCATTGTGTTGCAGTGGATTTTACTCCGCTTGAATAGTGCTCGAATGCAGCTGCGTTTGTGGTGGATTTGATAGGTTGCAATTTGATCCTCATGTGTAGCCCTTATGTACACTTCCGTTTGCATCCGTCCATTTGGCAAACTTGTGATGAGGCCATCGAAAACCGCTACGCCGTTGTTGTTTTCCCCTTATATTGCGAGTATGAGGATCAATAACCGAAGTCCAATGGCAAATCAATCGACTGAGCTTACAGTTAATAACCGCGAGTTGGATACGGACCAACCAGAATGAAAATTAGAAGGAACTAATAGAAGTATACCATCAACCAATCAAACAAAAAGAAAACGGACCACCACTCAAAACAGATCACGGTCGAGCCAATACGAGTCTAAATGTGGTAATGATGGTCAACAGCCAATCAGCTTGTAGCTCACGTATGCTCTGTGCAAGCAGTGTTGGCCCAAGTATGGAGAGAAGAACCACTTACGAAACAACGTACAAAAGATGTCTCCTTGAATGGTGACAAAACTTCCACAAATCAATTGGCAATCTCGGCGAACACATCAACAGCCACCCGATAAATTGCCAACGCAAAATATTTATTTGAATTATTCGCGGGACGAATTGATCCCTTGATTCACTAGATATTTTGAACAGTGAATTTATTTACACTAAATAAACTGTATCTCACAATACGACGTAATCATTATTCACTACCACATGCTACGGTTCTATGCCTCATGATGTAAGTTTAGTGATTGGGAGCAGAAATATTTGAAATATTTTTGAACAATCAAATTAATTTATTGAGGTTTATGAGTAAGAATGCTGTTTCATCACTTGAAGGGAAGCGGTCGGCATAAGCAGAACGTACATCAGGCCTCAAATTGATGGCGGGCTAAGTACATCCCAAGTGAGCTTACAAACTTACCATGGCTTTTCACATCAGTACATCAAATATGACTTGGCTCAAATCACTGAAGCAAAATACGTGGTCATGTGAAAACCAGATAAACTTTTAGGTGGCGATTTTGACATAAGTGGGACAACAGAAGTGAATGAGCCGCTCTCGCTACTCTTGTGACAAAGTTGACCCCCATAAGGACCTACAAAATAAAAAGAGGGTGTTTCACCTCAGGACAGCTGTGGTAACTTAAGACGGTGCCGGAATTTGGCATCAAAGTTCATAAGTTCAACGAGAAATCGGCCGCCAATGGTTAGTAGTGATAAAGTAAGTTTTTAAGCTGAGTGACAAAGATAAACCTTCTGTTTTGAAATCTTTGACAGTCCTAAAAATCACAACAAAACGTATTCGTCTCAAACTCCTATTTTTAAATACAAGCACCTGAATGAAAGTTTATTCAAAACCCTCTGGATGAACAAAATACTGGTAGACCGTGCATTGGTTTACGTTGACAAAGAAGCTACTGGGGCCGAAGAACTAGTGTACAGCCACGGAAATGCCTTTTTACATTATCTAGGAAAAACTTTCCTGTGATTTTATGAAATAAATAAATATCAGAAGGTGAAATATTAATTCAGGCGTAAAAACATCGCCTAGTGCAATTCAATTTAAGAAATGCATCACAAGGCTGAACTCCTGATCCTACCTTAGTGAGGGAACTCATTGCTTGGCTGACACCCAACAGGAATTTAGCTTGGCTTAGCGGGTTGCTTCTTCTTTTGCCGTAAATCTCGACCAAACTCGTAACCTAGTCACTTGGCCTGACGAAGCTTTTGTGTCAAAAGCGGAACTTAGTCCAGCAGTAAATCTACTGACTGTCACCGGGCTTTTTTCGAAAACGATGACTACTCAGTCGGTTCCACGTATTTTACACCTGATTCAACGTACGTATGGACGTCATGTTCGAAAAATATCAAACGAGTACGTTTTGATGGTGGTACATGAGGAAAAATGAGTCCAGCAGTAAATCTACTGACTGTCACCGGGCTTTTTTCGAAAACGATGACTACTCAGTCGGTTCCACGTATTTTACACCTGATTCAACGTACGTATGGACGTCATGTTCGAAAAATATCAAACGAGTACGTTTTGATGGTGGTACATGAGGAAAAATGTAAGAATCACCGGGTATTCAACATTCGATGCTTAAAGCACAACATTATTCCCAGTTCCCTGAGTGTGAAGCTGCATCTGCTTAAATTGCTGTCAGCAGCCAAGTCATTCCTCAAACAGAGGATGTACCTAACCACCCAGCGTTTAGGCGATGTACACCGCCACGCCAGTCAACTCAGCCAAGATCATCAGACCGCAATCTCAACCACCGACTTCCAGACAGTCAAAACCAAAGCTGCAGAAGTGAAGCTTACGCAGGGCCGACAATGCAAGGATAGGCAGATCCGTACGTTCGACCAACTGCTTCCCATGACTCAGGGCCCCGGAAAGGTCACAGAAACGAAGAAACCATCCACCGATTACTGTAGTGTAGTTAACCTGTCAGATAGACCACTAAGTGAAGACGAACGCCATCTGTTAAAAAAGGGACTAAACTTCTCTGTGAGCAAAAAATTAATAAGGGCGCAGGAAATAATTCCTAATGTAGAGTCGGTGATCCAAAAGCTCCCTTCATCTGAAGCTGAGAAGCTTCAGATACTATTGGTCACAGTCCTGAAATCCCAAAAGTCGTAGAGCGTTGGACACATTGAGACAGGTAGATAGAATTGTCATTACCAAGGCCGATGAAGGTAAAGCCACGGTCGTAATGAAAAACAGCGACTATCTTCAAAAGGTCAGGCAGCACCTCACCGATGGACCCTATCAACAAAGCACCGGTAGCAGTATTATTTCAACAATGAATAAGAGGAATGTTGAAGTTGGTAAATACTTAAGATCCGTAATAAACCATTTAGGGCAAGGTAAGTGGTATCGGTTGTATCCAAAAAGTGCGATTCAACCGCGACTCTACGGACTGCCAAAAATCCACAAGGCAGATGTCTTGATAAGGCCAATAGTGGATGGTATGGGCGTTTTGACATAATCACAGGCCAGATTCTTGGCTGGTATATTAAAACCGCTCACGGAAAAATCAAGCACCTTCAGTAGGAATTTGTACGACTTTAGCAGTGAGGTCGCAGGACCTCCTTTGGAGACGGACGAAGTCCTCGTGAGTTTTGACATAATCTCAATGTATACAAACATCCCTAGGGCAGATGCCCTGGAGGTCACAAAGCAGTTGTTACTGGCAGACACGACAATCGAGGATGAAATAGTTGGGGGCATAAGAGTGTGTTTGAATCTTGATCAATTCGTTTTTGACAGAGCCGTTTACTCACAGGAATAAGGCCTTGCAATGGTATCTCTAGTATCCCCAGTTTTAGCTAATATTTATGTGAAGGATTTCGAACAAATAGCGTTGGCCGAATATCATTTTCTACCGAAAGTTTTTAGGCGTTATGTTAACGACACCTCTGTTGTAATCAAACGAGATGACGTGAACAGCTTCCACGACTATCTCAATAGTTTAAATCCATACATCATATTTAGCATGGAAATATAGTCCACCTTGGGGACATTATCTTTTCTGGAATGAATAACACATAAGATTGGTGGGAAACTGAAACAGAAACCAAGAGACTCAGGAACTGTCTTAAGCTACTCATCAGCACACTCAAAGTCCGTGTACGCCAGTATTGTCTCATCGAAGTTCCGTCGAGTCAGAGCGTTATGCACAGAAGAGGTCGACCGAACGGCGGCTCAAATCTAGATTGCCAACAGAATTCAAGAAATAGGATGCCCAGTGGGTTTAAGAGTCAACTAAGAAAGATATTGGCTCCAGTATCTAGACCTAGTAAGGAATGGATTGGCACAGCAGTCATTCCATATAAAGCAGGATCATCGGAGTTTATTCGAAGACTGCTGAACTTAGCTAACATTCGAGTAGCTTTTCAGAAGGGAAAAAGCTACGCCCAGTTTTGGTGCTATTGAAAGATCCCTTGCCCAGGGACTACGTGTATAAAATTAACTGTAACGATTGCACAAAGGTTTCCATAGGACAAACTGCCAGGGAATTGCACACCAGAATTGGTGAGCATAAAGGAAGGATAAGCAAACCACCAAGGAATGCAGAAGAGTACCAAACGCTGGTCAAAGACTCAGCGACATGCCTTCGACATGAGACAGAATAGATCTGGAGAATGTAGCCGAGGCGGTGGAAATTACTAAGTATCACGGCGTGAATAGAATCGAGGGTGTGGAACTGGTGAGCGGTCTCAGATAAGCCGAGCTGACACGTGACAGTGTCAATCCACGTTGAATCACTAGCAAAAACAAGGGGTGGAGGTGTTAATCGCGACCCGACCATAGTTCACAGCATCCCTCTTACCATCTTAGCACTACAATAAGCTTTCATTTCACCTGCAAAAAAACGATGGCTGAGCATTTGATTTATTGTATAGGGATGCCTGTGTGCGAACAACAAACTAAGTTTTGCGTACCAGCTTTCAATACTGGGTATCACACTGAAGCCCTCCAGTATGTAGTAGTATACAAACTGCTACACGACGATACGTTCCAGCATCTAAGCCTCATAGACAGATGAATAATTTAGCTTCAAAATGAAAGATGACAGCTGCGTTGTTGAAACCAAAGCCATGCATTACCTGACGCTCGCTCAATAGTTCCGATGGTACATTTTCCCCTAGATGTGTGTGATTTTCGCATGCGTAATTAAGTGGTGCAAACTGTCCGTACGCAGTCTTTGTGTTAGGGCAACTAAGTATCCAGCAAGATTTCTTTTTGAATAAAGGGTTTCAGTTCACTTTCATCAAAAACTCATTTAGTTGTCTCTTATTCGTGTTAACCTTCTTTAAAACAATAACGAACACTGCATATCTTGTGGGTTTTCAATAGGAATGAATTGGATGCGTAGGGCAATTCAGCTCAACCCATTTCTACAATTACTATATGATGGTGACTTCCGATAGGACGCATCGCCATACCCCCGGAAGTGTTTGCTTATGCCGTGGTACTCGGTCGTGCTTGCTTGGACAGACCTCTCTGAGCGGCTATGTGTACTTATACTGTCTCAACCAAACATGCGTAAGGGTTTCAAACCTGTTGACTTACAGCCCAGCGACCTACTGTCAGAGAAACAGCTCGTAAAATCACACATGTTTTACAGTTGTTTTTTTAATGATTCTCATGAACTGGATGTTGCGCACAGTGAAAAAATTATTCGGGGACTCCGTTTAGTTGAGGTGCGAACGGAACACGTGAGGTGCCTTGGTGAAATTTTGTGACGTAAGCGAACTCTCTGGCCCCTCGTACCGATGCAAGAGGACAAATAAATTTCGACATTGTGAGAGACAAACGGTAACGTTTAGGAAGATTACGAAACAAGAATTAATTGGCTTAAATAAAAAAACCTATGTTGCACGACCAAATATAAATTACAAAACACGGCGGATAAATCCATAAGTTTTCTAAACACTAAATGATGAACATTGATTTTTCATGTAACTACTGAATGTTCAGGGCAGCTTTTGGGGACTTTTCTTTCTTTATTTTTATACCATTAAATACCATGTAGGCCACAGGATAAATTTTTTTATTGCAGTCGGTGCATTTTTGGAATCATGCGCTCGCGGTAAGCGCTGCCTGAGGTCAAACTGGGCATTATTTTGCACACCATGTGATTGGGTCAACAGATTTTATTGTATCTAAAGTGCACAGAAAAAGCATTCAGTGGAATGGGGATGTGTTCAGCTTTTTAGAAATAGTAAAACCAACTGTCATTCCTAAGTTACACACCCTTGTTGTGCGTTTCTGTTGGTGAATGGAATATTGAATTAATGGTTGCTAAGATGAAACGTGTCTGCTCCAGCTTTGAAAACACGATCAGCTGAGACAGTTATCTACAGGTAAAACATTGTCACGGATATTATTTTGTAAGTAACAAATATAAGTCAACGTAGTAAGCACACCCTTAAGTTCATGAATTATTTTATCATGGTTTGGTTGCACATTGGATAGTCGATGATTCTGCATTACGTTCAACAGTAATAGACTGAACCACACAAAACCCTCCAAGTTCACCCAATTGCGATCTTCTTACGCTGCCACTGAACGGACGACTGACAAACCGGCTTGTGCAGTCCACTAGTAAATCTGATAACTGAGCGTTCATTGCAGCCACTGCGTTATCCGTGAGAAAGAAAGTTGACTTCAAAAACCGATAAAATGCAAACCATCTTTTGTTTTTTTCTATAGTGAGTTAGTCTACATCTCGTAAAAGTGGTGAAACAAGCATGAGAAGCTGTTGTATTCCGCATACTGGAGGTTCACACACCGGGGATAAGGTTTTCAAATATCTACGTACTACCAAAAATTTATAAGTAGCTGAGAAGGAGGAATAGTTCTCAAGTTGTCAGAACCCTCTACTTGAAATATTGCCACTCGAGAGAGCAGTCACCCCTGGATCACGTAATGTGCACTCAGCTATTGAATATTGAAGAATGACAATATTACAAGCGTAATATAATTGCATGCTCAGTGCCAAATGAAATTGTATCCAACTACCATCCTAGTTTCACGACATGTGCATTTGTAATGCATCTCAACAGGAATGAAAGGGCTGTGCAGTCACTTTCGGCTTCTTGCCATTGTGCACCTTTAATTGTTGGACGAAATGTTGACTTGCAACTCAAGGCCAAACGGTCTACATGGAACGCCGGGACAGAAATCATGACATAATCAAGTTTATGCATATCGTGAAGGCAGAATATAAATTTGAAAAAAAGTGAGTACCACAAATGTGAAATAGTTATACAAAGGATGAACTGTGCACATATAAGGCTGGGACCTTCACATCTAAATGATAACTGTTGTATAAACGACCGGGACAGATAAGCGTTTAGTCAGGCTTATGTGCAGACGTTTTTGCCAATACATGCTAACGAACGTTGTGGAGAAAATGTTCCGAAAGACAGGTGTGCGTTTCACAATGGGATGCATGGAAAACGTCCTTTGTGTTTGTCTGGGGATTCATAGAGATAGTGTCGTATTTCAGTTGGTGCACTCAATTTAGAGGTAAAGGTATTGTATCGTTTCGATACAATGTATTTTTGTGTTACACTCAGGATGCGAGAAGTTAGTTACAAAAAATGAAGGGACATAACGCGATGAAGTATGAAGTGCTGGTGAAGGACTTGGAGCCAAACAACAGTCTATGAATCCTGAGAAAACGTCTGACAGCAAAAGTGTACAACAGCAATGCTCACAATGTTATCATATTCCATCGAGTTTACTTCAGTTACTGAACAGCCATTTTAGTAGTCTGGGCAAAACTATGAGCTCACTTTTTTCGGAAAAGCTTGGTGACAATCGGTAGATTTATTGTTGGGCAACGCTTCGCTTTTGACACAAAAGCTTCGTCAGGCCAAGTGACTAGGTTCCGAGGTCAGTGGAGATTTAAGGCGATAGGAGAACCAACCATCTAAATCAAGTTGAATCTCTGTTGGATGTCGGCTGAGGGGCTTTTGTGTGTTAGGGTGGTGAACAAGTTTTGGGTCGATGGGGAAGCTACACGTGTTTGGATCCAGCCTAGGGTCTAGTTCTTCTGGTTCGGCTCATTTGATGGTGCCTTTTGAACGTCGTTTAAACTTTTTGTCCGGCTGGGTGAATGAGCTAGCGCTAAGAAATTTGTAGTGTACTGCTCACAAGGTTGCTTAAAATCCGTCGACAGCCCACGACCGGTTTCGCTCCTTTGGGGGCTCATCAGGTAGTGGCAGTCTCCGGATTTCCATCAAACATAGGTTCTACTTCATACCAAAGTGCACGGAATTAGCGAATATGCACTCATTTGCAAACTAATTTGATTTTTCGAGAAACTCACCTGGAACTCAGCTGGGTTCCAGGAAGGTAGACTGATTAGCCCTAAGGCCTAATTGTGCCGTAGTCTCGGGTTAAATATCAGACGTACGGACGACGGAAAGCGTCCACTGCGGACGTTTATTGATCATAGGCTGTCCGTTTGCAGTGTGATTTCCGGAACACAGCAAACCGCCTGACAACGTGCTACCCGCCAAATAACCAGCCATCAACCACCGAATCGGCATCATTTAGCGGTGGAGATGGCCGATCACTACCTGTGCAACACTGATGGTACTGATGGGGAAGCACGCGAGTAGTGTGCTTTCTTCTTGTAAATTCGCTTGGAAAGGGAGAGCTATTGCGGATTTGTGGACTCGCTTTGTAGCAACTGCTTGGACTGGAGCAACACTCAATGAATATCCAGGAAGTTCAGGAAGACGCGTTCAAGAGAAGGATAAACGTTGCTTGCGGTGTACGTAACACTATAGACAACGTGGACGATTAATGAAAAATCTTCAATTTCAGCGGTTGTGCTATGGTTCTCCTTGGGTTGTTAAATAACCGATATCATGGAGTACACACGCTTAAACGTCACTTAGCTTTCATGTATACCAAACTACCGCAATATCTTATTTTAACGACTATATACAACTCAGCAATCAAATGCAAACTTTTACGCGTATACAATCAACGTACCACGTAATAAATAATTCAGCGTAAGCTGATTTGAATCATTGTTTTTTATGATCTGTTTATTGGTTTTAAAATTCGTAATTTGGTAATACTCACATGTTTACTCGGGTACTACTGGCCTACATCGAGCATTGGTCGCCTTTAATCTTGACCGATCGGATTTACTCAGAAGCTGATATTGTTTGACGCGTTTCTCCTTGAATGCACCGTTTGCTTGCGTTTGAAGATGAAAATACCTTTATTTCTAAAAAAAGATGTACGATGTGATAACAGATGAGATATCAATAACGGAAACAAAGCAGGTAAGTCTGTTTAACGATACTCAGGCTGATGGTCTACTTTTTGTCTACGGACTGACAGTTTGAACGTTGGATATTCTTCGTTTGATCGTGTTATCAAAATCAGACCCAGATATCTAGGGAGCAGTCAAGGTAAATCTGCTGTCGAGCTTGTCACAATTACTTGGTTGGGGGATCAGTCACGGTCCGACTAGTATATGCAGCAAACGATCCGGCTTATGGCATAGTCTAATAATTTTTCAAGTTATGTGGACAAGCTGGACTGTTCAAAAACCAAAGAAACTCTATTCGGATTGAAATAGTATATGTAGCAAACTCACATATGATGCTAGTGAATTTAGTTAGAAAACTGAGTAACTCCAGTTACCCAGCACACTTCTCGTTGCTTACGAATAATTGTCCAATGATTTATACGCTGATTTCATAAACATGGCGAATAAGAATGGTACTTTCAGAATGTTGTCATTTATACATTGAAAGAAAAATAAAGGCATCTTTGAGAACTCGACAGAGTCAGTAAGTGCGATGCATAGGCTACAAAGTGGAGTAAAATTCAGAAACGGTGTCTCCAATCAGCTCCAACCAACATTCCCGAAGACGTAACAGAATTGGGCTAACGTATGCTACATTTCCAAGAGTAACTTCAAATGACTGAGTATGGGTCGAAAAATTGTAGGACGGGTAACTGTATTCTGAAGCTGTTTCGAGATATGGAGAAGAATATAATGCACCACTCGCAGTGTAAAATATAAGGAGAGAGACAAATGAGAGTCAGGAAACTACGGAAAGTAAAACTCAGTCAGCATTTTCGGACACCAGTTTGGTGATTTAAAGGAATTGAGCTGAATTTCCTAGGGAATTTTAAGTCGAGGACGTCGGATTACCAGAAAATGAAGGGTACGAGCGGCACCAAATAGACACCACCCCCCAAAGAAACGAATAAAAATTGCAAGGCAATATGAAAGAAATGTGAATTTTTGAGAGCTCCACTGTCCGTAAGGTTAACCAGGAGAGAGCGTAAACTTATTATTAAGTTTTGCTTTGTTTAAAAACGCGTATTGTCAAACCAATTTAAAGCGCGCTTAAGGGAACGTGGTATAGCGCAGAAAAATTTTCATCAGCCGTCCACCAACGAAAGAACCGTGAATGATGCCACAATTATGAGATTGTTTATCCTAATTTATGTACAGTTTATGTGGGTACAACCTGATTGGTTATTGGAAATGGTTTTACGTATTTCTCCGTTCAACCATTCCTCCATAGAGTGACAGTAGTGAAGCGAAGATAAATAATTAGATCGTTCAGGTGACTGCGCTTTGCTGCCTTGACACCGGAAGAAAGCACGAGACCTGAGATACTGCCAGGTCGCCCAAGCCTAGCCAGAAAAGTTAGGTCAGCTTCGAACAACGAAACTTCCGGTCAGTGAATTCGCGCTTTAAACACTTGAGCCATCTCGCTCCCGGCAGTGAAGCACAATGGGTAGTTTAGCAAAAGTCCTTTTGTAATGCAGAAATATTGCTAGGTTTCCAGACCCTTTTGTTGGTCGATGTGTTTCTCAAAAACTGTGAATTTTTACTTTTGGAAAAAAGGCCGAACATGGAATCAAGTATTCTAGCGGGAAACGGGAGATTATTGGAAGATGAACAATATCTGGTTGAGAGTAATTGTTAAGATCCTAAAAGGGAAACTTTTAATGATACAGTTTAGCCTCAGAAGAAAGAAGGAATTCTCATCCTAATGTACATAAGTATATAAAAAGAAAGTTGATGCAGGTATCGAGGCATTATTCATGATACAAATACAGCCGCTCTGTTAGCTGACATCTCCTTCCACACCTTAAGTGCACTTTTTCTGAGACGTTACATTAAAGTATCAGTGTATACTCCTCAGAAGGCTGCTCTTCGTTCCCACAACTGTAACTTCTTCAGTTTTCAGAAATTCCGGATGTGGCAGCAAAAAGCGCACCCATACGAATTTCATGTGGGCGTTTTATTAAAACCGAGAGATTTGGGTAAAAATCCGTGTGAAAAAGCAGAATAATTAATCAAGCAGATTTTTACCTCTTAGGAAACCATGCAAACGTATCAATGAGTATTTACCCCCTCGCTGGGACGATCCCAGATAAGCAGAATGGAGTAGCATTTAAATAAAGTTAATATGAGGGACACATATTGTGTCATTATAAAACTGGACACAACCCTGAATGACCCTCCTCTTTCTCTCTCTGTGGACAGATGATTCACTGAGTTGTGTTGTTCCACGGTTTATTTGGAATAAATGAATCAAATAAATCCATGCAAATGATTGCAATGAAGCAGTGAATCTTGATGTGTAAACGCTGAAGAAGGACATTCAACAAAGCTGTGGGTATAAAGTTTTAGACGAAGGATGTAACCAGCAGCTCTTTCGTCAGTATTTCACTCTTTCAGTTAGTAACATATGGGATTATCAATACAAAACGCGGACGTATAGAGTCGTGAAACCCAACAGTTTCACATAATATTGCGCAACTTTGAACATGAGTTAGCTGGTCCATGACTCTTCGCGGATGGCTAATTTGTGCTTCAATTTAACGAAATGACCCTCCAGGATCCTCCACATATGACAGCCTTTGCAAAATGAACCATTCGAGAAACAGTGTTATCAACTGCTCTTTTCTATTAACCTAGTCAGATGTAAGGTACACTCATCTGTGAACACGTTTTGAGAGTTCGGACGGCTGAAACATACAAAGATCGCTGGTTATTTCAGGTGATTATGATTCACGGATTGGGTACAGAGGTCCACACAAAACCCAGTGAACACTTATTCAATTGTTAAACCTTGGAATTCGTATCAATTAAATATCTGCTTACCTGTGAACTCTAATTAAAATTACACTATGTGAGTTGATCACTGGGTGAAAGTTGAAGTCATCTCCAAGTCTTATGTTATTCCAGCGAAACAAGCATGCATTATTAACGATGCATTTAGTGAGTTTGTCTTTAATTCTAGACGTGTAATTACTTCGCCAAATGGATGGTGACTAAGATCCAATAACGTATTGAGAATCTCTGTTTTGCATCAATGATCCGAGCCTGGGCGTCCCTCGGTACTTATGATCACAGACCACTGTTCTTTACAAAACGTCCGGAATAATACAGGAATTGTGAGTAAACATAAAAATACCAATAACCAATATATTCATCCAATCAAAATTTGGACTTCTGTCGTACAACAAAGCAAGGGTTTTCAAGTATATCTACCATCTCTATATCAAGCATATCTACTACTCAGTTTATGGCCCAAATATGCGCACATCAAAATAGTTTCCATTGACATGGAAAGCCTGATTCATGTTAACGGGTATCCGGGAATTGTGAAGACGACCTGGCCACCTATTCTGAATAGTCAGAGGGCATAAGAAGGGAAACAGTTCCGGGCAAAAGAGAGCCAATCATAATTCTCCGTTTAGAAACTAAACGACAGAGTTGAGCGCCTCTCAATTAGTTTCGCACAAAACGAACTTATCTATCTGGGTTGAGGTGTTGTCTCATTTTGTCCAATTGTTAGGAAGGGCACTGGACTGGGGATGCACAGTTGATTAAACAGGAACTTTTTTGTTCCATTTTTCCTCTAAATTTTAAATGTATTTATGAACGTTTGGCGAAACTCAAGATTTGCGGTACCCATTTACAGTTGGGAAGGCGCCTTGGGGGCTGTTTGGGAATGTATCGATTCTTCGGGTAGGGCGAAATTTTCATGTGTGTTTATTTTGGCGACAGAACATTTATTCATCGGTTTTGAATCGGTCTGATTCGCCAAGGGTGACTCTACGCTCATCTAACAATCGTCAAAAACATGACATCTGGCCACCTGGCTTTCTGATAACCAGAAGCGTCTGAAAACTGAAAGTCTCAGTACTTTGACATTCCTAGGTTCAGAAGGTCCGTCGTCTTATCCCACCAACTTCCATGTGAATTTAAACATGATTCCGAGTTTCTTATTTGATCAGGTGTTACAAAAATACTTTTTTTCAGCCGGATGTCTATCTTATTGGGTCAGGTTGCACTCTAAACGATTTTTACTGACTGCGCGTTCTTCGGTGCTTACTAAGGTGCTACATACTTCAAATTTTCCTTTGCAACTTTAGCGCTTCTTTCTATAGCAAAATTCTAAATTTCTACCGTATCAGCTTTGCCGCATCAATGCACACAGGCATTCACCTGATTGCCCAAGGAGCTGATAAATACCGGGTTATGTGACCAAATTTTATGTAGTTGGAGGCACGCTGTAGCTTTTTTGTTTGCCAATTATCTAGCCTTCTGATATTCCTGTTCTGTTTTCCAACCCACATGGTTGGATATCAGTATCACCTAGGAAATTTCCCTATTGCACGTAACTTATGATCAGAAGCTATTTGCACAATGGTTATCATTCTTCAGCTTTTACTACCATTGCATATTATGTGGAAATAAGAAAGCACAAAATTAAACAAATATGGCTCCAAGTAGTGGCGGATTGGTGTCCGGATACAAAAATCATGGTTAAACTTCACACTTGAAGATGCTGAAAATAAGGTATTTTTCACATAACTGTTGTCTGATACTTATTTTCTGGTTACTTCACTTGTACGGAAAAACGGCAAAAGACGATTTTGAGCTTACCACTAATGCAACACTGGATTGTGCCTCTGATTATGTCCAATTCCAATCAGATGTAACCAAGTTAACCATAGTGATTTTCTTTGTGCGTACATGAATTCCATGTGGTCCTAAATGCAGCAAATATAAGAAACAGAACACATGAATTTAAGCTACATTTGCGACATAAAAAATATTGGCGCTTAGAAACTAGATGAAGTAATTGTGGGCGAGCAGATGACACAAACGAAGGAAGAGAACTTGATGGTACGCATCATTTTTTAAATAGTTTCCTAAATTTTGATAAAATATTGGAGGTAAAAAAGTTGCCTGAAAAGTAATCTTCGTCAAAGCAGCTTTTCAACGAATACTTGAGTGATAGCTGGACAATAATAAAAATGAAAAGCATTTCGTTGGAGAAACTTGAGAAACAGTCCGAGAAAACGGAAACCAAAGAAGCTAGACAGTTTAAACGCGTAGGACGATGCTCGCAACAGCAAAATTTTTCTTGAGTGTAAGCATCCTACGATTTGGGCTACAAAATTTTGCCTAAGATAATAATGATCAAGAAATTGTGATACCCAGGTATTCTGGACCTCTAACGATTCTCCCTTCATTGTGTGTTACGCTCTAAAAGAGGGTAATAGGCTTTATTGCGATTAACGGAAATAAGACCAAATAAAACAACGGATGCTTCAGTGCAATGGCAACGGTTGTCTTACTTGGAACACACACAGTCATTGTAAGTCATTCAGCGAAACACAGTAAATAATTTCTATAAAGCGGATGGTCACTTTAGGACCAACTGGCAAGCTGGTGACATATAAGCAGTCCGTGGATATCCCTGGGCGAGGAAAAGTTTAAATGTATAGGTGAAGGAACGGAAGCTTGAACAGTTCCAAGCAATAGGGATGTGAATGGCTTTTTTCTTTTCTGGTCAAGAAGCTAGCGTAAAAATAGGAGCTTTAGAAATGAAAGATGGTGGAAAATAGGACAATGGGAAGACACTAGCTAATTTGGTGTGATTCATTAGTTTGTACCTAAGGCAGAACACGAATTGTGTTTCATTTAACTCGTGGCAGCGGTTTCGGCCAAGTAAAATGCAATTTACTTTACCGTACAGCTACAGATACCAAGTATATCCTGCATCCAAATATGGATTCAATGGATACCTTGGATCTTTTGCTTCCAGCTTTTAACCTGTATCACTGTATTGAAAGTTCCCTTTTGGACTTATAGGGCTAAATTTCTGCGCACAAACGTCCATACATTCACTTATGCTGTTAAATTTCTCCTGATCTGATCTTGCTTTCTGATCTTGCTTTCTGCTTGCTTGCTTCTTGCTTCTGATCTTGCTTTCTTCTGATCTTGCTGATCTATCGTCCACCGACTGAACAAATATTCCTATTAGTTTTAGTAAATCCCATCAGTTGGGTGAGTGCTTAAGGCCACGACAACCAGCATGTAACTATCAATCAACGGTTTTTCTTTCAGTTTTGGCGAAGCATTTCCAAGCTTAGAGACAAGTAAGCCCTTCCCACATCGTTTACGTAATTTCCATCTCCACTACCATAGAAAGCACAGTAGATCACAGACTCTAGCACGTCGCGCTCCACGGTCGACGACCATCTGATTAACCACTAGTAAATGCACCTGAGATATGAATATTTTGACACATTGATATAGCAGATGGAAGACCAATGGTTTCTTCACAGTAATATCACCACACGGTCCTAACTCTGCAACATAACGGAAGCTTATGGAGTCAATTAAGTGCCAGAGTTAAGGGCGTTCCAATGAAGATAGCGTGCAGCAAACATCACAGATTTCAATTCGCATTTGCGAATGTGTCTTAATATTAATGGCATAATAATAATAAAAGTTTTTTCAGATCAAAAAATGCAACTGAATCCAAACTTCTACATAAATATGAGTATCAACTGAGGATTTCGAGTTATTCATGCTCCATGGCACGCGAACGTCTTATTCGTAAGGCCAAGGAGTTGAATAGATTCCAGTGAAAGGTGCACTGCCTTCACATCTGTCGATGGAACACTAAACGATTTCAAGGAGAATAATTTCGTGTCTTTCAGGTGAGCTATCATGATCACGATATATGATGCACTGGTCTCAGTTGTAGGTTGAACTCTTTATTCAACCTTCTGTAAACTGATCTTCACCGATGCTACAGCCTTTGGCAAACACGGGTCGAAACAACCAGCAATGCACGTTTTCAGTAGATTGCTCCAGTTACCTTAGTGCTAATCGGGAGACAATGTAATCTACATTCGTTCCACGGACAATAAAGATTCAAAGCGCATCACCGCACTTATCAGGCTTGAGGTTGATGTGTGCATGTAATGTGTTTCGCAGCTGCAGTGCTTTGCGTTATCAAGTATTCACCTTGGTCGTTTCTTTGTAGATCTTTTCCATATTCGGGTTCCATTATTTTCATTCTATATTGACAAGCATAACAGCAATTTTCTGTTCGAAGCCTAAAACCTAAACTAGAGATTGCTAGTCCTAATGTCGCACAACTTTAGTAGCTTCTTAGTAACTTTTAAGTGCATGTGTTAAATCAACGAATGCCACTCAGTGTAGATTGAAAGTTAGGAGAACGCATGAGATATATGAAATACTGTTGACTTGTCTTGTGAAGGCGGCTTCCAGGAAACCAGAATATGTCTCGTTGTTCTGAGGAATCAGTAATGCTTATGTTTTGTCATCCCAGCGCTAGCAGCTGAATTAAAACTTAAAGGCTCAAAAATCACATTTGTCCTCCTGGTTAATGCAAATTTGTTCGGTGACGTGCCTCAATGGGTGACAAATCTGTTCGTGGTCAGACTGGACCGGGTAAATATCTGTTCGCTCTAAAGTTACATGATGATGCCATCACCGGATTCTTTGTTCGAGTTTCGTCTCACGCTTACTTCCGACATCCAACAAATAACAAAATGATAGGGAACACGAAACACAATGGCACTTTGTGCTTTGTAACATACTTGCTATTGTTTTTGAGCGCGCGGTTGTTCTGACGTTGAGACGGCGACTATTTCTCTTTGAAAAGCCGTCGCCGGGTAATAGCAGCTGACTACGAACTATTTCTCATAAACTGCAGTCATGTGAACCTTGGTCCGGACAGAAAATTGTCTGCTAATGAAAAAACTTTAAGGCATCCTGTTCTTTTGTTATCGTTAGTAGGTTATTCTAGCTCAAATTAAGGTGTATTAAATAAGTGATAACGTATGAGAAACGCATGTGGTTAGCACACTCAGAAAAATATGTCACCCATCACTAGTGGCCTACCCAAGTACTGAATATTTAGGGCCTCGGCATCCTTGCATATCCACCAAATAAATATTTATTTTTTAAACGCTCTACCCAAGAAAGTAAAATTGTCATATCCTACTTAGACTAATACTTATAAATCCTAGATCACAAATGTGCTACTCGTGTTTTCTAATGACGTGTTGATATCTACCACCGCTTTATTCTGTATGCTTTCCAATAACGTTCCGGCAAAAGTGAAGCTCAATGGGCAAAATAAGTTCCTTCTGGATGCTAGACGGGGCTGGTTGTTTGGCAAGTTTTTTCTGATTAATGCGATACTAGTTGATTTTCTTTACGCTTTGATTTTGACTAGGCTGGGACATTCCCATTCTCCTCCCATCTATCTACGAGCTTCAACTGTTTTCCCGCTTTCACCTACTAATGACATTCGTGCAGCACGCAGATGCCGCTTGGTTTTGACCTAATAGAAAGTTCTGCGGTAAAGCCATACCTTATTCCACATCTACGCCTCCCTTCTTGCTAGTTACAGACAATTTCGTCCTTCTAATATGCTTCACCGTTTCCTCAGATACCCGCACCCTATTTTGAAATGACGGTAGGTAACGGAATAGGTCCTACGAAGGAGCCTGTGTTCATGCCATTCTGGCGGGATGACTTACCGTAGTAATGTCCCTTTTCCCTATGTTTTCGGAGAATGATGCACAAGACAGCACAACAGGATCACCACCCCTCTATCAAGGTAATTAGCCGAATTTAGTTCAAAAAGAGGCAAATACTTAAGAGGTAACGTAATGCAATCGAAGCGCTCGCAAATGCTACTGATAAGGCCGGTCGAACAATACCCACTCAACCGAGAGTGGAACTTATGGCTTAAAATATGCCTTATGGAAAGATCTTTGCTTACAGCATTACCGAACCTTTGCAGAATATCTTAATTCTCTACATGCTTTCGACAAATATGCTACGGTAATTTGCGTCGGTGAAAATTAGTGCATAGGTAGAGAACTGTAGAGAACTGCAAATGTATCACAATGCATCAAAATCAAAACGTGAGACATTTTCCTATTCAAATTAAAAAAATAAAGTAACATTTGGATCCACTTCTAGTTGGATGTTAAACGTAAATACTACATTCTTTTACAAAATACAACAAAGCAATTATTATTATGAGTCCATGGTGGGACATTTATCGGGGTTTCATTTTTATACGTTAAGGCACGAGTCTTCTGTTCATATGCTGCCCACCAAATAAGTCAAGGGAAATTTCGATTTGCGTTAATATGCCAGCCTTTTAAAGATGAGTCCATGTACAACCTAGCAGATTCATGTATGCCCTAATATTTTCCATGTTTGCAAGGGTTCTTTTCAGCATAACACAATAAACTGACGGTGAAAACATTTAATCATTCGTCCGTCGTGAATCCATCTTCATAACTGTACGGTTTTCCATCCAGTGTCGAAAACAATAATGAAGACATATTCATCACTTTTGTCACGCACTGACTGTGCATTTTGATTGTCAGAGGAAATCTCTTTTGATACGACACGAAAACCTTGAAATAATATCGCAAGCTTCCATGTCTCTAGATCTAATATTATATACTTTTAAAAAGCGTTGCATTCCAGTCAGTAGCTGCGCTTTTTCGATACCTTTATGTGTGGCATTTTGAGTGTATACAAGTATCACAAAAATATACGCTTTCCCTCCAAGATCAAGTGTGATGGTGGATCGACATACCTTACCGATGCTGATGAAATTGCCCTCATACTTGTTATTGTAGACTTTGTAAACAATGTCGTCATGCATAAACCCTCTTTTTTCTCCGTCCTCCAGATTTGAAAAAAGGTACACAGCGTCTTGTAAATGCACAGCTTTTGAAACAAAAACATGTTGCGTTCGACATTTTGGACCATTTATTCTCCTGAAGGCTTAATATCCACATATATTTACAGCAAGAGATGTGTATCATCTGCGTCATCCGGCAACACATAACACGTGGACGGAATCACACATTGCCACGCTTTTCTATCTCCGATTTTCGCTCTTTCAATCTAAATTAGAATTGGCACCCAACCCCAGTGGAAGTGTCTCTTAAGTTTTCAAAATTTTCTTTTAGTAATAATTCAGTCCATTTAGGTGACAGTAATGCTTTGTTATGCACTTAGTTATTTTACATGTGGGTTTCGTGGGTTATTTTAGTGTGGCGTTACCCACTGTTGGAGTATTTACGGTGGTTGCATTCGGAGATAGAAGTTGGTTTATGCTGACTGTAATATGTGATTGTAACTTTTATTGGAATGACAGAGGATGTAGTTATTACCGCAATACCGGTGTCCCGTTGTAACCGTTGTATCTCGGTCTAAAATCCCAGGGGGCCGCGCATTTTTGTCGTGATAAAATTAAAACTCAAACTGTCCAATGCGAAATGTTCAGTTACAGATGGGCTAATAAACATGGTAGTCAAGGCGGCGGGTGCGGTTTAAGGTAATTATATATCTAATTGGAATTGCTATCTCGGTTGTTTTCTGTGTAATCCGCTGACTGTAGGCAATTCACTGAAAAATCAAAATCTTATTCTGGCCATAGTTGGCATCCCGTACGTAGTGTCTTTAAATATCACATTTCAAAACATGATTATTAGGAATCAAAGATATATCTTTATGTACGTAGATCAAGGTGTACTCAATCTTTGACGGGTGAACGGAGTGACACACGCAACATTCACTGGAGCATGTATGTAAGGGTGTATGGATGTTTCTAACTCGGTTCAAAATGAGAAAAAAAGCTGGAAATTCATTAATTTCATGCAGGCACTTGAGGTTACTCGAATGGTTGATTTTCGTACTTCGCATGCCGCTACCAAAATTTGAGCATTGCTTGAATTTTTATACAGCTTCAAAATTAGTGTATCGTATCTTAAAAATATCAACCTAAACCAAGTCGTTTTAGGTGTGTGTAGATATCCAAATACGTCAAAATGAATCACGCAGAAAATTTTGATTCGTTAAGTATAAGGTTTGAATGTCTAAATCTCATCAAAAATATCATCCCGGGGAATATGCCAGTTCGCCAACTATTCCGGTATTCACTGTAGTGCACGTAAAATCTCTCATACTAAGATGGATTCAGATGGTTGATCCAGAATGCTGTCCCTACTGCATATTGCAGCGTGGCAGCCCAAAATAATTTTTTATTTCACTGCATGCAGTTTGCTTATGTGTAAGCTTGTCACTCGTTACACATATGGACAAACGCAAAAAAAGTAAAAATATGCGAATTCATTTATGTTACGGGATACTATCTTGGCAAGTATCAACCAATCCAACTAGAATACACTGTAGGTACTAGCTCCTAAAACGGACGATAACGAGAACAGGGAAAAAATATAATTTTATTAAGGATACTTCTTCCCCATATTACACGTGAGATGTGACAGAACTGACTGAAAACTGCATAGCTGTCATGAACTATGTAATTTTAAGAACGATCCACGGTTTTCAATTCACAAGAAGCAGGTAGTTTGTCCTGCCAAATTGAGTTGATGTGAGTGGTCAGTATGCTATGTCCTACACAAGTGTCCTGCTTAATAGACAGGCTTCCTTTTTTCAGATAATGAACGTGTCAATCAACGTCCTTCGTTCGTCTGGAATTGGAAGCAATTGAGGCTAGCTTTTGAGAAATCGCACGTTTGCGCGGAGAAACTCAAAGAGCTATCACATTGGTTGATTGCTTATCACCATCAGTTATGGCCAGATAAAAGTAAGAGAAGGATACTTTCATAAAAATGCTTATACTTTCCTCCCAAGCAGAAAGTCGGCAAACATAAAAATGCAAGCGACGGCTGCGGACGAATCTACTGGAGAGCACTTAGAAGAGAGTAATTTTTTGTTCAAATGGGTGATAGGAAGAGGCTTTTAGCCAGACGAGTTGATCCACAATGACAGCACTATAACACACTATAGGAAAGAGCATTGGTAGGACGGAAAATCAACACTATTTTAGGCGCATTAGGCGATGCCTCAATGTTCACAGAGGCAGTAATAAACGTGTCTTAGAAAGGTGGAAGATAGCCACTGGCAAGAAAGAATAATCAATACCGTAAACCACATATAACATTGGGTAGAGAGACCAAAATGAATAGCAAATGCCAAACAATTCAATGACTATGACTTTAGGAATATCCAATGAAAAATAACCACGATAGATAGATGTGGGCAGATAATCGATCTGAGCACCAGTCAATGTCACGTATGGCCATTATGATAGAAAGAAAGCATTACTTAGTGGTACACTTGTGCTGCTTTTCATTCCACACAGGACTTAGGAACCAAATTTGGTCTTTGAATAAGTCTAATAACGTCAATCGCGGTCCCCTAAAAGCAATTAAACCGGGCTTGTTATAAAGGTCCATATAATTGCTGTCAGCTCTTCGAAAACGGTACAGCCCAGGTGATGATTTTTTCTAAGTTTCCTTGAAACTTGTTTTCAGCGATTACGCTGCATATCTTGCGTGACACAATACGAATGCAAAATAGCGACCGAAAGTTTTGGCTGATGTCAGTCTCCACGACAGCTTAGTCTGCTTACCATGTCCACGCCAGGAAGTCCCAACCATTTATCTCACAAGGTCGTAACGGACCTGAATACCTCAGATGAATGTCAGAGAAAACACGCATTCTGCAAGCACAAGCTATCTACTCAAAAAACGCATGTGGACAAAATTTCGAAAGCCATGAGCACTAACGCTTTTGTACAGACTGTCAATCCAATCAGGCACAATTTTTCCTTGGTATTCACACGCGTCCCTAGGATACATAACGGAAGGTTGAGATCCCGAACAGCCTTGTGAAGCAGAATGTCAGTACCGATATCACTGAGCATTCGGTAATGCGTAGACAGCAGCTTTTTGATATACATTCTCTGCTGAATCGGGATGGCTGGATTCATGCAAACAAGGATGTATTCTGGTAGGCAGAGCTAGCCACGAACAATCTGCCTGCTATGATCAGAATCAGCCAAGTGAAAACAGAGTTATTAGTCTCGGTTTTAGATAGTTCTCTGTGTTCTTCATTTGTTGATACGGTTTCAGCGGTGCTTACTAAGTGAGAATTTCTAGTAACTTTCAGCGACGGTTCAAGGCATATTTCCTCTTTAAAGTAAAAGGGAAATCCAGGGAAGTCAAAGTGCACGTTGGACTCAGATGAGGTATAAGTTCCCCGGAAACCTAGGTAAATTTATCCGAAACAGCTGCCACCACGCGCTATCTTTCTCCGCAAATCATCACTGCTTACCTCCTTTGTCGTAAATTATCATACCAGCATTCTTCAGCTTACCTTTGGGAGCTTCGAGCCTCCCTTTAGGGTAGGCCTGACTTTTGGCACTCACGGGCAAAATCGTACATTACCATAATAGTAGTTTCATAATAAGTGACTCCAGGTAACTCTTGTATGGTGCACTATGGGGGACGTGCACTATTACTCTGAAATCTAAAAAAATTGAAGGATGATCTTGGAGCCTCGTTGGTAAGCAAGAAGCTGGTACCGGTGACCATTGTTATGCAACTATATTTGAGCCGCTTGCCTGGTGGTGACAGGTCTCCGCCTGCTATGCTAACGATTTCATAACCTTAGGTCTACATTGTCGCTACTAGCAACCTGTTCGGTTCAGTGCAACCAGCTTGTGCCTTACCGTATTTTGCACAAGTGTATGGGACAATTGACAGGACAAATCTTTGGACGTCAGTGAAGCACAGTGAATGTCATTTCAAGAGAACACTCAATTCAGTCCGGTGTACAGATTGTCGCAACCTTGTTTTTCAGGACCAAAAGTTTGACCCAATTAGGGTCAAATTAGGGTTCTGTTATCTAATATACCTGGATTGTTAAATCGAAAACCTACATTTGGTCTTGGAGTATTCTTCATTCGATATTTGTACATACTAAAGAAGAGTGTTAATTACATTAATACACGAGTATACGTACAGTTTGATTTCAAAACCTTTCCAGAAAACACGGCTTTGTCAGACATTAACTTTTTAAACTGCTGCAATTTATGTCGTACTATTTTGATCACAGCACGGTTTCCGAAATTTCGGCATTAAGCCCGTTTTAGGTGAGAAGCAATTCCGTCTGGAATGTGCACTGTTCTTGTGTTCATAGTGAATAGTTAGATAAAAGATGTCACATAATAAACGCAAAAAATAATACCCATGTTAAAACTTTAACACTGATTTAAACGTTTTTATTTTCATGTGGGCATCATTATGAAGGTTTATTATAAACAAACTGGCATTATAAAATAATGTTGAAATAATCGCCCCTTCCTTCTATAACAAGTTGGAGGCGGTATGAGACGTGAGACAGCTTGTTTCACTTCTTCAAGCGTCACTCGTGCACACTCCCCTTCAATTCTTGCTCGTAACTCCACCATATTCTTCGGTTTATTTCCATAATAAACGCAAGCCTTGATTACTCCCTAATACCAATAATCCAGAGGTGTGAGATCGAGTGATCTTGCGGACCAAAAGTTTGGAAACCCACGAGCAATGACTCTCTCATCAGAAAATTGCTCTTGGAGGTGAGTTCTCACTTGATTCGAGTACTGGGGTGGAATGTCATCTTGTTGAAAGACGATCGATGACTTCTTGTGCTGCTTGAGTTGCGGGATATCATGTGTCTATAGCATATGGAGGTAACTGTTCCCGAAAACCGTAGCATCAAAGAAAAAGCGACGCAGGAGACACTTTGAGGAGAATCCTACCCACACACAGGGATGAGGGGAATGAAGATTATGGATGTGATGCCCGTGAGGAGCTTCACGGGACTATATCACGCAATTGTGCTTGTTGATTATGCCATCCATAGAAAAATTTGCTTCATCACACCACAAAATGATGGGAACGATTTCTTCATTGTCCAGCAGCCAGCTGGCGAACGTGACAGGTTGCTCATTGTCTTCTTCCGTGACGTAATTGTAATTGTAATAAAGTGAAATGATACGGGTAGAGATGAAGGTGGTGTCTCATAATACGATGCACGATCGTGCGGGGAATGCCGGTCAACTGAGACACCTAAGTTATTGACAAAGATGCCATGGTACTCAGGGACTCGACGCCATTCTGTGCAATGGGCGCTCTTTGATCACTCAGAGACTTTATCCCTTGGTCAGGAAAATCCAACATAGATCCGATGAACTGAAAGTTCGCAACCAAGCGTGTAATGGTCGACACGGTGGAAGGATCTTTGATGAGGCCATGTTTGATTTTGTGACCACCAAGTGCAGCGGTGTCGCTT
Source organism: Opisthorchis viverrini (assembly GCF_000715545.1). Lineage (NCBI taxonomy): Eukaryota > Metazoa > Platyhelminthes > Trematoda > Opisthorchiida > Opisthorchiidae > Opisthorchis > Opisthorchis viverrini. The sequence continues at coordinate 201,683 of NW_008751718.1, read as the reverse complement.
TCACCAAGGGCATGATAGACTTTCACAATTTCAGTGCGCGTACTTACATTCATACATTGTGAGCAGAAAAAATGCCAATACCTGCAAACAAAACCTGCCATATGTGGCTACTAATAATGAGAAATTTCATTAACCTTTCTTTAGTCGGCTACGCTTACTTGCTTCATTAAATTTTACGTCTATTATGAGAGATCCCATAGATAAACAGATAGATAAATATAGGTAGATAGATAGATTGATAGATAGATAGATAGATTGATAGATAGATAGATGATAGATAGATAGATAGATAGATAGATAGAGAGATAGATAGATAGATAGATAGATAAACAGTGGATTTATTTACAGCTTTAAGTTAAGGGGCAGTCATCCGCTTTCCATTTTATCTGACTATGTTCTTTCAAGTACTGCAGATTTGTTCACACCATTCCGTATTACTTTGGAGCCAGTGAGTGACATTGCGCTTATCACTGAAGGCATATTATGTTGAGTATCAGTCTGACAAGTCCACAAAACCCGGAAACTGCAAAACCGTCCCCTCAAGCTTCGAACTGAGCTGTTTCGTGACAGTAAAACAGTCTACGTTGGGCTGATATCACGCGCGTGATTACTGATTCCTTATCAATTTATCAAAATTCCTACGTTTAATCGAAAGAAATAATTCTCCTAAATCATCATTTTTTTCTCCTCTTGGCAGTGGACAAACTTGCATAAATTTCGAATATGCGTCATTATGCAGTCAACCAGTCATCTTATTCATTTTTTGTTGAACAGCGCCTTGGTTGTTCAGTATTTTCACAGAATAGAGATTCTTTGTCCCTTATTGGAAACCAGATAATCATTTGTTGTTTAGAGATGAAAATGCTTTAGCAAAATTATTCAACACATACTCAGTGACTTATATGGTTCATGTGACTGACCGATGTGGAGTAAAGTTTTTGTTCGAAAATTTCTGAGGTGTAACTAAGTACAAACGGTATGCGCTAGTCAAGAACGATTGAAAAGTTATAATAAAAACACTGGTTACCCGTGGCTCAAACCAATGGATACTCATTTTTAGCGTAACCACCAACTAGCTTATTCTAGCAGCGTAGCAGACTATATCTAATCAAATACATAACGTCCTACATTGTAAAAACTACGTTATACCACGAAGCCTTATAGAATAGCATTCACATTCAACTTTGGGGGCGCTTTTCTTTTTCCGTTAAGTGACAGAATAGTAGGTTGAAAATGCCACACATGCAATAATATTGTGTAAGCTTCAATTGCACTAAACGTTCGAATGACCAGCATCGTCACACTTCATCGCTATCGTATCCAGCTTTGTCGCTTCCTATGAAAATGCAGAGGGTGAATAGTCTTCCCCCAAGTTTAAGGAAAATTTTGTGAGCAGCAAGTGTGTATTTGCATGACTGTTCGTTGATGAGCTTGCCCATTCTCGGCTTCTTCGGTTTATAGTAACAAAGCAGCAGTTGTCCCATTTGTAGAATTATTGTAACCTTCTCATTTGCTCTATCTGTCCTGATTCTGCAAAGTTGCATTCAAGCCGGAGTGCTTGGGGTCCTGGAAACAGATCGAGAAAAGGACTTACTCCTGCACAACACCAAAAACTTTAAACTGACACTTCGAATTATCCTAATAGTGATAGTTTTTGCCTCTGGTTGGTTGTTAGGTAACTGGTGTCAAGGGCCTTTTTGTTTGCGGTTTCCCCAAGGTTTATTTGCACTTCTGATCAAAACAAATCAGACTGAGTGGACGGCCTGGATTGTGTTGACCATCAACTGAAATAGTGAGGCAATCGATCGGCGATCTTGGAATGGGATTGAAACAGTGATTTGCTTATCATTTTGCGCTATGGCTTGTTGCAGGATCGGCATTACCTATTCTCGCCAATGCTGTCCGGGGGAAGCAGCCACATCATATTCATGTCGTCAATTTGCGTGAAGTTATAAGGCAAACTATATAGATAGCAATATCACGTATGATTTTTTAAAGTTTTTTTTGCATCACAATGAGGTATTTAATGTGCCGCAATCTCCCAGTAAAACGTACAGTCAGAAAGCAAAAAAAGAGCTTGTCTGATAGAGAAACATCAACGATGAAGGTGCACGTTTTGCACAGTACGACATGAACAAATTGTAACTAGTAGAGAACTCTGTATTTTGCCTGTAACTTCCAAGACGAGTCATTTTGGGCAATGTTCGCTAGTCTGCTTACAAAAATGCCGCTCCACAGAACCCACATAATTGACACGACACCTGCATTTGCGTTCACACTACCATCAATTAGGTGAGTATTTACAGCTTCTCTTAATTTTTGATTGCAGAAAAGGTTGAGTTGAATAATGGTGATATTCAGCTGCGTTGGTGGTGTGTTTTCGGTCCCAGTGCGTCTGCTTGCTGCGGAAATAATTGCGTAGTTACAGCAAGATTTAATTAGCAGTAGAAGCTGAATAAAAGTTGAATGAAAGTTCGCATTTTGCACTCAACACCAGATCTTAAGTCCTATTGATCTCACTTTCGCACATTGTGCGAACACTTCAACTATTTTCAAGCGTTATACGAAGGCGTCAACTCCGTTAGAAAACTGGATATTTTCACGATTTGTATTGGCATGGAATGATTTGAAATTACCAGCAGTAACAATTAGACAAAAGTAGTTAGACTCCTGAAACAGACTAATAGTCGAAATAAGTTACACAAAATTTTGTTCATAGTCACACCACTCTCGTTTGAACGGTCGTGTTCGTGCTCTGGCGTAATTATTACGGTGAGTCCACACCAAAGGGAAGCACTGGACCCGAGTTTCGCTCTTATTAGAGCTCATCAGCAGTGCATATCCAATCGCCGTGCCGGAATTTGAACCCCGGGCATCTGACATGCGAGATGAGCGTGTAACCACTACTCCACCAACGCACTTTGGATGCATCTGAATTTTCACGCCTGAACAGGCGAGTGTGTTCACACTTGAGCGATGTGACTGGTGTGCCCGACTCATCGAACGACGACACAGTAACCGTCCTGGTTGTGACAATCGATTGACCCGCCAGTCAGGACTTCCCAGTCAGTGAACTCTAGTAAGAGCAAAACTCGAGTCCAGTGCTTCCCTCTGGTGTGGGCTCACCAGAATAATTGCGCCAGAACAGGAATACGACCGTTCAAAGGAGAGTGGTGTGACTATGAACAAAATACCTATCCCGCAAAACCCCAAAATTACACAAAATTGTATTAAAATACAATGCGACATGTAGTCGATCAGTAGAAGATTATTATGCGCTAGGAGCACATAATGCCGACAAAATATTTCCCCTTTTTCGGGCGAACAGAGGAAATGCAGGAAAAATCGGCAAACAAAGGTAAATTTTATGAACTTTTGACTGTGATTAAGAGGATCCGTTTCCTAGCTAAGGCCTGTAAATTTTATACTATGTTATAGGGTCTTATTATAGTTTACACAGAGTTTCCGTTTTTTTCATCCAAACTATTTTTATTACCTTTGTTCTTAGAACTAACCAGAGCGTAATAGAATAATAATACAGTAATAACTTATAAAAGTCAAATTTTACTCTAAAATGTCAGAAAATTTTAGACTTTGCAGAACTCATAGGACTTCATAATCGCTTTACAATGTATTGAAAAACTAGGGTCCGATTACCGTTTCGCTGTGTCACGTCAATTGAATTCCTAGTAGTAACTACAACATAGAGGATTTATTCCATCCTTTAAAAGCTCAGATTATGCTGCTGTATTTTGTTTCCTGTCCAAGCTTGATTTCTAAAGCTTTAGAGCGAACTCGAGATTTGAGACAACAGGAAATCCCAATTTCTGACTAATGATTGCTATTCGCTTGGTTCATTCAGTCAAAGGTGTATAAATTAGACAAAAGCGACCAAGCAGTGAGCATTTACTGCTAGGGGTATACTATTGGTGTCAAAATAAATTATCTTCTCTGGCAGCGGATTCAGCTAACCGTACAAGCTATACTAGTAAAAAATATTTGATTTTCGCGTCAGACAAATAGTTTTAGATTCATTGAAGCACATGGAAATTGAAGCCTGATTGGCGAATGCTGAAGAAATTATCCTATGTAGGAGAAGTTTAAAAGTTAGGCGGAGAACAAGTTTATTGAAACCATTTTTCATGGCCGCGTTCGCAGAATCGCTCCTGGTTTTTCTAGCGCTAGACACTTGTGGAACGACAAACCTCCAGATACCTCCGGATAAAGTAATACCCGAATGAGTGTGAACAAACACGATCACGGGTTCGGTTAACACAAGGCACTGAAACCCAAATGTAGGCAAGTATGGGGTACGGCTAACCAAAGCGTACATTGCGTCCAATTAATACTGTGATAATTGTACATATAATCCAAAAGAAAACGATCGCAAGAAAATTGTAGCATTCCAGAAAACAATCCGTAGCAAATTCAAAACGAATCAATCACAACATGTCTTTGTTTCAAACGGGTTTCATTTTTTATAGAACTGCATTCATTTAAAAAAGATTCCACCTAAGATGAGTTATCACTCAACAACTAAAACGCTTTCAAAATTCATGGTGATACAGCAATAGTATGTGATAACTAGGGCTTCAAGCAACATATTTCCAAATCGTGCCAATTTAGTTGGTTTTGTAACGAACTGATTCACACAAAAAGCAAACTTCGTTATCCTAAATAAAGCCACTAATTGTGCACGGTCTACATTAATTAGGCAGATACTACTCTTTGGCAGATTTAAGGTAAGCGGATTTTGACAATAATTTATTCCGCAACAAACCATGTCTTTTTGCACAAAAGGAAATTGCGCTCTTAGAAGGAAATAAATAGGAAGCAAGAATACATCTCTTGCAGCCAATTGCGGCGATTATTTCTCAGTGAAAATAGGAAATACTACGGAATCTTACTTTGTCACCAAAAGTGTCCCATTTAGAAGAGATTTACCGTTATATACGTCACCCAATTACTCCAGAAGGTAAGAACTGACGCAATCAGGTGAAAGTGTCTATTTGCAGTACCTCTTCTGCATGAGCATAAGGGCATCAGATAATTTAAAGTATTTAGTTAAAGTCTAGCACAAATATTCAGTTGGCTTTGTAAAGGCGCCAGTTCGTACTTTTTTGAGACACATGCACTTTTCAGTAACGTTTTTGATGCTGCGTTCAAGGAAACTAGTGAAAAATGTGATTCCCGCGCATCAGGCTACCTTTGACAGAAGCATAGTGTGTCTGCCTAGACCGTTCAAAATGTAGATGGACAAAATGCAAGAAAAGACCACTGTGCCATCTGGTAACAGACTAAAAACAAAACTATCTAGAAAAGCGTAATCAATACGCTATAGTGGGTGGTCTTTGCGTTATCTGAAATCTACAATCATATGACTACAAATGAGACCATTTCCGTTATTTTATTGCTACCTCCATCGTTATGCTACACTTTTAAGGGAGTAAAAGGCTAACCGTACGTTTAAAATTGAGGAGGAAATACTCTACTTAACATTATGATATTCGACGTTCAATCTGTCAGCGTATCACAGGAAGGTGCAAGCTTATCGGTAACTTAGAAATCATGGATAAAGGAATATCAAGCTTCTGATCAATGAATAATCTTATTCAGGGGTAAAGTGGATTAGAAAAGATTGATATAGTACCTATTAGAGGCGGATTTTGTGGGCTTTTGCAGTTCAAACCCATGAGGTGTTTAATGGTCCATATTATGAGACTAGCCTCTTTTTTCTTGTGACTTGCTGACTAAATTTAAGGTGACAACACTGAAGTGGAACTAAATAGGCCAGTAAGTGAATTGTCCCTAGAACAAACACATTCGAGCCGACGGCACCTGTTCTGCACACGTTTCTCATGCAAGATTTTAATTTGATCGCCTTTACAAAACCATATTCTCTCAGTTTCCCTAAAATATACGTTACTAAATCATCAGTAACATAGCCTTCAGATCCTTTTTTTGTCGTGACCAATTTAGTGCAAAACGCCGCCACTTAGTAGGGCACTCCTGAAACCAATATAAAAGCGTAACATGAACACGCCAACAATTCATGATCGAAATATGCGAACAGAAGCCCCCCACCCTCAGCGAGAATGAAACAGTGGTGCTTAAATTTTAGCGCGTTGTCTGCTCACAATCTTCGGTGACCCAACTTAGTGAGGTCCTCTGTTGGCTGGTTAATTCTCAAACTAACAACGTTTTTTATAGAAGACTTTATTGCTACACGGAGTTGTTTTGTATACATTGAGTACTCATAAGTGACAGAGTTGTTAAGCTGTCAAGCGCATGATTCCTCTCGACCTATGAGGTATATACGGTATGTTTTGGAGATGAATCTTATGGATCTGTGGTCAGAACTTTCTGCATGAACCTACAGAACAGCAGACGTTTACTTGGTAATAATACTATCGACGAAGGGAAGCAAATGGTTGTTTTGCACTACTCCTGGCATCGGAATAACTGCACCCAAAACCTAGAGATTTAAAAATGTCAAATACTCTGTTCACCTGGCGTAATAAAAATGTTCCGGTGCAGCAGGTGTTTTAATGAGATCTTTAGAAGACTTCGCCTTATTTGTGATTGCGCTTGAATTTTTATTCATTATTCACGATATTAGGAAAGTGAAAACGGCCTCAACCGTTCGTCTAATGTGGATGCACTATGGAAACTTTGTCATTCTAAACTCCGTGCATTTATACGTTAGGCTGATTGTCTAGAATGTAACTGACCCAAAAGTTTGTCTCCCCCGTTGAGTACTACCACAAGTTTTGAATCTGCCGGTCGTCTACCATATGGTTGTTGATTTTTTCCCTCACCTCTGTTGCAACCATCTTTTACAAAGTAACTCTATAAGTTGTCACTAAACAATAGCGGCACGGTTTCCACGGTACTGCCCAACTATGATACGTCGATGAACGACAAGTCTAGGCGATGCTTGCATTCACAAGTGCCTGAGAGAAACCAAAAGAATTGTTTCATTTCCTCAAATTGTCGTTAGTTAGCCAGCACTCAACCGCAAATAATCCACTCTACATGACAGGCACCCAATAACAAGCTACGCTAGTGAATGGATAGAAACGGAAAACAGGATACCACAGTTTCTTTTATCTATCTATTCATCGGCAAGGGTGAAAACAAGTCCAACTTACCTGAATGTGTCATGCAGGACTGATCAGAAGTACATATTTACAAAATTTCTCAATAGCATGCCGCAGCTCAGTGCGGGGTGTTGGAGTACGTCAGTGGATGTCGGCGTTTTCCGGTCTGACTTTCAAAATTGCAGTATCACAAGCAGACTACACTAGGTTATATCCTACTGCTATAGATAGAAATCCGTACTATAGAAACCGATTTGGAGGCGGTGAGTTCCCATGACCCATTTAGCTGCAGTGTGGTGTCCGTGCTCCACTCGCATATTTATACCGTGTTGGTTAATGGCAAGAGGTTTGATTAGCACCGTATTTTGGTTCCCAAGGTTAGCGGTTAATGGATGTCGGCAATTCGTTTAAGGGCTCTGACGTTTTGCGCCCCGCGGTCAGACCTTCCGGTCAGTGGATTGGCCTAAGGACCTTGACCGTCCTCCCGTCTAGATATTGGTATAAGGGCCGTATTCCAGCCTGCGTACGAGAATCATTACCGCGGACGAAAATAAGCTCACACTACATCAGCCGTCACCAAAGGTCATCAGCCTGCTAGCCTTGACTGCGATATTGGCCGGGGCATATATGACAAAACAGGCTATCGATGAGGCAACCTATCGTCCTTTTTAGCAAACACTGTTTTCTTCCTCTCCCGCCGAAACCCCAATAATAGTGGTCGCTTACCAGGCGTAAGTTTGGGAAGGAAATCTCGTCGGTGCATTGGTCTTGAGAGCCGGGCACCGACCGATCCATGCGTCGCAATATTAACCCTCAAGCTCCAAAATCCGGATTTAAACGTTCGCACTCTGAAGCAAGTAGACAACGGATTTAGGTTGCTCCTACAACGGAGTAGTTTGAAACCGGTTTATGCCAGGTGCCAAAAAGTGAATTCGAGATCCTGTCACAGTCTTTGAGTTAACTGTCATTTAACTTACTGGTACACAACTCTGGCACTCCATATGCTTGATGGATAAGCGATGCGGGCGCTGATGTTATTTCAAGTCACAGGTCGGAACAGACTAAGCTTGACTAAATCCATTTCATCTGTGCTAGAAATAGATCGTTATCTGTTCAGTCGAGCATGCCTGCACTTCAGTCTGCCATAACTCTACCACCATCAAAAGCAATTTTATGTTCTACTGAGTACTGACTACTACGGTGGGCCAACTCTCAAATGTCGTTATGTTTGCCAGAAGATCGAAGGCAGAACTTGACTGACTGAGCGAATCTGGCAGTCGCTCTGAACTGATCTCCGTACCTAATTTGCTGACCGAAGACAGTTTTATGCGTCATTGCCTTGCGAATACATATGGCTAGTTGCTGCCTCGAATAACGCACCGATCACTGACTCAAATGGCATATCGCCGTGAGTGTATGATGACATGTATCAATTAACAAAATATCGCTGCTACTGAAACGTCAGTGTGGATGCTGAACATGCATTGGCCGGCAGCTTTTGTGCTCTCAGCTCTTCTGGGACTTATATGGGACACGAAACTCAATCAGCAGCATGCTTTAACAAACAAGTGTGACTCAGCTAAAACACAGCCCGGCCAGCTTTGCTCAAGTACTCAATCTGTGAGAACATTGGCTCTACCCGAACTCTAGAAGAATTTTTCTAGGAGCCCCAAAATACTTACATCTAGCAAAATATCAGACATCAGCTAAAGCGTAGAGTGTGCAGAACGTGACGAATGGCGCACAAAATCACGAAAAGAATAAAGGCTTGAAGAAGACCATGCATTTCTTAGAATTTTTTCAGTTTATCGGTGCTACATTTTCACAAAAACCTTTATCAGGCAAACAAATGGAGGATAAAACAACTGTAGTAGAATATTGCGTCCCAAAATCTGTGTTAGGTACTCTAAACAGCAGTTATCGTGGCCACCTGCTACCCCCATTTCGAACCCCTAAACTTTAGGAACCTTGATCAATGAACCTATATCTTCTTACAGCCTAGAAGGTTTTATGAGTACACCTTTGAAGTGGAAAAGCATCCTGTCAGAAAAACAACTCGCCTGCATTGAATGTCAATCGGTTGACGTTTGTCCGGTATATTTTCTACTACTGGAATAAAGTAGACTGTTTTAGAGTTTTCACACGTTATCAAGTGCTACCAACACGATTCATATGAAATCGTCCCACACTTTTGGTGTTCATGAATTTTCAAGGCCCATTTAGAGCTGTTGCTGTCTCCTTTTCGCGTGTGTATCAAGGAACCTACCGTCAAGTTGTGACTATTTCCTGCATGTTCAGGCTTGCGGTCGCTTGCACTACACTTAATATAATATGAACCCCATTACTAAATGCTGACGGAACAGGTTCGCAAAGTAGAATGAGTGTGTTCTCGCATGGTGTGCGCTTTGTTTCAGGTGAAGTATGCATGTTATCCGTCCCACGCTAGGACATTTATATCCTCCTAAAAACTACTATTTATCAGTTTATTGATCTCTCATTAAACTACGTTCAATAGAGACCACCCTTCCAAACAGTATACTAAAGCCCGTAGAGTTGATACCATCCTATTGGGCATTCCAGTAATATCCAACAAATGTGACCTAATATCACCCGCGAGCTCGAATTTGATTCCCGAGAACAACCAGGTTAATTGTGTTGGAATTCCTTATATTGCGCTGCCAAATCAATGTCTGACTACGCATAGTGCAGTTACATTTGCTTCTCACATCAGCGATAACCTCAAAAAATGTCGTACATAAGAGATCCAGCCAGGATTCTGTTGAAATAGGGGTATTTAGCCAAATGCTTGCACCAACAGAACCAAAAGTCAACGAAAAATAAAAACCTCACCAACATGGTGTGCCTCAGACAAAATGAAGCCTGCACTGGGCTGTCAAAGAGGCTTTAGCGACCTTAAACTTACTGAGTTATACCAAGTGAGTTGGTTTTGTTTTGTGTTAAGCTAAGTGTGCATGCGTTTGGATGGGATACTCTGTGATTTGATGCTTCAAAGGTTGGAAATATTGCACAAAAACGCAACAAAACGTAGCAAAAATTGTGTAACGTATCAAAACGAGCACAAAAACTGGCTACAATACCGGCTTGCACTTGGCTCTTAGGTAACTTCAATTGATTATGGTGAAGCCGTCTTTAGAGAACACTGTTCAAAAGAACCGAAAGAGTTATTGATGGTTTACTGTAGATTCAGGTTTATGAAACCAGAAGAAGACGCATCTAAGGAAACAACAGCCGAATTTTTTGTTTGTCAAATAACAGAACGCAGCTTCAGCCCCTAAAGATGTTAAGAATGTTAACTCCGAACTAGGGAAACATGTATAGTAATAAGCCTACCAAAAACCGAATTAACAATTATCAGCAACCGCATTTATTGATTTTGGCATTTTGTTGAACATTTCTCCAGCATTCTGATTGTAGACTTTACTTTGTTAAGTTCAAAACATGCCATAGTTTCTCCCGCTACGTACGTAGGTACATTCAGTGAGATTCTCAGAAGCTTCCGATTAGTCCGTAGCTCTTTATTAGTCGCAGCTGTTTATATTTCTATTGCAGGATCCAAATTTACCAGTCGGATAGTGATCGTCAGTAAACCACTGGTGCTTAATGTTTACTATATGTCTATGCTGGAAGCCACTTTGTGACCATCAAAGTTCAGAAGAGCAGTAAGTGTGGGAGGTTTTTCTCGCATAATGTAGGGTCTGTCTTGTAGTGTTTCAGTTTATAGCTGAGGTAAAATGCGGTATTAGCTGTGACCTGTCGATATTTGTTCGGCCCCAGACTCAAAACATCACTGGGTACTTGTTAGTAGGTAGGCTTTAGTGCATTGAAACTTACGGAAACGATTTGGTGAACTAGGTTAGTTCGGAAAGTTTGTGATGTTTACACTGGGATTAAAATAAATTTTGACGGGTCAGTACGGTTTTCCGGATGGCATTTGAGCATAGGTTTTATCTTTTTATGCCGTTGTCCAATTGCTGGCTGGTTAGTGCTTATTAGGAGATATTCTGGGTACGGGATGAAAGTGACAGCAATCTTGACACATGACATATCAAATGAATCAATTTTTCCATGAGTATTTGCATCTTCGTATTGGTTGCTTTGATGGCTAGATGCCCATGGCAAAAGTGAGAAGACATGGAAGTATTTGATCTTAAATTGGCAGTTACCGTTGAAAAATAATGGAGTACATGGTATGTATATTATTATAGTCAATATATTCCTAAATGTGTACCTGGCCAAAACTGACAACACACAAAAAGGGCTCGGGTTTGATGTCAAGTTAAAGCAGAGTACTACCTTCGTCCTATATACATCGCATCCTTTTCCAACATTTTTGGTCGCAAAAAGTGCGCGTCAGCCGATACTGACAGTCTCAGATATTGCGACATCGATCTTCAAGCATCGACGTTCTGTCTATCTGAGGGGCTTTAAATTTTTTGCATTCTGAAGAATGTAAAACAACACCTCTGTCTTGTTCTCACGCTAGGCCGACCTAAGACTAATGTGTGCAGCGTATGGGGAACAATGATTTAATGGGCAAACAGTGGCTGAGGTAATGTACCATCATTCACCAATCAATTCCGGCCCCGGCTACGCAGCTCTGGTTGTTAAGAGACTTCTGCCTTAGGATTGGCAGCTAAAAGCCTGTCATATTCGTTTCAGTTTATCTGAGTGCGCAAGTGGGCAGGTTCAGCGCACCCGACCTCCAAACACTTCATCGATATGGATTAGACGACGGACAATTGTACTGACCGCGGTCTCTTTTTATTCAGTATGGACATCCAAATAATTTGAGTCGTCTGGACGCATGTTCCCTAACAGCGTGTTAGTCACGAACCCAAAGTGTTTAGGTCACCATCAATTACCGATGGCGTGGATCATTAACTCACTGTCGCTCGTTTTGGAACACATTTGGAAATTACGACTACGAGCCCATCCAGAGTCCCTTCGCTATTCATTCCACATGTTTGTGTGGGATGAAAAAAATTGCGCTGCAACCGTTTTTACTGATCCAATATGAGAGTTAGTGTAAGATCGAGATCACCACATGTTAGCAGTGTGCGGGCACTAATAGGTCCGTTTATGTATTGGACATCGTACAAGAATGTGGTACTCCAGGAATCTCAGAAAATTTTTTTCAGCCCCAGAACATAATTTGCCTCGACCTACTGCCAGAAGTCAAGTCAACTTGAGCGTGCATGCCAACCTTAAATCCTGGTAAGTAGGAAAGTCCTAGGAAATGCAAGAGGCCCAGAAAGCCAGAAATGTCCGAAGATCATTGGGTTGATTCGTGTAACTGGTTACCGAAAACCGGTTCGGAGCAGAACCATCAAGGAGAAAAGTAGCCTGACCATCATAAGTAAAGAAAACACCTCACTTGCGTTGTGAAACATGAACTTGAGAGCTGCACTAACCAATACTTTAAGCCTTTTAAGGTGCTAGAACAACTCTATACATATATCTCAAAGTGTAGTATACCTGGATACCCAGAGCACGGTTGAGTCAGCTGACTAGTCTGTTCTTCCTGACATTGGTGCTCAGCAAGTAACGCTCCCAAACTATGGGAGGATAATACACTGCTTGTTTTTTCTCAGTGTATACGGAAAGCTCTCCATATGTTTTGGTACATAACGTCGTGTCCGTCAGGAGTGACCGGCCTTTCAATTCCTATTTAATTTTGTAATGGGATAGATAATGAGATACAATTTGGAAGGTCTTCAAATCTCCGGTGCTCACATAGCTGGTCTGGAATATTCAAACGTCGTACTTGTGTTCGATGTGAGGGCGTGTATTTACATAACCTGACCAAAATGTAACGACAAAATGTAAAGCCATGCTTCTGGACACGCAGCCAGTAAACGCGGCATTTACAATTCAACGGGGGACAGCGCTTTACGTGCCTTGGAAGTGGTGTTAGTATCGATTGTAGTGTGAAAGACGAAGTCAATAGACGAATCTTCAAGGCTTACATTACCTTTTGTACTATAAAGCACGTACGGCAGCGCATTCCAGAATCTAGGGGAGCGTGTGTGTCAGGCTCCAGCACGGCCTGTTTTGTTGCGCGGCTGTGAGACTTGCCCCCTTCGGATGGAACTGAAACTTCTTGAGGACCTCGACAACTGTTGCCTCAGAAGCTAGCTCGTACGAAAAAGTGTCCGATATTCCACAGCAAGGTAATTAGAAGATGAGGAAACCAGTCGAAGAATATGCCTTGCACTAAAACCCTAAAGCGTTGGGTCCTCTACTGCGTATACCAAATCATCGTATGCCCAGGGGAACGCTGTCGTCTGCGACCAGTTCACAGTAACGCAGTCGAAGTTACGGCCGGGAGGCGGACTGTGATCTATACTGTGCCTGTTTGGAGACTCCACAAGCCATCCAAGCTCATATATTTCAGTGATTTTCTAGTCCTATTCAGATGGCTTCAATCGTTGTCATCAGGTGTAGGCACCCCAAAGTGATTGTTATGGGCTATCACTAATATAATGTAAATAGAAGCGAACAGAATAGAATATAAGCATGTACAGCTTGAGATTTTATAAACTGATCCATTGAAATGTGGAAAATGTTCGCAAATTAGGACCACATCTGGTATTCTAGAAGACAATTTATATTTGGGCTTTTGGTGGTGGCATGGTAAAAATACTTGTGCCTACTTGTTCCCTCGAACCAAACGTGGTGGCCATTCTATTGTTCGCTTTTCAATATAACTGGTGAGCTCATTGTAGGATAATCAGACACATTTCAGTAGAATGCCATTAACTACAGTTCATATGCAATCAGAACTGTGGATGTCCTTTGGTTTAATCTGTGATAGTTTCGCCCGATTTGCATCTTCATAATTGTTTCAGTAAACCTCCAGTTGGTGCAAATTTAGCCGAGTCTTGTTATTCTGATATTGTATTTGGTTCTTTTACACCCAAACCTCTTCCATTACGTTGCTACCGGGTGCCGCAAACAATCTTCTCACTAGCAGTAATAGCTTCCAGAAGGAGTTCAAAGGATCGACATCGCTCATCAGTTTTGGACATTCATGTGACTAGAGTGTACACTTCTCCCAGCGTTAGATACTGAGCTCTCGCCAGACGATTGCTGCACGTGACAATGTCATTGTGTCGGATGTGATAGCGGGTACTCTATAAATGCGTGTTAACATAATTGAACGATTGAGGTATCGGCGGGTATTTAGTAGCCTTTTCTATTATATCATTGACTCTGAATCCCCTTATTTAGCTTACGAAAGCAAGTAATTCTACGGGAAACAAACGATGATTTTCTATGCAAACTGAGATCTTAAAGTCATGTAAAATTCTTTGAGGAAATAAATTCCTAGTTTCACTATATTACCAACTAGTTTCAGTTTACGAGCCAATGAAAACTCAAACTAAATGTGAATATACATGTTATCAGAATTGCTTCAAGTAGTCCTTTAATTAAATCCATGCGTAACAACTTCGTTTCTCCCCAACAGCAAACGTTTTAATAAGAAAAGCACATTAACTATTCACCCACTAATCCAAGTGCGGATTCATATGCCATATCAGGCACTGGAAACTAACTAGCATTCACTCGTTGGAGTGTGCGGAAAGAGCAGTACCGAATTCTTGATAAATGATTATTCCTTCAAAAAACTCGGTAAACTGGTTTTCTAAAAGCTGAATGTGTGATATAACTCAGAGAAGCAACTGGAATTCCTCCAGAGGATATATATCTCACAAAGGAGTACAGTTGCTTAAGGTTTGGTTTTTAGTCAGCAGTTTTATCTGGCTTGCTCAAGTCACGACGTTTAAACAGCAACTCCATTCCGGTTTACCTTATAAATGGCAAGACACTCACCAACCGCAGGAATCTCATGGTGTTCTTATTGCCAGTAATTGGTATAACACATCTGAGTTCGTAGTATTTTGTGATGATCACTGTCTGGAAATTCTGAATTTGTGTGGTTGCCAAAGCGTTAAGGAAACTCCATTTTATTATTATTGTTTATTATTATTTTGCAACGAATTTTTTACCAAAACTTTGGTTACAGAAGTTCAAATCATTCCTCTCCACAAGATTATTTTCCGGGCTTTCCGCAGACTTTTGGTGTGCTAAGTTTAAACTGTTTAAGACGCGACCGTCAAATAAGGCTTTTTCCGCAATACCATCAGAATTATTTTGAATTCTCCTATTTGTGAACAGAAACGCAATTATTCGGGGTTCAGAAATCAGACTTAACCTCTGACTCTAACGTGTGCAGCCAGCTAACACATTTATGATTCTCAAAATGTCTGTAGGGTGAACACTTTGGTGGGACAAATTATTCAGAGGGTGCTGTTTACCTAGAAATTAGCGGTTGAGTGCTCTGTGCCAGAAATTATCCACCCATGTGAAGGTAAAAAATCAGGCAAAAATATCACTCGTCAGAAGACTTCTAAAGAACAAGACTATTCGGAAATGCTCCGGTGATTGACAGTGTTCATTTAGCAGTTGAAAAATGTCGCGAAACTACCCGGAGGTTTAGCATTTCATTTCAGATACAAAATTTAGGGAAAGTCTCAACTAGATAAATAAAAGTAACTTTCCTGAACATATGAGCAAGGCAATTCGTCACCGGCTTTGAGGAATGTCCGAAATCCCAAAATGTCTACTCGTCGCAAAATTATAATATATCACGACGAATTTCATCAAGATATTTGATGGTTTGATAAATTCAATAGAATTCACAGATTTTCAGATAACCAGAAATCTAATTTAATTTCACATGTAGAGATACGCACTGCTCTGTCACAAATAAATTTTTTGCGTTTGAATTTAAACGCAGAAATTAATTTATGTCCATATTATTCACACTAAGGCAGAATTTTTCGAAAGTTAGTCAAAAGTTAGTCTAAAAAATCCAGAAGATTTGTTTTGTTGAATTGAAAACCACCGTATTTGATTGTATTTGACATAACACTCAATGTTATGGGTGTTGGAATTTTCGGGTAGCTCATCCCGTAATGCGCAAAATTACACACTAATCACTTGGTGGTTCTAACTCAGCCGTGGCATCTCAACAAGTCTCGCCCGACCTTGGGAAACTTGATGTCAAATCAGTGGTCACATTTCGTTCAAGTGCTGTGACATCCATGGACACACAGGGTGTTACGACGTGAACCTCAGTGTAAGGTCGCTGAGTCAGCCATTGATGAGGAGTTTACAGGGTCCAAGTGCTCCTCCTAGCCCGACACCTAATTGTTCTAAAGAGTACCAAAACATTTGAAGTAGCACAATACATTCTACCATTTTGCTCTACATTATTCATGGCTGATCATACCCTTGGCAAGATATATGGCTTGATTATAGCAAAACGGGAAAGTCAATTCAAGTGACAGCGCACCTATGTTAAAGATAATAGGCTTGCCACTACCTCGCAAATTTTTGCTGCACGCAATCAGTAAAATCACACTCACATCACTGAAGACTGGAACATAAGCACCGTCTGATCAAAACCCGTTATGCGCGCAAAATGCGCTGCAACTTTGAAGGTAAGTTAAGTAAGACATACGTCGCAGCTGTGATCACAATTCTATGGTTGCTTAGAACCATTCTTGGAAATATACACGGACCTATCCCCAGTGTACCCACATTTGCGATATACAGAATTGCCGTCTCATATTTGATCGACCGTTTTACGTACATAAGTACTGGGATTTAGTTTGTGTATAAATACAGGGAACGAACTTCCAATTTGTCCGAAGCAAATACATCAGAGTTGGGATGTTAATGCTTACCTCTGATGTGTCAGCAAAATATGGCATACCCGCGGAATTGCTCCCAATCTATCATCCACACCAATAAGAAATAATTTTGGTATCATCTGGATAAGATTGATTCAGAAACACACACACAACTTCCATCAAAGTGATTCTTGCGTAACAGCGCAAAGCATATTCACCTTCGTGCATGATGGGGACATTTAATACAACCTAATCAAAAAGAGGGCGGCCAACGTGATGCTAATAGAACACGCATTAAGCGACGCAGACCTTCTCCTTCGCTTTAATTCGTCCTTTGATGGAGAGAATTCGATTGTGCTCACAACAAATTATTTTAAGAAGGAGTGCAAGTGAAGTATTTGTGTATCGATTAGAAAAGGCGCTCGATGAGGCTATCATTCTTCCGGATTACGGCCCAAGGAATACGAGCAATAGGGACCACATCAGATGCTAATTATCTTCCCACAGCCCAGTCAATTGCTCCAAAAATTCGCTGAGATTAAGGATGGAAAACATCGTACTCACGTCTCACTCAATGAAACTACCACCATCGTGCTTGACGTCCCAAGATCTACTAAGGATATTTCAGAGTCTTGCTCCAACTGCATATAGTCCACTCATGGTACGTGCAAACAGCCGAGATGGTTTTAACTAGTACGTCGGACGGTCACTGATTTGTATGCTGAGCTAAGCGAACCAAGACGCATTTTAACCAGAATCTGTCACGCCTGAGCTATCGGCGTTTTTATTAACAGTAAGTCAAACAAGATGATCCACCACACATATAGGCATATAATAGGCTTTCCAATGTTGAGCACTGACTAGATACTGGTAAGCAGAGACCTACTTACTCAAAATTCGAAAGTGGTGACCAATAAAACCACTTCAAACGTGCTTTGAAGGGCGACCAGTTTCAAGCCAGTCTAATACGCTGGCCTCCATATAATTTAAACTGACTTTAGAACTGGAAACTCGTGTTTAGATAAGACTTCCTTATCACATAGTGACCATTTACATTATTTATTTTTCAGTTCACTGTTGAAAAGTTCAAAGGAGGACCAAGGTGATTCGCACTGATTCATGCTAATTCACTTTCCGCAAATGATGATAGTTTTGAAACTTGGCGACAATCTGATAAGTTCCTGTTTTTTTGAAAAGCATTTTCTGTGTTGCTTAATGGCACATTTATGTAGTGTCCTATCGTAACCTAATGGAAATGCGCCCGATTTATTCAGACAAGATCTGCGGGACAAGATTCACGCGGTGATCAGGCCATTTCATCCTCATAGCCAAAGCTTGAAGCCAAGCGGTTATTGAACGCAGTGATCTCTCTTGATCACAGAAGAATAATTAAGTGCAATAGCGTATGGGAACTTTATTTTTAATTTTTGATCCAATTAACGAACACAGTTTTGAGTCTGGGGAAAAACAGCTTTTCATTTGAAGAATTCATCAGTGGCATGAAATTTATTAAATATATTTTATATTACATGTGTATCGTATATTATATTCTGTTAATTTTGCAAGCTTAACTTTTAGAAATCTTACCTCAGATCATTACTTTGTGCATACTGGATTGAAAAATACTGATTTGGGGGCAATACATTTTCATATAAACCGAACCGTAATGTCCAAATGTTAATCACAATAGACAGACAATTCGCACGTTCTGCAAGCGATTAATCTCGGGTGCTTTTTATCAGCATATTTTAAAGGTATCATCTAAGAGGAGAGCGAAACTGATATGTGCTTGATTTATGTGCAAAACTACCCCGAAAATGCTCGAAAACTCTGCTCGTTTGATTGCCCGCCGATGATGTACTCAAATTCAAGCTGGCAGGATGAACACTTACTTGGCAAAATGTTTCATTCCGCTGTTGGTGAGCCTACGAGTAAGACAAAGTTTAATTAAGCTGTAACAAAATAAAGCAAAAAACAGAAAGTTATTCCACAACTTTCAATTCCATCACGGTTCCTACAAGACCAATTTGAAGGAAACGTAGGAATTATGTTTGTCAATGGAAACTGGTCTCAAAAGCTCCCCTGAGTATGACGCCAGTGATGTTTCGTCAGATAATCTTAGTCACTAATCGATGTTATCTGACGTATCCTCTATTCGGAAATATACCAGACAATTATACATGGTTGCTCAAATTTTATGAACATGGTCTTTTGTGCCAAAATCAATGGATTGCCTTGGAATTTACAAGTATTTTTTCTGGCAAAACTTGACAAATCAGGGACAAAAAGCTTGCAAACCTCTCTTTATTTCATGAAAACTACTTGATAAGGAGTCTTTTTGAACAACCAAGTCGTGTTTTAAAGGTATCAGACAGCATCAATGTAATTATATATATTGAGAGGCAAATCTTTTATTTCGATTAAAACTCATAACAACTGGTAACTTGGAAACTTTGGAAAAATTAACCTTATTAGTTATAAAGCATTTTTGTGATTTCATAGACCTATCAAGTGCACTCGAAAATGGATAACCCTTTGCTTATATCTTTAGCCGCCTAAATGGGATATCCGCTAACGCATCGAGAATTTCCTGCAGTTTAAACTTCAAAATACACTTTGAAAAAAAGCTTTAAGTTGGGAAATCCTAATGATGCCTAGGGAACAAGTTTATTTTTCCAATTATAAATTAAATGACTTGTGAAATCATAATGTCTCATCAAGCCTCAGTGGCATGTATATTATTTGGCATATTCTCTGATTTTGGATCAGCACGCAACACGTTTTATTATACGGTTCACTGGAAAAGAAAAATTGCTGAAAACACATTAGGGTAATTCGAATTTCTTATCAGACAGCTAGTTTCTAATTATTCGTGATCATCGAGTGGTATGGAGCAGGTGTTTACGCTTTGGGAAGCATATATGGCACCATTCGGTTCCAAAGACTTTGCAAGCTATCCAGACAAACTTCTTTACTAAGGCAACCTCATATTAGCCACTTTGAAGGAGCATTTAGGCATTTGAGTCTAGTAACCCGGATATGGATTTTGGCCTGTATCAATGTTGGTTTGATTTTAACAGTAACCGCTTTTTGGATGACCTGTTCAGTTAGTCAAAAGAACTGTGTGAACATCGCTAGCGAACTCGATAAAAATCCAAAAATTCATGTTCTCCTGTATTTCGATCGTGACGCAGCACGAAACGATGCGCTTATGTCCAAATTATTGGCGTGGATTCACAAGAAGCATTTCGAAAGATAAACCGACCACATGCTAACTGATACAAGTCCCACCTTGCTTACACCATAAACATTTAGATCCAAACAAAACAGAAATAATGACAAGATAATATTTCTCAGTCATTCATTTGTGTTTGTTGCAGATGAATACCATTTACAACAGGGCAATTCTTCAATGAGCCTTATTATCCATCATAATGTGATACAAATCTGAACCAAATCTGCTGTAAATACGTTACAGAGACCCCGAAAAGGCAGTATGCTACGTATAGCAAACGTTGAACAGTTGGTCGTCCTGTTAGTAGGAAGTTGTTGTATCGCCACTGTGCAGTAATCAGAAGAGTTTACCTGAACACTATTGGAGATTACACATTTGCTTTATGGATGAATCAGATTCACACTGGGTAGACGTTTCGTGGAGTCGCCCCTGAGTGTTGGTACCCGTAACTTGACAAATCATATTAATAAGCTCAGGACGTTTGCAGTGGCATATTTGTTGACCGAGACCGACGGTTTTGCATGGTACACTTGTATTCCGTATGTTTTCTATTTCCGTCAACGATACTCACCCGGAATCCCTTTGGCGGGCAACAGTACCTGGTCGCACACCAGCTGCAGTCGTAACAGGGAGCGGTTTCCTTCATAATGTCATCCACTAGTCGAATGAACATGTCTCCATTCACAATCTTGCTTTCTGTACACCAAATGCTGATCTAGCTGATCTCTGTACGGAAGAGGACTATTGTTACAGTCTCAGACTCTTGTAAAATAAATATTACTCTCAAATGGTCATGACAGTCTGGAAAATCGTCCCGCAATGTCAGACACTTCCGCCTGAATAGCTCTGCAAGTATTCCAATTTGTTCCGCTGCTTCCGTATTTCGCAGTCAATTATTAATTTTTTTTAAATTCTGCGGGGACCAATTGTGTATGTTGAGGTAAGCAATCCAAACAGACCTAATCAAAATAAAGCAACTTGGAACTTAAAGCAGCATGCACTGATTCTTAGCTCAAACTTCCCTTTTTTCGCCAGCTTGGTTTTCCCCTATCCAATGAGGAGAATGAAGTCCTAGCCAATGAATTTCTTTCACTTTATCCGAAAGATTCCCTGTGGCTACTTTGCTCTGAGTAATATTAAAGCTGTTTGCGTTCGTTTATATTTTTTTTCGCCGTAGGTGTTGCAGGGGTCAACCTCAACGAACCAATCGCACCTGTTTCTTTCCGTTTTATCTAAGCCTATTTACAAGGGCTTCAAATATGTTGGGTGTGCTTGAGATGTATAGGAAAAACACTTCTCAGATTATTAAAATAGCTTCCTGGTTCTCCGAGGTTTTTCATCTGGCTTGGCTGATTTTCTACAACTTTTCAGACCACAAAACCTAATTTCAACGTGCAGTCGTGTCATTTTTTATTCAGCCAGCTTCCAGCAGTGCTTCACTAATAATCGCACTCTTTAGGAATCTCGGCACAATCGAATAGGCTGATGACCATAATTAGCAAGCAAACCAGTCAGACAGGTGCTTCTTAATGGACGTTTCCGTTCTACAAATGTTGTCACTAAATGATCCCCACAGTAACTTGACATTCAATGCAAAAGACACGCGTTATATTTTTTCCAAATTTCGTAAAAACTGGAATTGCCGGGTAAAATATGGTAAACAGTCACGAAACGGGTATTATGACATAGGCCAGCTGGATGCTGCAAGTGTCCTGTTCCTCATCCATTATTCTCTGATTTGTATGACTGCTGCTGCAAACCTAACGCCAAGTTCATTTCAGATTCCTGGTATGATCTCGGTGCAGGGGAACAGTAGACAACTGTAGCTTCTGTTGATCAGTCAACTTGGTTTCAGTGTGGTCTATCCTGTAATGCTTCAGTATCTTTGCGCCGAGAGCAATGTGCTACTCAAATATACGTCAGCCTTCATCATTCAGATGGGTCCATGAGGAAATGTTTTCAGATGCCAGCGGTAGGCGACAAGCGTCGAAACCTGCTGCTCTGAATTTTTAAAAAATAGAATACATGCTCAACGTCCACTCCCAGTGCCTTACTCACGAGAATGATAGCAGTATGTTCTTGAATTAAATGCTCTAACCAGCTGCGAATCGAATAAACTGACTGCAAATCCACTCTTACAAATACTTTAGGAGTAATCCAGAGCAGCAACGCCAGATTTAGCAGATTAATCAAATGTTGTTCACAATATTGCTTCATTCCCATACCCATAACTCAGGCAACACCATGAAAGCGGACAGGAATTCTCTGTTCTCGAGGGATAGACCGGATAAAATGGTGAAAAAATAGTCATGGTAAGTGATTTCTATCTTAGTAAATGTTAAGAGGGCCCTGGTGACTGATTTTTTAAACAACATTCAGTGTGATTTCAGACACTCGCCTGGATATCTCACCTATGAAACTACTGGGTGGAAAGTTTGATACCATGGGAAATGGCTGTCAGGAAGCGCCCAGACAGGAAAAAAAGGATTTCAGACCCTGGATATCTCACCTATGAAACTACTGGGTGGAAAGTTTGATACCATGGGAAATGGCTGTCAGGAAGCGCCCAGACAGGACAGGAAGCACATGTGCAGAGAGTGACGC